>NC_091185.1:4517591-4837591 GCF_040958095.1 Procambarus clarkii
CTGGTGTTGGTGCTTCACTGTGTTGGTGCTTCACTGGTGTTGGTGCTTCACTGTGTTGGTGCTTCACTGGTGTTGGTGCTTCACTGTGTTGGTGCTTCATTGTGCTGGTGCTTCACTGGTGCTGGTGCTTCACTGTGCTGGTGCTTCACTGGTGTTGGTGCTTCACTGTGCTGGTGATTCATTGTGCTGGTGCTTCACTGTTCTGGTGCTTCACTGTGTTCGTGCTTCACTGGTGTTGGTGCTTCACTGTGTTGGTGCTTCACTGTGTTGGTGCTTCACTGTGTTGGTGCTTCACTGTGCTGGTGCTTTACGGTGCTGGTGCTTCACTGGTGCTGGTGCTTCACTGTGCTGGTGCTTCACTGGTGTTGGTGCTTCACTGTGCTGGCACTTCACGGTGCTGGTGCTTTACGGTGCTGGTGCTTCACTGGTGTTGGTGCTTCACTGGTGTTGGTGCTTCACTGTGCTAGTGCTTCACTGTGCTGGTGCTTCACTGTGCTGGTGCTTCACTGGTGTTGGTGCTTCACTGTGCTGGTGCTTCACTGTGCTGGTGCTTCACTGTGCTGGTGCTTCACTGGTGTTGGTGCTTCACTGTGTTGGTGCTTCACTGTGCTGGTGCTTCACGGTGCTGGTGCTTTACGGTGCTGGTGCTTCACTGGTGCTGGTGCTTCACTGGTGTTGGTGCTTCACTGGTGCTGGTGCTTCACTGGTGCTGGTGCTTCAGTGTGCTGGTGCTTCATGGTGCTGGTGCTTCACGGTGTTGGTGCTTCACTGGTGCTGGTGCTTCACTGGTGCTGGTGCTTCAGTGTGCTGGTGCTTCATGGTGCTGGTGCTTCACGGTGTTGGTGCTTCACTGGTGCTGGTGCTTCACTGGTGCTGGAGTGAACTTTAGGAACCTGACCAGTAGTTCAGTGCCTCTTGCCTGTCACCCTTTTTGTATATTGGGACTACATTAGCTGTCTTCCAACTTTCCGGTAAGTCTCCAGTGACCTGTTATACACCATAGAGAGTGGCACACTTAGTGCCTCTGCACCTTCTTTTAGTATCCACGGTGAGATTCTGTCAGGCCCAACAGCCTTTGTCACATTCAGCTCCAACAGATTTCTTTTGACCTCATCACTGGTGAGGTCAAATTTCCTCCATTGTGTGTGTGTGTGTGTGTGTGTGTGTGTGTGTGTGTGTGTGTGTGTGTGTGTGTGTGTGTGTGTGTGTGTGTGTGTGTGTGTGAGTACATATATTCAGCAACTCTCATCTTCGCAGTATTAAAAAGATTTCGCATGTAAATCGTGACGGTCAGGTGGCGGGAAGATCCATAATCCAATGTAATAATACCAGCTGGCCTCCACCTCAGGCGCCCCTCACTGTCTGCCAGTGTTGCTGGTACTTCCTCTCTGGGGCACTACGGTCTGATCGACTCCCCAATATCGCCCATGCAACACAGCCTCCCCCTGGCCATTACACACCCTCCCCCCACACATACACACAGGCTACCCCCCTCACCCCTCACAATACACCCGTACATAGCCTCTACTCACTACACACACACATATACTCCCTCACACATACACCGTAGGTGGGCTTTATGTATTTTGTTTACAATATTGGTCTGGTTTGTTTGTGAATACCTCACCTATTTTTTGTTTAACTAAAAGTTTTAGTTCTTCGATCCTGATTTTCTCCAGGTTCCTTTCGCCTACTGCAGTGACTCGGGACATAAATTGATCTTAAAATATTTAAGTTCCTCAAGTTCATTCCATTTTCCTGTTATTTTTACCTTAAAAATAATATTTTTTTCACATTTTGTACCTTGTCTGCCTCTGGCGACGACCCTACAAGCGTCTTGAACTTTCATTTTTCCTTCTGTTGGTAATGAGGTGAGGAGGGAGGGTGTAGGTGGCGCTCTGGCAGGTGGCTTCAGGTGGACCTCTGGCAGGTGGCTTCAGGTGGACCTCTGGCAGGTGGCTTCAGGTGGCGCTCTGGCAGGTGGCTTCAGGTGGACCTCTGGCAGGTGGCTTCAGGTGGACCTCTGGCAGGTGGCTTCAGGTGGCGCTCTGGCAGGTGGCGCTCTGGCAGGTGGCTTCAGGTGGCGCTCTGGCAGGTGGCTTCAGGTGGACCTCTGGCAGGTGTCGTACAGTGCTGTGAACGACACCTTAGTGACGTTCACTCAGAATGTTCTGATGTCTGCCACTCTGAAGTACGCTGCTGACGTTTTCCTATTTATATGTGACTTTTGGGTCCAGATGTGTTGTTATATTGGTCTCTAAGACGTCCCCTAGTTGCAAAGTGTTGAGTCCCTTTCATTGTGTGCCACCGTAATGGTCTCTTGTTGCCAACGACAGTTCTTATAACCCTGGACTTCCAGGTGTTAAATTATGGACTTACAGATGTTAAATTACATCAGTTATTTAACTGGAATGGTACTTCACCATTGTAGTCCCGTGAGGTTTGTTTTCGTGCCTTTCTGACGTATCATCCACTGTGTCTCCATATGCAATGGGAGCTCAGATTTTGTGACCCATTTTGGATCTCGTGTACTATAACTAGAGTACTCGTTACAGACCTTGATTTGATTTGGCCTGGACGAAGATCAAGATCATTGATGCTTTTGATGGTTTGTGTAAATGGACCTGGCCTCAAACAACCTCATCTAGGCTGTTGGACAATTTCAGTTCTCAGGTAGTGGTCAAGGCGGTGTTGGTGTCACGGATATGTTAGGAGAGAGAAATGGCATTATAAATGTTTGGAATGGAAATTATTATGGGAAAGCGCTAAGCCATTACAACTATATAGCACTGGGAAGGGGGTCAGGATAAGGATTTGGGATGGGACGGGGGAAAGGAATGGTGCCCCAAGCACTTTGGGACGGTCGGGGAATTGACCGCCGACCTGCATGAAGCGAAGCCGTCGCTCTACCGTCCAGCCTAAGTTGATAAGGTATGTGTGTCAGAGCTATAGTCGATCCCCCAAGGGATGAGAGCAAACTATCCACCAGAGACAATGGCCCTTAGGATGCCCCGTTCCCCTCAAGGTCACTTAAGATACTGGTGCCAGATTCACGAAGCAGTTACGCAAGTGCTTACGAACGTGTACATCTTTCCTCAATCTTTGACAGCTTTGTTTACATTTATTAAACAGTTTACAAGCATGAAAACTTCCCAATCAACAGTTGTTATTGTTACAAACAGCCTCCTGGTGCTTCGGAGCTTATAAACTGTTCATTAATTGTAAACAAAGCCGCCAAAGATTGAGGAAAAATGTACACATTCGTAAGTACCTGCGTAACTGCTTCGTGAATCTGACCAGTAACCAAATTCAAACAAAATAAATAAATAAATAAATAAATAAATAAATAAATGGTTATTTAGGTAAGGTACATACATACAAGAGATTTTACAAAGAATGATGGATTTATAGATAGGGCTAGTACATACAATGCCTAAAGCCACTATTACGCAAAGCGTTTCGGGCAAAAATTTCATCATAGCTGACAGCTCTCGTGGAGCTCTAAGCACAACAGCATGAAGCACACGAGAACTTTATCCTCAGCAAAAGCTTCAGCTTGGTAAGCTGAAAAGAATTTACTGCCAACTACAAATGCTAGAGTGAGGATAATCCCTAAAGGCACAGCCTGCCCCGCAACCAGATTAAAAAATTCTTTTTTAATTCCGTTTATGTGTTAAATCCTTCCAGGAGTCAGATGCCGTGTGGACCCTAGCCAGAGCCGGGGGCCAGGAACCTACATCCAAGAAAAAGGCGAAAAATACATAGACTGTATGTGATGCTTTCATGTATTGTCGTTTTATGGATTATTTTGCGTCAAATATTCATAGTATGAACGCTTGGAGATACACTATCGAATATGTGTATATGTATGAGCAAATCATGCCACAATGTGTGATGAATATGTATATAAATCTACATTAAACTGATCAAAACGTTATAAAAAATAAGAGGGTTTATGTCAAAGAATTCAAGGCAACAGCAGCAAGCAGACACAGATTTTAGGAGCTTAAGATCACAGCAGACACAAGTTTTAGCAGCTTAAGATCACAGCAGACACAAGTTTTAGCAGCTTAAGATCACAGCAGACACAAGTTTTAGCAGCTTAAGATCACAGCAGACACAAGTTTTTAGCAGCTTAAGATCACAGCAGACACAAGTTTTAGCAGCTTAAGATCACAGCAGACACAAGTTTTTAGCAGCTTAAGATCACAGCAGACACAAGTTTTAGCAGCTTAAGATCACAGCAGACACAAGTTTTAGCAGCTTAAGATCACAGCAGACACAAGTTTTAGCAGCTTAAGATCACAGCAGACAAGTTTTAGCAGCTTAAGATCACAGCAGACAAGTTTTAGCAGCTTAAGATCACAGCAGACAAGTTTTAGCAGCTTAAGATCACAGCAGACAAGTTTTAGCAGCTTAAGATCACAGCAGACAAGTTTTAGCAGCTTAATATCACAGCAGACAAGTTTTAGCAGCTTAAGATCACAGCAGACACAAGTTTTAGCAGCTTAAGATCACAGCAGACACAGGTTTTAGCAGATTAAGATCACAGCAGACACAGGTTTTAGCAGCTTAAGATCACAGCAGACACAGGTTTTAGCAGCTTAAGATCACAGCAGACAAGTTTTTAGCAGCTTAAGATCACAGCAGACACAGGTTTTAGCAGCTTAAGATCACAGCAGACACAGGTTTTAGCAGCTTAATATCACAGCAGACACAAGTTTTTAGCAGCTTAAGATCACAGCAGACACAAGTTTTTAGCAGCTTAAGATCACAGCAGACAAGTTTTAGCAGCTTAAGATCACAGCAGACAAGTTTTAGCAGCTTAAGATCACAGCAGACAAGTTTTTAGCAGCTTAAGATCACAGCAGACACAAGTTTTAGCAGCTTAAGATCACAGCAGACACAAGTTTTAGCAGCTTAAGATCACAGCAGACACAAGTTTTAGCAGCTTAAGATCACAGCAGACAAGTTTTAGCAGCTTAAGATCACAGCAGACACAAGTTTTTAGCAGCTTAAGATCACAGCAGACACAAGTTTTAGCAGCTTAAGATCACAGCAGACACAAGTTTTAGCAGCTTAAGATCACAGCAGACACAAGTTTTAGCAGCTTAATATCACAGCAGACACAAGTTTTAGCAGCTTAATATCACAGCAGACACAAGTTTTAGCAGCTTAATATCACAGCAGACACAAGTTTTAGCAGCTTAATATCACAGCAGACAAGTTTTAGCAGCTTAAGATCACAGCAGACACAAGTTTTAGCAGCTTAAGATCACAGCAGACAAGTTTTAGCAGCTTAAGATCACAGCAGACAAGTTTTAGCAGCTTAAGATCACAGCAGACACAAGTTTTAGCAGCTTAAGATCACAGCAGACAAGTTTTAGCAGCTTTTCAGCAGCGTCGTTAGCCTCGCAGACTGGAGAAAACCAACGAGTTCCTTCTCTGTGTCCCCCGTGGCAGCAGCACTATTCTGTGTCAGGCTGAGCCGTCTTAACGTAGGGGCCCCCTGAGCCCAGAGGGGCCCACGATGCTAGGGGAGGGCCCCCTGAGCCCAGAGGGGCCCACGATGCTAGGGGAGGGCCCCCCCTGAGCCCAGAGGGGCCCACGATGCTAGGGGAGGGCCCCCCTGAGCCCAGAGGGGCCCACGATGCTAGCGGAGGGCCCCCCCCCTGAGCCCAGAGCGGCCCACGATGCTAGGGGAGGGCCCCCCCTGAGCCCAGAGGGGCCCACGATGCTAGGGGAGGGCCCCCCCCCTGAGCCCAGAGGGGCCCACGATGCTAGGGGAGGGCCCCCCCTGAGCCCAGAGGGGCCCACGATGCTAGGGGAGGGCCCCCCCTGAGCCCAGAGGGGCCCACGATGCTAGGGGAGGGCCCCCCTGCTGCCATAGTGATCATGAGAGATCTCTTGGGAGAGTGGGTAAATACCGGACTTCCCACTGGAAAGGCCTGGGGTTCGAATTCCCTTTTCAAATTGTATTTGTAATGCAAATAATTTGTGCTTGTGAGTGTAATCCGGCACTTTAGGACACTGGCGGGGTCCATCAACTCAGTATTGTGATCCAAATACATGTGAATATTGAATAGGGTTCTCTCAAAGTATAAGGCCGGTAGAAGCATTTATGTGTGAGCTGTATGAATTGGCTGAGTATGGACGCTTGTATGATTACCAGATAAGACTATACTGGAAGGCTAGTGTGTGTCTAATTGTCTAAGAGCTAGTACCAGATAAGACTATACTGGAAGGCTAGTGTGTGTCTAATTGTCTAAGAGCTAGTACCAGATAAGGCTATACTGGAAGGCTAGTGTGTGTCTAATTGTCTAAGAGCTAGTACCAGATAAGACTATACTGGAAGGCTAGTGTGTGTCTAATTGTCTAAGAGCTAGTACCAGATAAGACTATACTGGAAGGCTAGTGTGTGTCTAATTGTCTAAGAGCTAGTACCAGATAAGACTATACTGGAAGGCTAGTGTGTGTCTAATTGTCTAAGAGGTAGTTACGAGAAGCTAACGGTATCTTCAATGACCCGTTGTAACCGGAAACTAATTGCTGGAAGTTAGTTATGGCAAAGCTGAGACAGAAGTTGCCTTGAGGGAATGACACACATGTGGCGAAGATGACCTACTGGCTCAAGCCTCGTGTAATAATCACTTCTGATCTGCAGGATTTGTTGTTGTTTAAGATTCGCTACTTGGAACAAAAAGTTCCAAGTAGCACGGGCTATGGTGAGCCCGTAGTGGACTTACCTGGCACAGGAGAGGGGCAAGTAGCACGGGCTATGGTGAGCCCGTAGTGGACTTACCTGGCACAGGAGAGGGGCAAGTAGCAGGGGCTATGGTGAGCCCGTAGTGGACTTACCTGGCACAGGAGAGGGGCTGTGATCTGCAGGCTGAGTGGTTGACAAGCGGGCCATAGATGCATCTCACCAGGGAGACATGTCTCCAGCAGATGGAGCTCCATCCCCATTCCTTCCCTCCCACTCTCAGCTGTGGAAGGCAAGGAAGAGATGGGAGAGTATTGACGGAGCGTCATGGCTTGTGAGAGACTCTAATCCGTTGAAAATTCGTGGAATCCTCGTCAATATAAAAAAAAATCTCACATACGTTGAGATTGGTGTTAAATTTTACATTTAATGCGTATTAGGGGCCTGACAGCTGAGTGGGCAGCGCTTGGGATTCGTAGTTCTAAGGTTACGGGTTCGATCCCCGGTGGGGGAAATTAAATGGGCAAAGTTTCTTTCACACTTATAAAAAGTCTCCTAGCAGTTCACCTAGCAGTAAATAGGTACCTGGGAGTTAGACAGCTGCTTCGGGCTGCTTCCTGGGGATGTGAAACAAAAAGAAGGCCTGGTCGAGGACCGGGCCGCGGGGACGCTAAGCCCCGAAATCATCTCGAGATAACCTTAAAATATAGGTAATTATCAGGTGAAATTGCTAAGTATGACTAACACTTGGGATGGAAGTGAAGATAGACTGAGACACTGAATGAACTGTACCTAGCTACTTGGGTCATCGGGGGATCGAACTCTGGCGCATATATTGTAGTATACAACCTGACATGCATTATACAGCCAGTTATATGTTTTATTATTCTGCTAGTCATATGCTGTATTTTATTACCAGCATATAGTTGGGAAAATGCGGCGTGCGCGTGTGGACGCGCGGGGTCGTGCGCGTGACACCCCCCCCCCCCTAGTGTTGTAGCCACAAAGAAACAAGACTTGTATAATACATGAATTGCTAATGTATTATACAACGACTTTGACACTAGAGTATCAGTTGATTGTGACACTGTAGGGATCTATGACACCAGTGTGACACTGTAGGGACCTATGACACCAGTGTGACACTGTAGGGACCTATGACACCAGTGTGACACTGTAGGGACCTATGACACCAGTGTGACACTGTAGGGACCTATGACACCAGTATGACACTGTAGGGATCTATGACACCAGTGTGACACTGTAGGGACCTATGACACCAGTGTGACACTGTAGGGACCTATGACACCAGTGTGACACTGTAGGGACCTATGACACCAGTGTGACACTGTAGGGACCTATGACACCAGTATGACACTGTAGGGATCTATGACACCAGTGTGACACTGTAGGGACCTATGACACCAGTATGACACTGTAGGGACCTATGACACCAGTATGACACTGTAGGGACCTATGACACCAGTATGACACTGTAGGGACCTATGACACCAGTGTGACACTGTAGGGACCTATGACACCAGTATGACACTGTAGGGACCTATGACACCAGTGTGACACTGTAGGGACCTATGACACCAGTGTGACACTGTAGGGACTTATGACACCAGTGTGACACTGTAGGGACATATGACACCAGTGTGACACTGTAGGGACCTATGACACCAGTGTGACACTGTAGGGACCTATGACACCAGTGTGACACTGTAGGGACTTATGACACCAGTGTGACACTGTAGGGACCTATGACACCAGTGTGACACTGTAGGGACCTATGACACCAGTGTGACACTGCAGGAACCTATGACACCAGTGTGACACTGTAGGGACCTATGACACCAGCATGACACTGTAGGGAGCTATGACACCAGTATGACACTGTAGGGACCTATGACACCAGTATGACACTGTAGGAACCTATGACACCAGTATGACACTGTAGGACCTATGACACCAGTATGACACTGTAGGAACCTATGACACCAGTGTGACACTGTAGGGACCTATGACACCAGTGTGACACTGTAGGGACCTATGACACCAGTGTGACACTGTAGGGACCTATGACACCAGTGTGACACTGTAGGGACCTATGACACCAGTGTGACACTGTAGGGACCTATGACACCAGTGTGACACTGTAGGGACCTATGACACCAGTATGACACTGTAGGGACCTATGACACCAGTGTGACATTGTAGGAACCTCTGACACTAGTATGACACTGTAAGGACTTATGACACCAGTATGACACTGTAGGGACCTATGACACCAGTATGACACTGTAGGGACCTATGACACCAGTATGACACTGTAGGAACCTATGACACCAGTATGACACTGTAAGGACCTATGACACCAGTGTGACACTGTAGGAACCTATGACACCAGTATGACACTGTAGGGACCTATGACACCAGTATGACACTGTAGGGACCTATGACACCGATGTGACACCAAGCAAGAAGGTGATGGTCCTCAGACACTCTCTCACTCCATACACCATACAATACACTATATATACACCATACAATACACAATACACCTTACAATACAACATACAATACCCTGCAACACACCTGAATAAAACATACACTCAAAATGGTCGATGCAATAAATGGATTTCTTAACACCGGTCGACGATTTAAGGATATACCAAAAAAAATTCTTTTTAAAGCCCGTACTGAACATAAAATTGGCCGCCATCAATCATGCAACATCCACAGCTCAATTGCAAAGCTAAAATGAACAAGTTTTGGCAACATGACACTCCTTATGTTGCTCACTGCTCGCCTGCACCCTTGTCCATGTTGCTCACTGCTCGCCTGCACCCTTGTCCATGTTGCTCAATAATGTGCAACTTCAGCTGACATGTATATTATGATATATATAATGTGTATATATGTATATATATATATATATATATATATATATATATATATATATATATATATATATATATATATATATAATATATATATATATATAATATATATATATATAATATATATATATATATATATATATATATATATATATATATATATATATATATATATATATATATATATATATATATATATATATATATCATCTTACCAGCGCTATATGACAATTTTAGCTTCCCGTTATCGGGGACAGGAAGCCCTGTTTGTCTTACCAAAGTTCCACTCGACCAATGACTTACCTTTCACAGGATGCCATCAACAATAGTTAACGTAATCACGGTTATTTATTTAATCTCTGTGAATATCTGGCTCTGTGAAAAAAAAATGTGTTTTTAAAAATATTCTAGTCCTGCTGAGGGAATCGAACCCGGGTCCTTTCGATTGGGAATAAACTACGGCTGGCAGCTTTAAGATTACCGGTACTGAAACAGGTGCAAGTTGGTCACTATGACACACGAATCTGAAGCCTTCCTGAAATGTTTATGTATCCTGGGAGGGTACAGCTGAACTGTAACTACTATTTGAGAGTATTGGCCTACCAGCCTAACAGTCCTTTGCTTGAAATATTTAAGTAAAGCATGTGGCAAGATGTCTTCAACTTGCTTGCCCGAACTACGAACTACGAACTCACAGATTTCGACCCACCAACACAACCTATAGCACTGTATCATCCTTTGCAGATGACACTAGGATTTTCATGAGAGTTGGCAACATAGAGGACACGGCAAACCTCCAATCAGATGTAGATCAGGTCTTTCTATGGGCTACAGAAAATAATATGGTGTTTAACGAGGATAAGTTCCAGCTCATGCGCTACGGAAAAATTGAAAATATAAAAACGGAAACCACGTACAAAACTCAGGCAAATCATAACATAGAACGAAAAGGCAATGTAAAGGATCTGGGTGTACTCATGTCGGAGGACCTTACCTTTAAAGAACACAATAAAGTAGCCGTCACAACTGCAAGAAAAATGACAGGTTGGATAACAAGAACTTTTCACACTAGAGATGCTATACCGATGATGTTACTTTTCAAAACGCTTGTGCTCTCTAGAGTGGAGTACTGCTGCACAATGACAGCCCCTTTCAAAGCTGGAGAAATTGCTGACCTGGAGAGCGTGCAGATATCCTTTACTGCTAGAATCCACTCAGTAAAACATCTAAATTACTGGGACCGACTAAAGAGCCTAAATCTGTACTCCCTTGAGCGCAGGCGGGAGAGATACATAATAATTTACACGTGGAAAATAATTGAGGGGCTGGTCCCAAACCTGCACACAGAAATAACATCACATGAGACCAGAAGACATGGCAGGATGTGCAGAATACCCCCGTTGAAAAGCAGAGGTGCAACAGGTACTCTGAGAGAGAACTATCAACATCAGAGGCCCGAGACTGTTCAACACGCTTCCACTACACATAAAGGGCATAACTGGCCGACCCCTCACAGTGTTCAAGAGAGAACTATCAACATCAGAGGCCCGAGACTGTTCAACACGCTTCCACTACACATAAGGCACATAACTGGCCGACCCCTCGCAGTGTTCAAGAGAGAACTATCAACATCAGAGGCCCGAGACTGTTCAACACGCTTCCACTACACATAAGGGACATAACTGGCCGACCCCTCACAGTGTTCAAGAGAGAACTATCAACATCAGAGGCCCGAGACTGTTCAACACGCTTCCACTACACATAAGGGGCATAACTGGCCGACTCCTCACAGTGTTCAAGAGAGAACTATCAACATCAGAGGCCCGAGACTGTTCAACACGCTTCCACTTCACATAAGGGGCATAACTGGCCGACCCCTCACAGTGTTCAAGAGAGAACTATCAACATCAGAGGCCCGAGACTGTTCAACACGCTTCCACTACACATAAGGGACATAACTGGCCGACCCTCACGGTGTTGAAGAGAGAACTGGATAAGCACCTCCAAAGAATACCTGATCAACCAGGCTGTGACTCATACGTCAGGCTGCGAGCAGCCGCGTCTAACAGCCTGGTTGATCAGTCCAGCAACCAGGAGACCTGGTCGACGACCGGGCCGCGGGGACGCTAAGCTCCGGAAGCATCTTAAAGTAACCTCTCAAGGTAACCCTGACTGGGCAAAGCTCTTGAGAAGAATACAATTGGCACATTAACTATCCCCTAGCCTGTACGACTCTTTGCAGGATAGGCACTAAAAATGGAGTTTGCTTATTTTGTTAAAAGTCAAAACTGTCATTCAGCGTTTGTTGATCAACAAACGCTTTGGCACAGCAAACAGTGACATATCTTAGAAGACCTGACCTCTTTTGAAGCCAAGGGAAGGTTGCTGAGATAGGTTGAAGAACATTCGTTTGCATACCTTTTCCTTTTTTAGAGCTGGGTGCACCTCAGATTGCTGTGATTAGGTCCAACGCCTTGCAATGTTTTCATGTAATCATTAATTACCAATATCTCTAATGAAACTATGGGCTGATATGCAGATTGCATTTGAATAGTTGCAAATACCCAAACGCGTAATGATCATTAATATGACGGAAGAAATTAAGCTTCTCACTACGCTTGAGAGAATTCCATAAATCAACACGGGGCTCTGTTCATTACAGCCATTAGAATATAAATGATTTTGTGTTATCAAGAGACCAGCGAATGTTGCAAGCACTCGAACACAATCTTCGCATTCTGCCGCTTCGAATCAAACCCCAAAAATATTTCCAACTTTATCAATCTGAACTCAACTTGAAAAGGTAACTTTTGCTGTCAGAGTCAACTTGCCTGCACCACCATCCAGGCCCCACACCACCACCACCACCAAGAAGAGTAGTGGGAATTTTGCTCTTCCCAACTCAGTCACATTTGAAGGCTTTGCCACATTGGTTAAAACTCTAGGTCCCGGCGGGCTTGTTTACACAGCTGGCTCACTCCAACCGTATCGTAGCGACCTTTTTCTTCTTTTTTTGTTTACACAGTGAGTACAGAAACAGACGGCTGTTGACTCCTGTTAACAGGCTGAGAGCTTTTTTTCCTCATCCCATAGCAAGCCTTTCCCGCTAGTTTCAATGGAATACCGCCTTTCAATCTTTTAACAAGAAAGCAGCTAATCACTGCTGGGTGAACAGAGACCTACAGTTAATAATTGGTGCCTAGTCAATCCTCCCCCGGCCAGGATACGAACCCAGGGCCAAATCACTGGCGAAGCGCGATTGTGTTACCACTGCGCCACCGAGAAACTTCACACTAACAGAACTAGTTGCATTATAACTAACAACCAGTATGCTAAAAACGAATGCAATGGAAGAAATTTTCCGTATTCCAAAGTTTGTTTTCCAAGCTTTTGGAAAAAAAATGACCTCCAAGAGACACACCAAGAATCTGTTTCTTTGAAGCAGGAACTCCTGCTTCCTGCTCTTAATTCCTCGCTAATAATAGCTCTTTATACTCCTCCTCCTCCTCCTGTTAGTTGCATTGTTTGTAAGCTCTTTTTATCTTTTGTTTTATGTCATACTTATACAGTCTGTTATACAGACTGTATATAGACCAGGGAGACCTGGTCGACGACCGGGCCGCGGGGACGCTAAGCCCCGGAAGCACCTCAAGGTAACCTCAAGGTAACTTCTGTTACCTTGTCATACAGTCTGTTACATTCTTTTTAATTTATTGTTCTTCAGCGTAATTAATACCTTTGTTCTTTTCCGTTTATATAAATCTTTGCCACCTTTGTCTTCATTTCTAAACAATTCTTATGATTTTGTCTAATTCACTGCATTTTGTATCGTTTTGTGAGAACGTATATTTTTGTATCTCAACTCTTCAATTTGATTCGCATCTTTCCACACTGTTAATTCAAATAGATTCGTTCTCCTGAGTTTTACTTGATGGAAGGTTAGTTTGACTTGAGACTTGTAGTACTCTGCTGTTTTCTGAAGAGTTTATATATTTTCTTGAAAGATCTTGAGTTATATATTTTCTTGAAAGATCTTGAGTTATATATTTTCTTGAAAGATCTTGAGTTATATATTTTCTTGAAAGATCTTGTTTTGTTTTCCACATAAACTGTTCATTGTTTGTAAGAGACTGTTTAGTGTGTGTGTTCTCTGATTATATTATGCTTCTCAAAGTATAATAATAATAATAATAATAATAATAATTTTTATTTAGGCAAAGGTACATACATAAAGAGATTTTACAAAGTTTGTTGGCTTTATAGATAAGAGCTAGTACATACAATGCCTAAAGCCACTATTACGCAAAGCGTTTCGGGCAGAAAAAATAAGGCTGACACCTGACACCAATCACTCAAAGACAGACTATTTGCCAATCAGTTTACCCTCTCCTGTGGTCACCTGCCCTCACTCTGCTGGGCACACCTGCCGTGCCCACCCTATCCCAGCTGCCGTGCCCACCCTATCCCAGCTGCCGTGCCCACCCTATAAGGCTGACATAAGGCTAATTAAGTCTGTCACCCAGTCATCCAGCCAGTCACCCACTCACCCACCAACTCACCCGATCATCCAACCAGCCAGCCACGACCCTTTCCCTAGGGACAAAACAGACGGGCATCAGTTGGTGTTCAGTTCCATTATTTAAAACAAATATCGTCAAAGTGTAAATGACATTAACACTGTGGCCACTGTGGCTTCACTGAGCCCTCCTCGGGTTAGCCTTATTGTTTACATAGTATTAAAAGTCTTAATATGCGGTCTTCACCCAGCCCGTCCTCCTAAGGTTCGCCTAACGTCAAGAGGACGGTCAATTTAGAGTGGTCTCCCCTAACCTTCCAGAGGATTCAAAAGAGAAAACGGGACAGTACGTCACTTTCGCCAGCCGCTTCTAATTTCTAGTACGACAATATTTTTTGCCCTTATGTAACGCCTACGAGCGAAATGCGACGTTCTTTGTAGCTCTCTCTCTCTCTTTCTCTCTCTCTCTCTCTCTCTCTCTCTCTCTCTCTCTCTCTCTCTCTCTCTCTCTCTCTCTCTCTCTCTCTCTCTCTCTCTCTCTCTCTCTCTCTCTCTCTCTCTCTCTCTCTCTCTCTCTCTCTCTCTCTCTCTCTCTCTCTCTCTCTCTCTCTCTCTCTCTCTCTCTCTCTCTCTCTCTCTCTCTCTCTGTCTCTGTCTCTGTCTCTCTCTCTCTCTCTCTCTCTCTCTCTCTCTCTCTCTCTCTCTCTCTCTCTCTCTCTGTCTCTGTCTCTCTCTCTCTCTCTCTCTCTCTCTCTCTCTCTCTCTCTCTCTCTCTCTCTCTCTCTCTCTCTCTCTCTCTCTCTCTCTCTCTCTCTCTCTCTCTCTCTGTTTCAGAAACTGTAATATTGTGATTCGGCTTTACTAAACACCAGTATAAAAAGCTATGAGTTGTTCAGATCCGAAACCGGATGATCAATGCGAGCATCAATGCGCTACGGAAATGACGGCCCTGACTTCATTACAGACCGAGAACATGGATGTGGTCGGTCTAAATACCGATCCCGCCTAGCCTGTGATACTCCCATACCCCCCATAATTCATCCTGCAAAGTTGGGTGAATCTCACATTGGGGAATCTGTCGCGTAGTTATCAATTTTATCTTCATCTTGCTGGGCATTTTTTTCCGGTGGAGGACTTATCCACCCAAGTGTACAACCAGACTCTGGATACTCATCCAGTCACTCACTCACCCACTCAGCCAGTCTGTTACACACCCATCCAGCCACTCCCAATCACTCACCCAGCCAACCAATCACTCAAAGACAGACTATTTGCCAATCAGTTTACCCTCTCCTGTGGTCACCTGCCCTCACTCTGCTGGGCACACCTGCCGTGCCCACCCTATCCCAGCTGCCGTGCCCACCCCTAGCCCGCTCTTGTCCCCCGGAGTCCAGCTTGCTGTGAGGATCAGAACAGTTTTAAAAAGAATATAAACTTGAGAAGCTGACACATTGTATATCTGGGTGTGTGGCAACACTGTTGTCCCGCGGTGTTTCCCACTTGTGATCACAAAAATATTCCCCCTCCCGTTTGAAGCTAGTCTATTGCGAATTGTTTTCATTGTATATTGTATCAATAAAGATTTATTCTTCGGTGTATATATACAGTATTATGTAACCTGTTTTTTAATGTGGAATTCTTGGATCTGGAGCAGGTTATTTTTTTCGTTTTTTGCATATAAGTATAACAAGTTCTTCGTGTTTTTAATTGGAATTATTTGTCCATTATTGCTTGAAATTGAACTACCTGGCCACATATACTGTGAGGTGGTTCGCCTTCTCCTCCTCCTTTATCTCACTAATCTCTCACTCCCTCCTCACCTCCTCTCCTGTCTCAACTCGGGATCAGTCATGCAAAGATCATTGCAACTTTAATTATATATTTCACAGACTATACATTTAATACTTTCTGTGACATCATTAATTCTCTCCATTTTCCGTCTAATGTCTCGATTGTTTTTTGTTTTTATTTCCGCATCACTGGGATCATTTACCTGCTCAGGGGTGATCCTTAGCTTGCACTGCTATATTGTTTTCGTCCTATTTCTCTGCCTCTTCCCTGACGATCGTGTTTTTCCAAACTTTCCTGATGATTTCTTTATTCCATCTTTATCATGGCTTTCTGGTTAATCTTTTTTGAAAATATTGTGTAGTTGTGTTCTTACTGTCCGCCTTACTGTGGCGTGACTTGTTCGTGGTCAGTATATTTCCTGATGAACACTACAATCTACCACTACGGGCTCACCATAGCCCGTGCTACTTGGAACTTTTTGTTCTAGGTAGCGAATCTTAAACAACAACCACTCTCCCACATCCTCTCCCTCTCCTCCCCCTCTTCATCCACTTTCCTCCCCTCTCCTTCCCTCTTTATCCACTTTCCTTCCCGCTTTATCCACTTTCTTTATCCATTTTCCTTCCCGCTTTATCCACTTTCTTCCCCTCTTTATCCACTTTCTTCCCCTCTTTATCCACTTTCCTCCCCTCGCCTCTTCCCATTTATCTTATTAGAGTGATGTCATGAGCTTCTCTCATGTGATTTTTAGGGCACCTGCTTGAAGATGACAGGTCAATCGCCTCGTCAGCTTGGTCGACGTCATACGCTGGAATAAGCAGTCCCCGTGGCGTTGTGGTAAAGCACCCGCCCGACGCTTCGCGAGCGCTTTGACCTGGGTTCGTATCCTGGCCGGTGGGAGGATTGACTGGGCACCAATCCTTAACTGTAGCCTCTGTTCACCCAGCAGTGAATGGGTACCTGGTTGTTAAACGATTTGGCGGGTCGTATTTCTAAGAACAAAATTTGGATTAAGGACTTGCCTGAACCGCAAGTTCACACGAGAGCGAACAATTTGTTCTACAAGAACTACAAGAACTACGCAAGAACTTCACATAAGGGGCATAACTGGCCGACCCCTCACAGTGTTCAAGAGAGAACTGGATAAGCACCTCCAAAGGATACCTGATCAACCAGGCTGTGACTCGTACGTCAGGCTGCGAGCAGCCGCGTCCAACAGCCTGGTTGATCAGTCCGGCAACCAGGAGGCCTGGTCGACGACCGGGCCGCGGGGACGCTAAGCCCCGGAAGCACCTCAAGGTAACCTCAAGGTAAGGTAACCGCTGTGCTTGCTAATGGCTGAACAAGAATGTAAGAACACTTGTATATATAATAAAAATCAATAAAAATCAAAATCAAATACCTATGTACTTAAATTGTAAGTTACATCATTAGTGGGAGGGAGGGAATTATCAGGGGAAAGCGCCAAGCCATTACGACTATATAGCACTTGGAAGGGATCAGGATAAGGATTTGGGATGGGACGGAGGGACAGGAATGGCGCCCAACCACTTGTGGACGGTCGGGGATTGAACGCCGACCTGGTCGAGGACCTCGCCGCGGGGACGCTAAGCCGCCAAAACCATCTCAAGATAACCTCACGATAACCCACATTGGCTTCCATCTTGGTGAATGGTTGCAGGAGCCGCGTGCCATTGCGGCACGTGTGCCACGGTTTATGTTTGTGTCACAGAGTGTCTATCAGGACGGAGACGCAACACTGCACGTTGCTCGAGTGTTTCAGACGCAACAGGGTGGTGGCGGCGTCTCCAGACGGGCAGGAATGCCGTCATCGTGTCCGTTTGTCACAATGGCATCAGAATATTGACGGTCGTCAATAAATATAGAAAAACTATAATTCCGTTACAGTTCAGTGCCAGGAAACGAGGCAGTTTCTCAGTGGCACGATCATTACGCTCTTCCATAAGACGGGATAACGGACAGCCAACAAGTCTCCATTATATATATATAATATATATATATATATATATATATATATATATATATATATATATATATATATATATATATATATATATATATATATATATATATATATATATATATATATATATATATATATATATTATATAAATGTCTGTTGTCTGCGAGGTTGAAGGTCAGATTCTTCGGGTTAGCCTTACCTAATTTTTGCACTGTAATTGCTGTTGGGTATGTGCCTAACATGAGCGGGTCAGAGTAGGCATCATTGAAACGAGTACCATGTGACACAGTGTCAAAGCGACCTAACCCTCCCCCCCCTCCCCCTCTCCCTCCCTCCACGACGAATCTGGTTAGTTACTAGATACTGAGAAAATGTAGCACTGCTTGTAAAAAGAAACTGGATTTTTTTATGGGATTTAGTTGAAGACAGCAAACGACTACAAGAACTGCATCGTGGGACTTATTTCTGTAGATAGTGAGAAGGCGATCATGGGTGTGATCAACCCTCCAGACAGCCACAGAAGACCGAAACAAGAGTCCAGAATTACGAAGAGAATATGCATGACTATCCTCTAGTGGAGGCAGACACAGCCCGTAGACTCACGTGCATAGCTCCTAATAATGGGAGACTTTAATCGTGGCCAAATTGACTTTCAAAGTATGGACCCAAAAGAAAAAGAAGAGACGTGGAGAGCAAAGCTTGTATAAGTGGTAGGGAGGAACTGCCTGATGCAACATGTCAGGGAGGAAACAAGGTGAAGCGGTAGATGGTGACAAGTAAATGCCAATTGATGGTGACTAAAATGCCAATTGATGGTGACTAAAATGCCAATAGATGGTGACTAAAATGCCAATAGATGGTGACTAAAATGCCAATAGATGGTGACTAAAATGCCAATAGATGGTGACTAAAATGCCAATAGATGGTGACTAAAATGCCAATAGATGGCGACTAAAATGCCAATAGATGGTGACAATGAAGACCATAAAGACTGCTGACAGTGATGTAAGGGGTCCGAGGAACACCACTTGTCTTCTCACCAGACAGACCACCTTCTAATAAAGGGACGCGAAGACACATCGCGACAGTAAACTTATCAAGTTTTCATGATAGTTCTCGAATTCTCCATACTCATCCTCGAAGCTATTGTCATATACCAAACAATATATTATCCCATATGTTATATATATATATATATATATATATATATATATATATATATATATATATATATATATATATATATATATATATATATATATATGTATATATAAACCGATATATTATATAGACATATAAACGCGTATGAACTAAACAAAACTGGAAAAATCCTTAAAAATCTCTAATAAATAATATATTATTAAAAAGTAATGGTTTATGTTTCCAAAATAAATTTTGAGAAGCCATTTAGGCCTAAGGGCTATCATGAATGCAGACTTATACACATACATAAAAAAATATATTAACAATTTGGTAAGGTGGAAATATATATATACGTATATATTTCTAGTAACTTTTCACCAACTGTTTCAGTCACAGAATTATGAATTCAGTATAATATAATTTATTACACATAAAATATAATTTATTACACAAAGAAATCACAATGGAGTGGAATATAAAGGAGAAAACCAGTTTGATATATCATGCCATTGTGATTTGCTTGTGCTCTGAAGGAAGCGAAGATGGCGAACTTTGTCTCACACCACAGTGTAGGCAGGCTAGGCGTGAAACCTGGTTGAGGCTGGTTGAATATATATGTACTAGAGGCAGACGGCGGTGCTCGCAGAGTCCCACGTTGAATAGCTTTTGTCACGGCATGTCCTAGAGGGTTAAGGCGCGCTGGATCAAATCCTCTCCACTGTTCCAACTGATTTTCACCTTTAGTTTATTCAGATATTTTAACGAAAAACTATACATCAATAACTATAAAATTTAATTATGTTTGTGCAAGTTTGGAAGCCTGATACCTGGGGCTAGCCTCAACCAACTTTGCAGGGTGAATGGTGTGGGGGAGGGGATTATCATTGGCTGGTGCCCTATTGCCTCACCTGTTCCCATTGTTATGAGAGGATCAGCTCACAAAGCCATTCCTATGAAGTCAGTGGAGATGATTAGTGTGTGACTGAGTCCACGGAGGTATACTTACTCCAAGCAGCCTGAGAATATATATGTACTACAGCAACCTTTGTTTGGAGTAGCAGTGTGTAGTGAAAATGGCTCCTGTGATGAGAAACTGGGAGGGTGTGTGTGTAGGTGGAGATGGGGAGGGTGTGTGTGTAGGTGGAGATGGGGAGGGTGTGTGTGTAGGTGGAGATGGGGAGGGTGTGTGTGTAGGTGGAGATGGGGAGGGTGTGTGTGTAGGTGGAGATGGGGAGGGTGTGTGTGTAGGTGGAGATGGGGAGGGTGTGTGTGTAGGTGGAGATGGGGAGGGTGTGTGTGTAGGTGGAGATGGGGAGGGTGTGCGTGTAGGTGGAGATGGGGAGGGTGTGTATGTGTAGACCAGGGTACTAGGTCTACACTACCCCCCGCCAGACTCACCATCTGGTATACCTGTATCTACTATCACTCCACCAATGGTTTACACTAACTATGCAATGTTATGAATAACATATTCATGAAGATCGCGGCAATGTTGCAGCTTGCACTTGCCCGTTGCAGTAATTGCAGGCATCAAAAATATGTCTGTCGATCATAATCTTCTCAATGCTCTCTTTGAGAGATTAACTCGGAAGCTGTTGATTAAATTATTATTTTGCCGGAAGGTTGTGGAGTTATTGTGTTCAATTAATTATAATTAAGCTATTCCTTGCGGCTAATTACAGCTTAGATATCAAATGTATTATCTTATGTCAAACTTTTGTAACAAATACATGGGGAAAATTTAACATTTAATTCGATAAAAGCAAAAATGAGAAGTAGAAAATATGTTTTAATGTATTGAAAGACATTAAATAGTTAATGAAGACTTAGCCTCATCATAACCCTTGTTCCGGGTAATTATTGTACCTTAGATTATGAGGTAATTATTGTACCTCAGAGTATGAGGTAGTTATTGTACCTCAGAGTATGAGGTAATTATTGTACCTCAGAGTATGAGGTAATTATTGTACCTCAGAGTATGAGGTAATTATTGTACCTCAGAGTATGAGGTAATTATTGTACCTCAGGGTATGAGGTAATTATTGTACCTCAGAGTATGAGGTAATTATTGTACCTCAGGGTATGAGGTAATTATTGTACCTCAGGGTATGAGGTAATTATTGTACCTCAGAGTATGAGGTAATTATTGTACCTCAGAGTATGAGGTAATTATTGTACCTCAGAGTATGAGGTAATTATTGTACCTCAGAGTATGAGGTAATTATTGTACCTCAGAGTATGAGGTAATTATTGTACCTCAGAGTATGAGGTAATTATTGTACCTCAGAGTATGAGGTAATTATTGTACCTCAGGGTATGAGGTAATTATTGTACCTCAGGGTATGAGGTAATTATTGTACCTCAGAGTATGAGGTAATTATTGTACCTCAGAGTATGAGGTAATTATTGTACCTCAGAGTATGAGGTAATTATTGTACCTCATACTTGCCCAGGCCGCCCAAGTGTTGGATATGTCATGTATGCTCGAAAACAACCCAGAAGCCAGTCCCGACCTAACCATTCCAGTGTAAATATGTTATCTTGTCCCTACACATTGGTCATGATATCTCTGAAGCACAGCATACACACAGCGTATGTTTCGCTTCGTGTATAATCATACACAGTATGATTACTTTGCAACACATGAGCCAGCTGTTCTTACAGCATCGCATTGTTCTGTGCAGAACACTGAAGAAGGCAAAACATGGTGAGGAGCAATGTGTGCAGGAGAATTGGTTCAAGCATCCAACTCCATCCTACATAAACATTTAAAAATAGTTGACTATTAGCGTCGTTTTCACGCATTTCAGAGACGTGGAAAATATGTACACTAATAACGTTGCTTTTGGCGGCTCTCTCTGCTGTCTCTCCTCGTCTGCTGCATCTCTCCATTTATCTTCTTCCCTTCGTATCTCCCTCACTGTCTCTCTCTCTCTCTCTCTCTCTCTCTCTCTCTCTCTCTCTCTCTCTCTCTCTCTCTCTCTCTCTCTCTCTCTCTCTCTCTCTCTCTCTCTCTCTCTCTCTCTCTCTCCCCCTACCTGCCTCCCTCTCTCTCTGAATGACACCCACACAAACCCTGTTCACAGAAACAAGCCAATCCACTTTAACTGCAGTTCCCAGCACCAGCAGTAGAGATATTTTTATACATATTCCAATTTCTTTTCAGTCTGGCGTCCAAAATCCGGATTCAGAGTCCAAATTATCTCTTTGTTTATTATCTCCATCTCTGTCCCGGCTGTCTTCTCCCTCTCTGTCTCTCTGTCTGTCTGTCTGTCTGTCTGTCTGTCTGTCTGTCTGTCTGTCTGTCTGTCTGTCTGTCTGTCTGTCTGTCTGTCTGTCTGTGTCTCTCTCTCTCTCTCTCTCTCTCTCTCTCTCTCTCTCTCTCTCTCTCTCTCTCTCTCTCTCTCTCTCTCTCTCTCTCTCTCTCTCAGCTGTGCATAGTTCTTTCATTGGTAGTCTGATAATTAATCAAGTAACTGCTGCAGCTGTCCTGTTTTAAAGTTTTAAAGTACTTATGTATATAATATATGACTTTATCTGCCATATTGGAGTTAGGGAGACGAGGTCTGCCTTGATCGTGGCCACGTCAGAGCAACTTCTGGCAAAAAAATTCTTTCGGACGATTCCGTTCTTCAGGGACTTTTCTTCTGCGTCTTCGTGTGTTATCAGGCAGCAGCAGGCGACACAAGAGCGGGAAGAGGAGATGGTTCTCCTCTACTTCCTTCACGGGGGCCACTGGAGAAGCTTTTGTTGGATCTCGGGGTCTTGGAAAGGTCGCTTCAGCCGCCTTTTGTCGCGTCCCGCGGGAGTCTTTGTGTCACAGGAGACGAGGGCGTTTACAGCATGGCTCCGCGGTCCATTGTAGTCCGTCGACTCGACCATTTGGGCGGTCCGCCGCGCTGCGAGGTTTCTGGTAGATGGGGTTTGGTCACGTCAGGAGCAGAAGGGTGTTGGGGAGGAGAGGTTCCCTGGTGATGGATCGAAGACATCCGTCGGATGAGGATGTATATTTACGAAACAGATGTGATTCGACCAAGGCCGGCCGACCATGGAGGTCTGGTCGAGGACCGGGCCATGGGGACGTTGAGCCCCGAAATCCTTGCAAGGTCGCAAGGATTCTTGCAAGTAACGCGGTAAGAATACTTCGTATGAGGAGAGAATTCGGAAAGAAGGAATATATATTTTAAGATGGAAATGAAATTTCCTGGATACAAGTGAGCTGCATTGGGTTAGATTTCCTATATTCTTTTTCAGAGGGGATTGAAAAGAACAAGAAATGTGAAAGACAGGTCATATATGCCTCGTTAAAGGGGATGTAGTTGAAGACTCGCAGTGTCGGGGAATGTCTGCACTTACCTAATTCCACTTCTATAGTGGAATTATATGGAACTATAATTGGAATTCTATAGTGGAATCGGGGCTCTATAGCCCCGATTCACAGCTATTATACCCGGTGCATTGATACCTGCCAACACGCTTTGTTTATTAAAATCATCAAGATAATCAAAGATCTGAGTCAGGCATGGGAACACCAGTACCAGAGTGGGGTCGGGTTGTGTACCATCGTGGCTGAGTCGGTTAGGGCAGTTGTGTCTGGGATTCACCAGAATGCTGTTTCGAGTCACGTCATATATATATATATATATATATATATATATATATATATATATATATATATATATATATATATATATATATATATATATATATATATATATATATATATATATATATATATATATGGACTGGGAGAACGCACAAAATACCCTATCCAAAAGCAGAAAGAATGAAAGAAAAATAAATGAACTGAATGAGAGAGAGACGGAGAGAGAGAGAGAGAGAGAGAGAGAGAGAGAGAGAGAGAGAGAGAGAGAGAGAGAGAGAGAGAGAGAGAGAGAGAGAGAGAGAGAGAGAGAGAGAGAGATGTTTACCACAATTGGGACACAAAGAGATAAAAGGAAACCAGAAGAGACTAAGCTCTTCAGAGTGTTCCAGAGGTCTACCTACGAGGCAGTACTTAGTATGCATTGAAACTTCCGCCTCACGTGGCTTCTGGAGCTGTGGAAAAGTGTGGAGATCTGGCTTGCCTGACCACAAGGGGCCCCCGACCACCACACCTGACCACAGGGGCCCCCCGACCACCACACCTGACCACAGGGGCCCCCGACCACCACACCTGACCACAGGGGCCCCCCGACCACCACACCTGACCACAGGGGCCCCCGACCACCACACCTGACCACAGGGGCCCCCCCGACCACCACACCTGACCACAGGGGCCCCCCCGACCACCACACCTGACCACAGGGGCCCCCGACCACCACACCTGACCACAGGGGCCCCCGACCACCACACCTGACCACAGGGGCCCCCCGACCACCACACCTGACCACAGGGGACCCCCCCGACCACCACACCTGACCACAGGGGACCCCCCGACCACCACATCTGACCACAGGGGCCCCCCCGACCACCACATCTGACCACGGGGGCCCCCCGACCACCACACCTGACCACAGGGCCCCCCCCCCGACCACCACACCTGATCACAGGGCCCCGACCACCACACCTGACCACAGGGCCCCGACCACCACACCTGACCACAGGGCCCCCCAGACCACCACACCTGACCACAGGGGCCCTCGACCACCACACCTGACCACATACCGCCCCCGACCACCACACCTGACCACAGGGGCCCCCCGACCACCACACCTGACCACAGGGGCCCCCGACCACCACACCTGACCACAGGGCCCCCCAGACCACCACACCTGACCACAGGGGCCCCCCGACCACCACACCTGACCACGGGGGCCCCCCGACCACCACACCTGACCACGGGGGCCCCCCGACCACCACACCTGACCACAGGCCGCCCCCGACCACCACACCTGACCACGGGGGCCCCCCGACCACCACACCTGACCACAGGCCGCCTCCGACCACCACACCTGACCACAGGCCGCCCCCGACCACCACACCTGACCACAGGGGCCCCCCGACCACCACACCTGACCACAGAGGCCCTCCAGCCACCACACCTGACCACAGGGGCCCCCCAACCACCACACCTGACCACAGGGGCCCCCCCGACCACCACACCTGATCACAGGGGCCCCCAACCACCACACCTGACCACCGGGGCCCCCGACCACCACACCTGACCACAGGGGCCCCCCGACCACCACACCTGACTACAAGGGGCCCCCCGACCACCACACCTGACCACAGGGGCCCCCCGACCACCACACCTGACCACAGGGGCCCCCCGACCACCACACCTGACCACAGGGCCCCCCGACCACCACACCTGACCACAGGGGCCCCCGACCACCACACCTGACCACAGGAGCCCCCCCGACCACCACACCTGACCACAGGGGCCCCCCGACCACTACACCTGACCACAGGGCCCCCGACCACCACACCTGACCACAGGGGCCCCCCGACCACCACACCTGACCACAGGGGCCCCCCGACCACCACACCTCGTCCTTCTCTGTGGGGTATCCGAACACCTCGTCCTTCTCTGTGGGGTATCCGAACACCTCGTCCTTCTCTGAGGGGTATCCGAACACCTCGGCCTTGGCTGCGTTGTATCCGAACACCTCGTCCTTCTCTGTGGGGTATCCGAACACCTCGTCCTTGGCTGCGGGGTATCCGAACACCTCGGCCTTGGCTGCAGGGTATCCGAACAATGGTAACAAGCTTTGTGTCCCCGCCAGAGAGGGTCGAAGTGTTCCCTTCTGTCGGGTCCAGACCCTGGAGTGGCGCCAACACCACAATCATCGTGAAGGAGAGGCTCTCGACAGCACATTACCACACCCTCCGGTCGTCTTTCCAAACTTCCTCAAGCTAAACACGGAAGTGGGATATTATACTTGCCATTACTCGGCCGTAAATACCTCCACGGCTGTGGTTTTGACACAGATGGGCGCAAGACTGACGATATCTATTGGATTAGCATAGTCCCCCATAAATCCATTTTCTCTCTTCGCATGCCTCGCGAACTGGCAGAAGCGTTCTCACGTCCTTATCGACACACTCTTTTCGACTCTCGCCAGGTTTGTGATGTCATATTTATGTGCTGCTGCGGGAGTAATGGCCCGGTTAGCCGCACGGGGCTTCTGTAAAGTTGAGGCCAAGTAGTGAGGACGGTCTGGCCGGTGTTGAGGCTCACATGATGTAGTTACAGGCGTCTTAAGAGGGAGACGAAGGCTGCTGATACTTCAGGAAGGGCCAACTTCGGGGCTAACTCACAGCAACGGGTCCAGGAGAGTGTAGTGAGAGGTGAGGGGGGAGAGGTAGTGAGGGGAGAGAGGTAGTGAGGGGGCGAGGGGGAGGTAGAAGGGGGTGGGAGAGTGGATGAGGGAGGAGGTAGAGAGAAAGGGGGGGTTAAGTGGGTAGGTAAAGAGGAAAGGGGGTTGATGGGAAGGGTTTAGAATGGGGAATGGAGAGAGAAAGTGACGGTACAAGAAAAGGGGAAAGTAGAGATAGACTGGATGAGAAAGCAGTGGAGAAGAGGGAGGAAATTATCAGGGGAAGCGCCAAGCCATTACGACTATATAGCCCTTGGAAAGGAACAGGAAATGGACTTTGAATAGGTTGGGGGGGGGGGAGGGGAAGGACAGGTGCAGCTCCTCGATGTTCTGTTGTTCCTTTGAGCAGGAGCAACTAACAGGTGCTCAGTGAGTCAGGCGGTTCTCAGGTGATCCCATATAAAGTTCAACATCTTCTTAAAATCGTTATAAAAGCTCCTGGATCTATTTTTATATAAACAAACTTAGATATACTCAGCGTGCTGCTATCCTTAACCCGTGCTGCTATCCTTAGCCCGTGCTGCTATCCTTAGCCCGTGCTGCTATCCTTAGCCCGTGCTGCTATCCTTATCCCGTCTTCAGGGAGAAGATCCGCTCAAGGAAATGGATTGGGTTGTTGTTGATTATAGATTCAGCTACTCGGAACAAGTTCCAAGTAGCACGAGCTATGGTGAGCCCGGAACTTACCTGGCACAGGAGCGGGGCAAGTAGCACGGGCTATGGTGAGCCCGGAACTTACCTGGCACAGGAGCGGGGCAAGTAGCACGAGCTATGGTGAGCCCGTAACTTACCTGGCACAGGAGCGGAGCAAGTAGCACGGGCTATGGTGAGCCCGTAGTGGACTTACCTGGCACTGGAGCGGTGCCCTGCTCTCTCTCTGAATGGATTGGGATCGCCTAAATAATTAATACTATTATCTACTCTCTATCCATGGTTAGATTAGGTTTCATTACGTTTGGTTACGTTAATTCAGTGTATTTTGACGATAATGTGAAATATTGAATTCGAAAACTATTTCAGCATGCCCGAAAATTCCGTTTACAGAAAATCAAATTCTTCAAAGAAAACGTTTTCAGCATACACGTTTTTATATTTTAAACCAACGGCTTATGATACAATAACGTAATAACTTGAACATAATCTCTGTGTACGACAAAGGTTCGTTTGCCAGTTTGCATATCCAGGTGGTTAGAAAGGGGGGGGGGGTTAAGGGTAATGGATTTGCTGAGATTAGAGAGTACAAAGTGGCCCCCTGAGAGTCCCCAATCACTTTGGGAGAGTCCAATCACATTGGGTTTAGCAACACTTCTCAGGATTTAAGTGGTCACTATATCAAGTGGTTGACCGTGACGGTAAGTCCTGCTGTTTCGCAGTAATATATGGGTCATTATCCCCCTGATCAATATGGGAACTTCACTCTCTATGCTTCGAGGGTGTTACGGTCATGGCTACCAACCCTCCGACAGTCCCCTCCTCCAGGGCTACCAACCCTCCCACACTATCTTCTTTGTGCCACATACAGAAGAACCAACGCTCCGACAGTCCCTCAGGGGCTAGATTCACGAAGCAGTTACGCAAGTACTTACGAACGTGTACATCTTTCCTCAATCTTTGGCGCCTTTGGTTACGTTTATTAAATAGTTTACAAGCATGAAAACTTGTCAATCAACTGTTGTTATTGTTATAAACAGCCTCCTGGTGCTTCAGAGCTTATTAACTGTTTAATAATTGTAAACAAAGCCGCCAAAGATTGAGAAAAGATGTACACGTTCGTAAGTGCTTGCGTAACTGCTTCGTGAATCTGGCCCCAGGGCTACCAACCCTCTCGCAGTATCTACCTAACAGGAAAGTGAGGTCCAACTCCTTATGCCCGTATACTAACATTGTGATATCGGTTGCGTTTTAATTCAAAATTCCTAACGTTTGAATCCTTTCTCGCATTTGGCCTTAAAGTTGTAGATGGAGGTGGCTTCCACAACTTCTTCTTGGAGTGTATTCCACTTGTTGACTTGTACAGGGTTCGAGTATTTCCTTACATTTCTTCGACTCATTTGTTTTTTTCCAGCTTCCACTTATGTCCTTCTTGCCCTACTGTATTCAGAGCTGCCAACCCTCTCATATCTCTGTATCTAGAGTAACCAATACAGTTCCACCTACAGTACTACCAACCTTAGAGTGGAAATTCCTCCATGTGTAACTGAAGAAAGAACCATCATAACCTATTTACCATATATAAAGTAGTCACATCTTTAAAGGGATTCCAATTCCTTGACTGTCTCTCTTCCAGGGATACCATCCCTTCCACAATGCCTGCCTCAGGTTTACCAACCCTTTAACATCTCCCGGGCTACACCTGTACAGCTTCCAGTTCTACCAACCCTCCCGCTGTAGCTTCCAGGCTTACAGTATCATTCACTTGTGTGTGTGTGTGATTCCTAGGGGACGCATCTTTCATACTTTAAAAAGCAGCACTTTATAGCAGCACTTTATAGCAACACTTTTATATTTCACATCTATAGCTTCCAAACCTCATATACGTCATAAACAGTGTTGCCAACCCTTTCACTATGTGCAATTTATTAGCCTATATCTTGCATTAATTCTCTCCAAGGCTACCTATTTTTACCTCCAGAGCTACACCTATGTTTCTCAACATGACCTCCAATTGTTCCTTCATTGCTACTTTTCCCCCCTCTATTGCTACCTATTTTCCTCTCTATTGCTACCTATTTTCCCCTCTATTGCTACCTATTTTTCGCTCCAGGGGCCGGGATATCAATTCATTTTATCTCCAGCAATAAAATACCTTCCTAGATCAAATTTATCCATGTAATACGTTGGGTCTTGGGACAGGAAGCCTGTGTATATGTATACTTTAGGCTTGTATCGAGACCCCCCCCCCAAGTCAAACTACTGCAGGACCCTTCCCAGGATGCAACCCCCCCCCCCCACTGTTGTGGGGGGGGGGTTGCCCAAATTCCGGGTACCTATTTAGATGAACAGTAGCATTAGGTGAAAGGAAACGTGCCCAATCGTTTCTGTACCGCCCGGAAATCGAGCCCGAGTTCCCCGAGTTTGAGTCGAGAAAGAACCCAACTGTACTACAAGACCAGATGCGTATCTTGTTCGTGGTTACCAACTTTTCCTATGTAAATTCTTCAGGGTAGCCAACCCTTCCAATGTACCTCATTCAAGGATACCAACCCTCCCTCTATTTTATTCAGAGATACCAACCCTCCCTCTGTAGCTTACTCAGAGATACCAACCCTCCCTCTGCATCTTATTCAGAGACACCAACTCTCCCTCTGTATCTTATTCAGGGCCACCAACGCTCCCTATGTTTCTTATTAAGGGTAACCAACCCTTACACTCATATTTATCAATCTCTGTTCGTCAGGATTAAATGTCACACATTGCTTCCTCTAACAGCACGTTTCCGGGTCATTCGTTACCAAACGAGGCCACGGAGTGAGTGAGACACGGCCGCCAAGCACGAACGACAGGGTGGTCCGTCGTGCTCAAGTCTATTGTCTCGAGTCTATCACGTCGTGACAGTCTATTGACTCTCGCTGTTCAAGGATTCGATAGACCTAGCTTCATATTTTGCATTAAATCCGGGTTATGGAGATATTTTTGTGTTTGTTTTCTGAATGATTGTCGTCAGTGTACGTATGATTGGGATGGATAATTTGTTGTAGCAGTGAGTTGTGTAGTAACGCCACCCACGTGCCTCGGGTGCACCCTAAAGGGACCTGAATTCGAGTCCTGCGGCAGGACTGTGGGGCCGGATAACCGGGTGGTCGGATAACCGGGTGGCCGGATAACCGGGTGGTCGGATAACCGGGTGGTCAGGTGACTGGGGTAGTCGGATGACCGGTGGTCGGATAACCGGGTGGTCGGATGTCCGGGGTTGGTCGGATAACCGGGTGGTCGGATGTCCGGGGTTGGTCGGATAAACGGGTGGCCGGATGACCGGTGGTCGGATAACCAGGTGGTCGGATGACCAGTGGTCGGATAACCGGGTGGTCGGATGACCGGTGGTCGGATAACCGGGTGGTCGGATAACCGGGTGGTCGGATGACCAGTGGTCGGATAACCGGGTGGCCGGATGACCGGTGGTCGGATAACCGGGTGGCCGGATGACGAGTGGTCGGATAACCGGGTGGCCGGATGACGAGTGGTCGGATAACCGGGTGGCCGGGTGCGTGACCAACAGCCGCACACAATACTACTCGAGCATCGAGCCTGTTTAAGTGTCGCGTAAATCTATATCATGGTCCCTGGTTCGCTGCACCTGTGAGTCCGCTCTATAATCCGTTGTGCCTGTCTGTAATCAGACAGACACTGTAACATATAACCAGTCAGACAGATAGACAGACAGACAAACACTGAAACATATAAACATACGAGTAACGTAGGCATAAGAAGGTATCGAGCTGTAGTTGGGTATCGTAAGTATAAGAAGGTATCGCATAGTGCTTCTGAATTACGGGCTATTCATGCCCGTACCACCTCTTGGGTGGCTTAATCTTTATCAATCAATCTGCTTATGAAGACTGGCTCAGCGCACCTGTATACTCACCTAGTTGTGCTTGCCGGGGTTGAGCTCTGGCTCTTTGGTCCCGCCTCTCAACTGTCAATCAACAGGTGTACAGGTTGTCCTGAGTCTATTGGGCTCTATCATATATACATTTGAAACTAGTGTATGGAGTCAGCCTCCACCACATCACTGCCTATAATGCATTCCATTTACTAACTACTCTGACACTGAAAAAGTTCTTTCTAATGTCTCTGTGGCTCATTTGGGTACTCAGCTTCCACCTGTGTCCTCTTGTGCATGTACCACCGGTGTTAAATAATCCATCCTTGTCTACCCTGTCAATCCCCTGAGAATTTTGTATGTGGTGATCATGTCTCCTCGAGCTCTTCTGTCTTCCAGCGACAACACACAGGAAGAACAAGTAACCCACATCTGTTATTAAAGTGGCACAGGATGCATCCTTCTAGAGGTTATCTTGGTAAAGGTTTAAAGGTATGTCGCCAGACTAGTTCCGGAGCTGAGAGGCATGAGTTACGAGGAAAATCTAAAGGAATTAAACCTGCCAACACTGGTGGAAAAAAAAGAGGTTTCCACCAGTGACACAGTGAAGGGGTAGTCACTAATCATGCCATTGGAAGAGACATGATTACCAGCTACAAAATTCTCAGAGAAATTGACAGGGGAGATAAAGACTGTTTAGCACGTATGGGACATGTACAAAGGGAACACTGGTGGAAACTGAGTACCCAATTGAGCAACAGAGACAGAATTTGTTCAGTGTCAATTTTGCGGATACAAATAGTAAAAACAAATAGTAAATACACACACACACGCACACACACACACACACACACACACACACACACACACACACACACACACACACACACACACACACACACACACACACACACACACACACACACACATACACACAATCACTGCCGCCAACGTGGAGGCCAGCAAGCCGTGAACTGCGTTATTAGCGCTGGCCAACAATACCTGGGACAGCATACATGGTCACGACAACCGCTGTATGTGTGATGATCTAATGTATCACGTCTGACAGACTCATCACCCAATAAGACCGCTTGACATACATTTTGAGCCACTCTGTAAGCCAATGGTGTGAATGACTGAGTTGTCTTGTTGTTGTCGCTCTTGTTAGAGTAAAACTCTAGTGTAGAAGCTAGATATATCTACAATATATCTAGTGTAGATATGCTTAGTTATATCCTTTTGTTTGAATGGAATCAGAGTCAGAAAACTCCGTGTTCTTCCCTTCAAAGTGAAGGGAAACTGTGCACAAAATATTTACCTGAATTTACCTATAATATACTTGAGAGCTACCATCTCTAATGGCCTCGTTGGGGGACTGGGAGTTGGCGGCTTGTCTCACGTTAAACCCCCTATTATTCATGAGGATTTTTTCCAATTGAATTTCAAACTGAACTAAGGTCTATAGGCTCTTACGGCTCCGGCGGGTAGGCGGTTCCATTGATCACTCTATGAGTGAAGAAGAAAACTGTTTTCTATCCATTATTAACTCCTGTCTCATTTTAATTTAGGAAATACAACTTAAAAAGGAGTTGTGGATAATGTTGCATGAGGAGGAAGATGAGGGCGCCGTCCCCAGCTGGGTACTCACATCATTAAGGACTTACTGTCAAAAAGAGATTATTACGCGTCGATAAGTAATTTAAATCCTGTTGAACTCAGATAGCTGTAACATGAGCCGTGTTTAAAGTTAGAGTGATCCAGGTCAGCCCGTGAACCTGTTGATGATGCAACATGCATAGTCCGCTTCATTTATTATGCAGCCGATACTCATCCTGTGAGCGGCAGGGCTTTTTGTTCTATTTTGAGTGGGGACTGTTCCTGCGCGGACCTCTACCTTCTGGCTCTCCTACACAACCCGTTCTCGCACTTGCTTTCAGTCAATATTGGCTTATTTAATACGTGCATATGTGACATACTAATTGATTGTGAATATTTTAGTTTACCTTGAAAAGCTTCATAGAAAACACCGACCTCACTTAACCTTCTTAGTATATTAAGATAAGCATCTTATTGTTTCTTAATTACAATTAATTATTACTTAACCTATACCGTTGATAGGTTAAGTAATAATTGTAAATGAGAAGCAATAAGATGCTTATCTTAACATACTAAGAAGGTTAGGTGAGGTCGGTGTTTTCTATGAAGCTTTTCCAGGTAAACTAAAATATTCACAATCAATTAGTATGTCACATATGCACGTATTAAATAAGCCAATATTGACTGAAAGCAAGTACGAGAACGGGTTGCCTTGTAGGTGTGGCTCCTTACTGTCCTGCTTAAGGCGGTGGATGAGTATTTATGACTCGTATGTTGGCTTCGATTATGTCCAAAGTGTTGAACAACCTCCTCTGATCTGTTATATTTCAGTTGAAATCATATTTAGCCTGCAACTGTGCACTGTGTTATGTTCCAGTGGTGTGTCTGGCATTTTTCCCCATTGGTAACATTTCCTCTCGTCTTATGGAACAATTAAGTCTGTTTCTCATGGACATAGCCAAGCCTGATGCGGTGTAAGTGTACTTCTGTTTTTCTGTTTTTCCTTTCAAAAAAATATCTGGTTCATAGTCGGTTGAATTCTTGTACCAAGCCGCGGATGTTGTTGTTGTGGTCGCTTACATCTCTATTACTCTATCTCTGATTGTAAGGTATATACTTACTCCGACTGTGAGGTATATCACCCTCTCAGATACTAAGTTTGTTTCTATGTTGATCTGTGCAATGATGCGTATCAGATGGTGGTTTGACTCGTTATCTTTTTCTTACAGAGCTATAATCTTTTTTTAAGTCTGCTAGAATAGAGATGTAACAGCCACCGTGGTGTAGTGGTTAAGACGCTCGCTTGGCGTTCCGCGAGCACTTTGTCCTGGGTTCGTACCCAGCCGGGGAGGATTTACTGGGCGCAAATCCTTAACTGTAGCCTGTGTTTAACTCAACAGTAAAATGGGTACCTGGTTGTTAAACGATTCTTCCCGGGGGTCGTATTCCAGGGATCTTAGGATTAAGAACCTGCCCGAAATGCTATGCGTGCTAGTGGCTGTACAAGAATGTAAGAGACTCTTGTATATATCAATAAAGAAAGGAGTAACAGCTCCAAGGACAGAAAACAGGAGATGCTCTTTCACCCACAGGGTTATAAACCCATGGAACCGCCTACCCGCAGAAACCGTAAATGCCCCCAAAAAAAATACAGACTTTTAAAATCCAGCTAGATAATCCATGGCAAATAAGGGGACCTTTGACAAGTCTCAGGCTTCCTGTCCTCGTGGAGGCCACTAGATAAAACACAATAAATTCTTGTGTTTCTCTCATCTTCTAATTACATACAAGCTTTTGATAAGAGACTTTGTTTTTGTAAATATAATGTCATGCTGCCTGTTCCCTGGGTTTATTTGTGCGGTGTAAATAGGTGTAAATTAAGTGTAAATTAACGGTGTAAATTAAGTTCCTTAATTAATGTCCCGCCTCGCTTCCCTCCCTCCTACACTTGCACAGTTACGGCCATCAGATGCCTGGAAGATTCTCAATCGACTTGAGAATGGTCCAGGACGGGCCGAAACGTCGTCGTCCCTTCACCTTCTAGTGTGTGGTCTGGTCAACAAGATGCCTCCAATTTTTCTTAACTCAACCCTTCACATCTTTCTTACAGAATTCCCGTAATAATGTGAAAATGTGGATTATACATCAGGCATTTGAGTATAAAATGAGTCTAAATTCTATAATTAATCCACAAAATATATAAACTTGTGATGGACGGCTAAAATTAAGGTGAGCAAGACGGCTGTGAGGAGGGTAAATGGCTGAGCAGTAGTGTAGGTGCTGAGAGGAGGTATTACACCCTGGACCAGACGGCCGGAGGTACCCCGGGCTATATAACCCCTGGGCGTGTCTCCAGCAGCTCCTGGCGCAACTAATTGTTCCTGAGAGCGTCATCAAGTGCCTGCAGGCACGGGGCCCTCAGCCGTCTCCAGAGACAATTCCATCCACCACCCGGCTATTCCAGCGACCACCCTCTCGTTTCAGACACCAACGAGCCCTTCCGGTAAATGAGCGGCAGTTTCAGCGACCACCCTCTCGTTTCAGACACCAACGAGCCCTTCCGGTAAATGGGCGGCAGTTTCAGCGACCAGCGTCTTGTTTCAGACACCTTCAAGACGTTACATGGTCGTCTTCTCCTTCCAGACGTTCAGGTTACAGCTTCCACCTTCGTTGTGAACGCATTGCCACTAACTGGACAAGTTGTCATCATTTTAGTTTCAGAACACGGCCACCAGTCTCTCCAGAGACCATATTCGATGGACCATCAGTTATCATAAGGCCAGGTGTGGCTCCCAACTCCTTAGCGTCTGTTTAGTCAAGACATCGTAACCACTACTTTACTGACCCAGTCACTGTACAACTTTGGTCCAGTAACTGTACCTCTCTGGTCCACTCACAGGTCCAGTTACTGTACCTCTCTGGTCCACTCACAGGTCCAGTTACTGTACCTCTCTGGTCCACTCACAGGTTCAGTCACTGTAGCTCTCTGGTCCACTCACAGGTTCAGTCACTGTAGCTCTCTGGTCCACTCACAGGTCCAGTTACTATACCTCACTGGTCCAGTCACTTCTTGGTCATTCTGACCACTCAAATATTATTCCAGAGAATCCTCTTACTATTGGAAGATCTCTTTATCATTACATTTTTTTAATTGATCTTGTCGTTACAGAAACACTCGTCCGACTCAAGGCATTTGAGATTCCTTATTATTCCAGAAATTCCTAATGATTTCAAGGATTAAAGAAGACATTTCTTGAATGTTTGGAGAACTTGAAGGAATTATTCAAATCCTTCTTAAGTTCTTAATCGAAATATCTTAAGTTCTCCTACCATTCAAGAATTTTCTTTTTTAGACACATCTTTTCCATTTCCAGGTCCACCCTTCACCTTCCCTATTATTCCATTTATTTTTTTATTATATATACAAGAGTTGTTACATTCTTGTACAGCCATTAGCACCCATAGCGTTTCGGGCAAGTCTTTAATCCTATGGTCCCCGGAATACGACCCGCCAAATCGTTTAACAACCAGGTACCCATTTTACTGTTGGGTAAACAGGGGCTACAGTTAAGGTTTTGCACCTATTAAATCCTCCCCGGCCAGGATACGAACCCAGTTTCATCCCATTTCCCATTCCATAACTTCATCCCATTTTCTATCACTTCTCCATGCCATTCCAGCAGACATCCTTACTGTTCCAGGATGCTCCTACACCTTCCAGCCCTTTCTCCGATAGTTCCAGTCACCTCCCAGCCATTCCAAGCGACGACAGACTATAATGACAGGTGGAATGACAATTTAAGAGCAGTTCCTGGAAACTGTGGAGAAGGTAGGCAGTCTGTTTTGACCCGCCATGAAGGGAGGACCATCAATGACGTGTTTCCCTCCTAATAAATAACTGGTTTAATACTTATCTTCGCCATCTACATAGATTTGTTCCGCTGCAGGCGTAGTATTTTTTCTCTTGTAAATACAATGACGGTGAACTTGTATACAATGTTTATCATTTCATTGTCATTTACAGTTACATGATCTGTCACAGTCTTATCACTAGTCTCCGTTTGGTGCACTGTATCTCAACAAATATCTTTGCATACTTCATTGTTTCTTTTAACTTTGTGAACCGTCGAGCGGTAAGTGAAGTCAGACAACTACAAGCATCATTTTATTTTTATTTATATACAAGAGTTCTTGCATTCTTGTACAGCCATTAGCACGCATAGTGTTTCGGGCAAGTCCTTAATCCTAATTTTCACACACACACACACACACACACACACACACACACACACACACACACACACACACACACACACACACACACACACACACATCTCCAGGAAGAAGCCCGTAGCAGCTGTCTAACTCCCAGGCACCTATTTACTGCTAGATGAACAGGTGCATCAGGGTGAAATAATCTCTGCCCCATTTGTTTCCGCGTTCCGCCGGAGATCGCACCTGGACCCTTAGGACTACGAACCCCGAGCGCTGTCCACTCAGCCGTCAGCCCCCCAATCATAGAAAGCACAGCACTGAAACAGCCAAACGACTCCACAAATAATTCACTCCGAAGTCTGCAAAGCCACTCAGTCGGTGAAGAACTCGTCCCACGAGCAGCCAGTGCGCCAAGCCATTACGACTATATAGCACTGGGAAGAGTTCGGGATAAGGATTTGGGATGAGACATGGATGGGGGGCGGGGGTGCCCAAGCACTTGGACGATCGGGGATTGAACGCCGACCTGCATGAAGCGAGACCGTCGCTCTACCGTCCAACCCAAATTCACTCAGAAACTAGGGCGAACCCGCCAACTGGGCCCCCCAAACCGCCCATCAGGCCACCCATAATTATGGCTGGCCGCCAACTGGTGGCAGCACCAATAAGTCATCATAACTTCAATCCTGCCGATGACGTCCTCAAAAGAGGATCTCTCCCAGACGTCAGTTTTAGTGAGCTCCACCTCATTTTTTAAGTGAAATGTCGTCCATCTTTGTCGTCCATTTGGGGGTAGAAGGGAAAGCGAGTATTTTGCTCGCATATCGTTTCTGTTTTAATATTTGCTTCACAATTGTGTTTCAAGCCTCATTTGTTACGTGGACGTCTGTCTTTTCTTAACCTAGAGCTGCAAGCATTTAAGTCAACCCTTCCCTAAGTTTGTTTTATTATTATTATTATTTTCTACCACAGACGTGGCCAGACATTTACAATGCTAACCAGCATATATACATTTTCTTCTGTCCTCCGTGGACAGGGTTAGAGATCTGTTAAACATATAGTTCATGGATTTATTGAACAGTCAACCACAGAAGGTGATTGTAGTGCTTTTAAAATGCTAATCTAACCTACAGATATAAATACATAGATACACAGAGTTACGTCTGCCCTACATAAAAGTGTTCGATGTGTCCTTTACATATTTGTTTAACATGCAAAGCACTAGTGCACCCCACCAGCCAACATCACTCCCGACTGGATCAAAGACGAAAACAGTGGGACCAAGAGCCCTCAACTTGCCCAAGGCGAGGGGCACCTCAAGCAAATAGGACTTCTTGAGTAACCCCCCAAACATGCCACCAGACGGCACCGCTCCTGTGCCAGGTAAGTTCACTACGGGCTCACCATAGCCCGTGCTACTTGGAACTTGTTCAGAGTAGCTGGCTCTATAACAACAACAACAAACACGCTAGAGAAGAGAATTGTTAGTGCAAGGACAGCACTAGGGAGCACCCTGAGAAGGATACCCTGAATTTGCAGCTGCAAGACCACTAAACCCTGGCTCACGCTACACCACAGTGTAAGGAAAAGCTACCAAAGGCACACGCCATACTACTTAGCTGAATAACAGAACACTAGAGCCAGTACGGAAGACAGACGACCCGGTAACTTCTACATCAGTACTAGAACAGGGAGCTCAGGCCCCAGCAGGTAAAGAGGTACTGCCCCCTCTTCTCAAACGAGTTTGTACCAGTTCCGAGAGAATTTGATTATTTGTTAGAATTCCTCCTCATAAACAAAGGCCACAGTCCATTCCATGCACCCGCCAAACCCCGTTTATAAATGAAAAGCCACGACTCACAACTGATGACGTTTAAACACTTCTCAAACAATAGTTTTGCTGACGACTTGTTCGAACCACAACGCTGTAAAATTTACAGCATTTACAGTGTAAATACTTCACCCGAGTACTGTACTACAAATACAAATAATCACCAACAGAACCTAAACACACAATCTAACCTAACCAATACCTAAATATGTTCAGTATGCTAATATATAACACTATTAATTTATGAGAAAATTCCTATTTTGAATAAACAGCATGTTAAAATTGATAAATGTGTCTTTGAGGTCAACTGCTGGATGAAATGGACTTGATCTGAGAACGGGTTTATTTGTTAACAGAGTTGGGAAGAGTTCTTTCGGCAGGTTTTGAGGCTTCAGTCTCTTTTGAATCCAGCAGTACTGTAGTTTGTTTTGACTCGCTGACATCCTGGCTGCCTTCCATGGTGGTGGTCACTCCTTGCTCCTCTGTGAGGGGGGGCTTGGTTCTGGTCCCTGGTAGGCCTCTAGAACTCTATGGCAAATGTGACCCAGTAAATAGTAGCCATGTCAGCAATGTAGCTTCATGGAGCCACTGGAGCTCACCCAAAAATTGGTGTTTCATTACATTCAACACTGGTTTTTTTTACCTTAGGTAATTACCTCCAGCATGCTCATACACCTCCAATGTGCTCTTGCTCTCTCTCTCTCTCGCTCTCTCTTTCTCTCTCTCTCTTTCTTTCTCTCTCTCTCTCTCTTTCGCACAGTTGTGTTGTAACAGTTGATTGATTGCATTTTTATTATTTAGGCATATACAGTATAACTATTTTTATTACAAAGGTAAATTTAGGAGGGAAATATATCCTAGTGGCATTTTTGGCTGATTAACACTGGTCTGACATCATCCACTGATGACAATTTACATTAAAGCAACCATAAAGGCCCAATATTTGAGGTTCTTTATGGCAGATTACATAACCAACAACTGCAATAATTTATTTGAGCTTGTGCTTTATTAATGTCTTAACAATGCACCATTCAGAACAGAGAACCATAATGAAGCCAATCCTTCAACCATATAATTATTTTAAGGGATAAATAATCGAACAATAATTTGCAAAAGTTTATTAACAATAAATCCAATGTTCATATCCCCCTTTAATTTTATTATTTGGCTACACATCTCAGTGTTTTTCTTAACAAAAAAATAAAATAGGTGTTCATAAACTGTAACACAATTCTTACCAATACATACAGTTCAGTTCATATATAAAGTAGTCATCTTCACTTATTACAGTGGCCCGAAAGCCTTTTATGGTGGCCCAAGTCTTCGATAATCCAATCTCTCTAGTTGTACAAGTGGCTTAAGTTGGTCAGCCAAGGCTCGCAATTCATCAGCAACTGACATGTCTGTCTTGGTGGTAAGTACACTTAATTCTACCAAGTGTGACATTGTCATCGGTTCAAGGTTATCTTTTGTCATTCCAGTGCCAATCTGTAAGAAAATAGTGTACAGTATTATTTTTGTTTCTATAGAAATAAACATGTTCAATATTAGCAAGTAAATAGACTGCTTTCCTGGGACTGAAGGAAGATTTTAGAGCAGGGAAGGGGGAGGGAAAAATAACCAAGCATTGACTGTAATGAAATGCATTTTTCTGGGGGGGGGGCCAGTAGCTCCATGAGCATATATGCCGGTACCACCAAGCCTTAGATAATCACACCAGGTAATTAATAATGGGTCTCATTGTAACACCCATTATTAATTTCTAAATGTCAAAACCAGAATCTGGTTCACTCTACATTTCAAGGAGAGCTTGAGGATCAGAGATACACTCTAAACCAAGAAAAATGCAACACACATAAGCAAAATAAAGCAAGAGAGTCCTTGAAAGAAACCGAGTATCCCAAAGCAAACGATTGCCACTGGGTAAATACCTTAACTATGACATGCACGACAACCACCAGATTTCAGTCCAGGTTACCCAGAGTCTAAAGCAGCCTGCAACTCAGAGAAAATCAGGAAACAGAGCAGGGAGGGGGAGCTACTGAAGGCACACCAGAGACTTTTCAGTAGCTCCTCAAGCTTACTCATGATGAAACCATAGTAGAGGAGTCTGGCTGTTCTGGGAAGGAAAAGGTTTAGTAAAAACAGACTGGGCTTATGCATGGGAGAAGAACAGCTAGAGAAAAGGGCCTTGGAGGGAAGAATGTCAGCTGCATACCAAGTGTCAAGGCTGAGGGACATCCAATAAATAATGCTATGTCAACATCCTGTTGGATTACCAGAAGCTCAAGCTCAGAGTATTAGCCATTTATACATTGGCAAAGAAAGCCATAAAGAAAAACATTCTCAAATCATGAGAGCAAGAATACACAGCCAGCTGGCTGAACCAAACCACCTATAAAAGCCAGGATGTGCAGCAAGGAACATACGATATAAAGTCGACAAAGAAGGCCTTGACCCCTCTACATCATGAGAAGTCCACAAATAACTCCACAAAACATTCACATAACAGAGCATATGATACACCCCATAGCTAAATAAGTCAAGCATTATTGACCAAAGAACTACACAAGAAGCAGAAGTCTCATTCTTAGCTAAAAATGATGGAGAATGCTGTAGACAAACAAAATGAACCCCCTGGCCAAAAAAAAAAAAACCATGCTCCTGGCAAAGAACATTAAGCTCCCAATCCTGACACATGGAAGAAAGTGCCTGGAGAAAGTCACCTTATAAAAGGAATCCTGAACTGAAGGGGAAAAGCTCAAAAGTGAGGAGGGGACAAGAATTCCATTACATGATCCAAAGATTGCTGCAGAAGAATTAGAGCCAATTATCTTATCTTGAGATCTTATTTTTATATTTTTGATATCTTATTTTGAGATGATTTAAGTGTCCTAACCAGAGAAAACAAAAACAGCACTGGATGAAACAAAATGCTGCTTTTTGGTTGGGCCTCAGTGGCTTCCCATAGCTACTTCACCGAGTTTGCTATACACATGAATCACATCAGCCTTAGGAGTTCTTAATGGCCAACTTGAGACCGGGGGCCAGATTCATGAAGCAGTTACACAAGTACTTACGAATGTGTACATCTTTCCTAAATATTTGACGGCTTTAGTTACATTTATTAAATAGTTTACAAGCATGAAAACTTCCCAATCAACTGTTTTTATTGTTATAAACAGCCTCTTGGTGCTTTGCAGCTCATTAACTGTTTAATAATTGTAAACAAAGCCGCCAAAGATTGAGAAAAGATGTACAAGTTCGTAAGTGCTTGCATAACTGCTTCGTGAATCTGGCCCCAGAGCCAGAACCTGACCCCCCTCCCTCACTGAAGTTCAGCAAGCAGGGGGGATTGATTTCCCTGCCCAAGGAAACATCCATTAAGTGAGCATGGCAAAACTAGCAACTGCATGGGGAAGGGAATTATTAGGGAAAAGTGCCAAGCCATTAGGACTATAGTATAGCACTTAGAAGGGGTCAGGATGAGGATTTGGGATGGGACGGGGAAGAGGATTGGTGCCCAACCACTTAACAGTCAGGAATTGAACACCGACCTGCATGAAGCAAGACTGTCGCTCTACCGTCCTCCTGCAAGGTTTACAGAGATAAAAAGAGACAAAGCAGCAAATGCCTCCACAAACCATTCATCCAGTAGTCAGGTTAAAGTTACAGATAGTCACTGCCAGGTGGCAAGACCACCAATTCCCCTCCCCCCCCCTCCCCCATGTCAACAGAGCTCACTCCAGAGGTGAGAAAATAATCCAACAGTGAACCTGGAAGGGAAAGAGGGATCAGGGACCCACTGAAGCCCAACCAGAAAGATGCATTTCATTGCATTCATTGCTGGTTCATTGCATTCATTGCTGGAGGAGCCAAACCGTGGCTCACTGTATCTAACTAGCCACAGATCATAGGAAGAAAAACAGGACTTACCAGGGAGGAGGAGAGTGAAGACTAAATTCTTGAAGATGAAGGTGGACAAGGTTATTTTGATACAAGGTGGACGAGGGTATTTTGATAAAAGTGTATAGAGGTATTTCAATGGAATGTGTATATAAGGGTATTTCAATGGAATGTGTATAAAGGTATTTCTGTAGAAGAGTGTATAAGGGTATTTCAATGGAAGGTGTATAAGGGTATTTCAATGGAAGGTGTATAAGGGTATTTCAATGGAAGGTGGATATGGGTATTTCAATGGAAGGTGGATATGGGTATATCGATGGAAGATAAACAAGGGTATTTTGAGGGCAGGTGCGTAAGAGTATATACCATTCTTTCAGGCAGTATTGTAGCCGAAAGAATGGCATAAAGCATGGGCATTGACTATTCAAGGCTAGCTCAGGGTGACTGCAAAAGTTTACATTACTGTATATCAAGGCATTATAAGAGTATATTGCTGTCTCTGGGTTATTGAGACTAGCCTCTGCTATAAAGAGGTAAGTGGACAATTTAGTTACATATTTTTTGTATATAATCATCATTTTAAATGTGGACAAATTATTATTATTTTGAACAAATCCACAGGAGCTTTGATGAGGGTTCGAACCTATGCACTGGTTGTTCCCAGGCATGCTCTAGTCGACTGCACCACGACATGGTCAAAAGAATGATCATGTCTTGGGGCAGTCTTCGAACCCTCATTACGGCTCCTGTCAATTTGTTCATTAATATATCACGATAATGGGATTTCTCTGTGCACGATTATTTTGAAAAGTCTGACTGGGACAGGAACAATATGATTCAGATTTTCAAGGACGCACTAAACATTTCATTTTAGTATAGGCCTAAATGCTTAATTTTAATTGTTTGGCTTACCTTATACATTTTGAAAACTGTTACTTTTATTCTTCCTTTCTTCATAATGTATCCTTTCGCAACAAACTCATGATCAAGCTGGAAGCAATTATCAGAATTTTTGTTTAATTACTGTACCTTAGGTTACACATTCCAGCAAAGACTAATGACATATCTACCACTCACATGTCCTCTAGAGCAGGCATGTCAAACTACGGGTCCCTCAAGGACCATATGGGTCACATTTGTGTTGTCGTGAGGGCCACACATGACAAATAATTGCAGTCATTTAATAAAAATTACTATAAATTACTCTAAATAAAAAAATAAATAAAAGTTACAGTACAGTACTGTATCCTTTTTGCAGACTGCAGGTGTGCTTGCAAAGGGCCGCATGTTTGACATGCCTGCTCTACATAACAGACCAAATTTGCCTACTAGACCACCTTTCCAAAATAAATTACGTACTGTATTTATCAGAGAAAAATTTGAATTTTGGATGGTGCCATACTGATCGTCAAATAAAGTACAGTATCGGTAATTTCCAGCAGATAGTATTACTGTATTTGCAATTTAATTTTTGTATTCTTGTACTATTATATCATTTAGTGTAGGTCAGTTTAGGCCAGAGGTGCCAGAAATGTTATTCTGAAACTGTTAATGAGACCATAACTTAATTGAATAGGGTACCACAATATTTCAAAGAAAAACTTGGAAATGTATTCCTGAAAAGTATCTTATTACCTTAGCTCCAAGTTCTTGAAGAAAGTCACACACATTATTACTGACAGGAACATCCAAGCAATTGCGAAGTATTGCTGGATAATCACCTGAAAACACAATCAATAACAAACTAATTAGCCAATTTCTAGCAGTTTAACTACAAATTTGTAGCACATATCAAGCTAAAAATATAAAGTTGTGAAATTTCATCAAAGACATGTACCATACCAATTTCTGGATATCCAATGTAACGAAGTTGAAAAGGCAGCTCCGGATGGTCTACTGCACGCCTCACTCGCAGCATGACACCTTGTGCTGCAGGTCCAGGGGTTGAAGGAGCTGAAAGGCATCAATGTTAAGTTTTAGGCACAAAGTAAAATTTCAAATGATTAACGAAATGCTTCCAAATTCTCAAAACTTTATAGAAATGAACAAGTATGAAGGGCCTCGCGGCTGAGTGGACAGTCCTCGGGGGTCGTAGACCTAAGGCCCTGGGTTCGATTTCCGGACAAGGCAGAAACAAATGTGCAGTTTCTTTCACCCTGATGTCCTGTTCACCTAGCAGTAAATAGGCACCTGGGAGTTACAGCTGCTATAGGCTGCTTCCTGAGGATGTGTATGTTTGTGCATGTGTGTTAGAGAGAAATATATGTACTGTAGTAATATAATAGAGGAAAAATTTATTGGTTAGAAAGGCTGGGTCCAAGGGCAAATAGCTCTAATCTGCAGGCAAAAACAAATAGTAAACACACATATCAAAACCATCAGTAGTTTCAAATCATTATATGACAAAGAGTGCTGGGAAGACGGGATACCACAAGCATAGTAGCTCTCATCCTGTAACTATACTTAGGTAATTACACACACCAAAGACTATTAAAAAATTTTAAATTTTGTCCCAGATCCTAGGAGGAGAGTGATCAGCTTCAAATCAAACATGAAAGATTAAGTTTAAATTATTTTGTGATGTAGATTTTAATCGTAATTTCTCGTACCATTAAAATCCTTAAGAATGTAAACCACTTCATGATCATGAAAGGTTTCTGGAGGTATGTCTGCATTGTCACACAGCCCACGAAGACGGTCGATGACAACAATGAGTGATGTGTCCAACACTGAACCTGTGAGTGAAGACAAATAATGCTATAATTGTATCCAAAATTCTTTCTTAAATAGCAGGTCTGCATATAACAGACAATAGCAAAAAAGGAACCAATGAATATTCACTACTACACCCAAGTATGACCCACTTAAGGCAGCTGTAAAACCAGGACCATTTATGGGCTCACTATCGGCCGTGCTACATGGGCATTTTGTTGCTAGAAACAACAAACAACCAGGACCAGAATCTGGCTCACTGCATGGGTAGGTTATCTTGAGGTTATCTTGGGAGGCATTGTCGATTCTAAACTAAACAGTAAAAATATTTCAAGAATTAACAGTGTGGGTATCATGTAGTTTAAAAAATTTCCTATATCCCACTTACCCTTTTTCATCATGAAGTAGTGAGTCATGATCAATTAGTATTCATAATCCTTAAGTATTCTTTTTTAAATGTCAAACCATATTTTAGATAAAAAGGATTGTTCAAATTAGCCAGTTTAATACTCCATATAATTACAGTATATTAATCACAAATTGCCATATACAGTATATAAATGTTAGCCTATTAACAAGGGATACAACTGAAAAAAAAAAAATTAAAAATTTATAATAAAATAGTGAAAACTTACCCTGGAGTAGAAACTCTTGATCAGGAACTATCTGATTCTTCAGAGCTGACTCAATAGTTTCCCCAACATGGGGGACACTTACAGGTAATGCCATCATCAATTATAACAATCTGAAATAAATAATTTGTTAATATAAATATATTTATTACTGTATCTAAATCTGCACATTGCAGAACTCTAACCTTACGTAATAAGCAACCTAATATCTAATGGTAAGATACAAATATACCAATGCCTAATAACTAACCTCACCAATGATATGGACCAATAGGAGCTGCCTCGTATGGGCCAATAGGCCTTCTGCAGTTATCTTTCATCTTATGTTCTTATAAAATACCTAACTTCAAGATCAATAACTTCGAAGGTGAACCCTAAGACCTTCTTGTAGTTTACCTAAAGAGTCCTAACTGCAGTCCTTCCTGTTTGTAGGAATATTCTCAAGTAATGGAGCTTCTGCTTGTTGTTGTTGGTATGAAGGGCGCCGATGACCGAGGCAGCTTCTAGCCAGTGTTTGTACACAAGACAAGTTCGTGGTCTGAGAATCCGGATTATCAGTTATTACGACTCGTCAAAAACGGAGATTTTGTATATAAACAATTATATTATTAATAATATTGAATTTATTCAAAATATTACAGAGAATCAGATTAAAAAAATTCATAGGAAGAATATTTATTTTTTATAAAATCATTAAAATTATTATTATTATTTATTATCTTAATACAGTTGGTTTCGTTTTCGACTCGGTGATCTCGGGCTCATTGAAATAATAATAATAATAATTAATATTATTATTATTATTATTATTATTATTATTATTATTATTATTATTATTATTATTATTATTAATTATTATTTATCGTAGTAAAGTTGGTTTCATTCTCGATTTACAATCGGGAATCCCGGGCTCGATTTCCGGGTGAGACAGAAATAATTGAGCACGTTTTCCTTTCACGTAAAGCTGGTGCTGTAGGTGCCCCTAGCCCCTGGACAATAACAACACCTGCCATGGATGTCAACCCGCTGTGTATTATATTGGTTAAGAATGGCAGTAGGGGAGACAGGTTGCTTTTTCGATACCCGTATTCTGTTGACACCACACTGGAGACTAAAGCCAAGAGTAAGTTGCATGATTTGGTACATTGGTTGGTAGCTGAGTGGAATATTCGGCCAGCACGCGGAAATCTCTGCGCTTAGTTCAACATAAGAACAAAGGTAACTGCAGAACGCCTATTGGCCCATACGAGGCAGCTCGTACTTAAAACCACCCAATCCCACTCATATACATGTCCAACCCACGCTTGAAACAATCGAGGGACCCCACCTCCACCACGTTACGCTGTAATTGGTTCCACAAATCAACAACCCTGTTACCAAACCAGTATTTACCCACGTCTTTCCTAAAACTAAACTTATCCAATTTATACCCATTGTTTCGTGTTCTGTCTTGTGTTGATACTTTTAATACCCTAAAACATGCCTCCCTCAATAATAATTGTGTATTTATTATATATAATGGCTCAGATTACAGATGCTACTTAGTTGATAGAGTATTTTTATATATTATAAAGCCATCAATTTCATGCAACGTTGCTGGCATAGCTAAGATTATGAGTTAATGGTTTTTATTTGTTTTTGGTAATAATGCTGTATGAAAAGCTGATATAAGTAAATGATAAATAGTTTATATTTTTTTTTAAGTGATGCTTATTGATAATTGTCAGACTACTTTAATTTGATTCTTAAGTATTTAGAAATACAGTACTGTACAGTAGATATAATAATACTACAGATAGAGTTGTAGCAACTTTATTTAGAAGTAATATACTTGCTCTATATGCAGACAGTAATATACTTGCTCTATATGCAGACAGTAATATACTTGCTCTATATGCAGACAGTAATATACTTGCTCTATATGCAGACAGTAATATACTTGCTCTATGCTATCATTAGTTCAGTGCAAGCAATTACATGTTCCTGTTAAATCCTCATAACCTATCTCAAAGAGTTCCACATTCCTAGAAGTTCTACATTAATCCTACATCCACTAATTACAGTAAATATCTCTTCCCAACCTGCTAGGTATTGGTCAGTTTGGCCAAGTTGAGGAGATGCTTGTAATATAAAGCACTGTATGCAGATTGGAGTCAGTCTGAACTCATATAGTGGTTCGTTATGGACACGAGAGGTACCGCACATCTTCAACACCCATTGTCATTCACCAGCAAGGATGTAATACTACCTATACCCTTGACCATTCACTGCAAAGTTGAATGAGGCTAGCCCCAAACATCTGGCCTCTTAACTTTGCACTAGGGATTCGAGCTAATAGAGTTAACCATTTGTTTTGAATGAATCGTTTGCAAAGTCGTTTGGCTATTTTGATGCTTCGTTTTCTGTGAACGAACCTTGCAGGGGTTGTCTGTATTGCTTTATTGCTTTCCCAGTGTGGGTGATCACAACAATCTCCAGCTCTGCACTTCTGTAAAGGGATGTCAGGTTCTAGCTCTGGTTCCCAGTAAGCCAAATGGGACTCCTATGAATTATGTGACTCGGTAGTGGGAAACCATCTCAGCCAGCGAGACAGTGTCAGGGAGGCACTGAGGATTCTAACAGAAAAAGTTGTTTCATTACATTCAATGCTAGTTTTTTTAATATGAAAATTTATTCAAAGCTTTTATTTTGATTTGGAAGTTTTTGTTTAAGTTTCAGTCAGGATATCTGAGTAAATTAATAAATGTATTATAGGTAGAGTATGTTTTAAGCAATTGCATACTCATTATGCAATTGATAATGAGTATGCAGTATATTGAAAGAATGAATATGTTGTGTTGAAATTTTTTTTCCATGATTACAGCGGTGCTTTTTAGAGATGCAGCTTCTGTAGCCATTGTTAATCTTATCGACCATCATGAAGGTCAGTTTACATGCCATACCTTGTTGAAACAAGGTAATTTAATTTTAAGACACTAATTTTAACATTCTAAAACTTGACAAATATTTAAATACTAATAATCAGCAAATTGTCAAATCATATTAGAAAAGTTAAGGAATGGATGTACTGTATGTACATGCTTTTTGGTAATGATTGTACTCGTAATAGCTTTTTTATCTTTACAGATAAAAGACCTAACCCTTATTCTCTGATTAATGAGGGGAACAAACTTACATCACTGGTGGCCCACACATCAAACATTTCCAATGGAAAACTTGTTGGTTTTAGTGATAAGGTATGTGTGTATTAATTTTAAATGAATTTTTATAGATGTACTAGTAGCTATTAAGTTCCCTCATGTGCTGTATTTACTTCATATTGCAGTGCAGTATAATATCATCCTTGAATAGTAAATTGTATTAATGATAGCACTCTCTGAATGTTACTTAATTCATGTCTTTCCTTCTCTAGGTAATGTCAAATCTTTTTGCCGTGAAGAGTGAACTTTGTGATAGTAAATTTGAATTAAAAGTTAACGATGTGAGATTTGTTGGTCACCCTGTTCGTCTTGATCCCTCTACGACACACTCCCAGCCACATGACAAGAGAAAATCCTCTACAATCATTCTTTTCAACATAGTCTTTGCGTTGAAGGTGAATATAATCTCCAATGATTACAGTTATTTTTCTTTAATTTCTGCATTAGTGACTCTAAAATTTAAATGGAACTTTAATTAAAAGCCTTTACCTCTCGTTTTGAACATTTATAAAAATGTTTATATGAGCTGTGGATTGCCAGATACTATATTCATAAAGTACTGAGAATTAGGTTCTGTAAATGCAATATGCGCAGATGAATATAACTTGCCTGCAACCGTCAGTTCCAAAGGATTTGCAGTACCATATTGTGCTTTTCATGTTACTGTAAACAAGTTACATTGTTTTGACTGGATGCACACTCAACTCTTCTTTTATTACTTTCATAATGCCTTAAATAATGCCTGATTTGTCTCACAATACATACTTTCATTATACAAAGGATAACACCCAATTCAATGTAAGGTACTATACTTTGATTAGTCTGAGTTTCTGGGGAAGCCCCTAATGGCTCCTTGAAGCTATCTTGCTGAGACTGCTTCAGCTAATGGGTCACATCAGTTGCGGAGGTTTTGTTGGGCGTACAGGGGACCAGACCAGACCTCCCCTTCCCCCCTCACAGAGGCGTTATTGATAATTCGCCACTCCACCTGGAAAACATCCAGAAAGTCAGTAAAGCTTTACACACAATTGGATGGGTCACTAGAAACGATGTTCTAGAACAGCCAAACAATTCTGCAAATAATTCGCACAGAACAGAGGGTTCACTCAAAACTAGCTTGAAACATTAGTACTGATCGGCACCATGAGGCAGCCTGGCCCCTGCTCTCAGCCTAGTCTCCTGGTCAGTTCTGGTGCCGATGTTATGGTGGCAACTGGTACCTGTAGTTCTCTGGTCTGCCAGTTATGGGCACGTTCTTCTACTTCAAGCTAAGTGTTAGCCGTCTTTAGACTTCGTTCATCCATCATGCAGCATTAGCATGCTGATGTGCTCCCTTTTTTAGTATTAGCTTTGTGTGCTGGTTTTGTCTCTGGCTTGTTGTGTGAGCTTTGCTTTTGTTGCACTTTGGGCTGCATGTGCTCAGGGTTTTCTTCCTGGGTGGCCACTAGCACTGCCCTTGCACAGAGTTATCTTCTCTGGTGTGTTGGGGAGTTCGTCCCTGAGAGGTCAGGTAACCCATTTGGAGAGCCTTGCCTTGGGCTTTTCAGGAGTCTTTAAGTCTTGTGTATTGGCCCTTAGCTGGAGGCTTTCTGTCAGTTGTGCTAGGATGTACTGAGGTTTACAGGTTTGTTTATACAGTGCACCATGGTTGCCATTCTATAGCCTGGTTGTTTTGGCTGTGTTTAGTGATGTTCTTCCAGCGAGTGTCCCAATGCCTGGGGTTCCTGCTTGGTTAGCAGCCTTCAGGCCTTGGTAATCTCCTCACAGGTGTCTGACATGGCCCATCATGGATCAGCCCATTGAGCCCATTAGGTACGAGCTTGATGGGTGTTCGTTTTTCTTACCTGACGATAATCATTATTTCTGCCTCTGCTAAGCTGCCTACAGGTTTTATAACACCTTCGATCCTGAGTCCTGTAAGATTTTTCTTGCTGGGTCTCTGCCCCTACTAATTCGGATTTTGTTTTTTTTTGTTTTTTGTCAGGCAGCTTTCGCTTTGTAAGCTAGGTTTATTCGAGTTCAGCATTTGTGGTATATTGATCATCTGGATGCCCCAGAGTTGGCCCCTATGGATTTAGGACCCAGAATTGGAGGTGTTGGTGACCTCCACTTGGACTATGTCTGCACCTCCTCTTCCCTCCCTTGTGGGTGTGGTTTGCCCAGCTTCTGGTTTTCATCCCCTTTCTTCCAGCTCCAAAGTATCTGAGGGTTTTGAAGTCAGGTCAGGGGTTTAACTCAGTCTTCTCCTGGGGGGGGGGGGGGGGAGTTCAATCCTCTTCGATGGTGGAAGCAGTTGAGCCTTCTGGTCCCACTGGGGTTTCAGGGCATTTGCCTTTGCACTGCCTCCCCACTCCAGACCTTCTCATTGTGAGGGCTTCTTTCTGTCACAGGTATTAGCCGAGGACTATGGCTCTGCCAGTGTCTCTTTGTGGCAGGATTTTGAGGTTGAAAGGGAGCCTCAGGAGAGTCCTTGGGTACCCTTCGACCCTTTTTATACTTTGTGTCCTCTTCGGAGGGTCTTTTGCTCCAGGAGAAGATTCAGGGAAAGAATTTCCATCTCTATGTATGAGTGTGATCACTTGGCTGCATCTTCTCAAGTTTGATTCCAGGTCCTGTTCAGTGCCTCTGAGTCGTCCTATTTCTGGAGGGGCTTCATCTTCCCGTGTTTCACCTTCATTGGCTCATATAGACTAGTTTCAGTAATTCCTGCAAAAGCACACTTCATTTTGATGATGAACCTGGCCGCTCTCTTGACTATGGGTTTGTCTCAAATTATTGGCTGCATTGTATAGTTTCAGGCTCATCCTTGCTGGCTTGACAACCTCTCACTTTTCTTAGGGGCTTGGCTAGGGTACTGTCAGACTCACATGCTTGCTTGGCAAGAGAAGAGTACCATCTTTCAAATATTCTTGGGTGGCTGTATTCAAGAATAAAATCATAATTATATATATGGTATAAAATCACAATTAATTTTAAATTTAGATACAGAGCACAACAGAAGAAAAGAAATCTTTTCTGTTTGAGCAATACTCTAGTTCACTGTTGTGGTTTTCAAGAATAGTATTTTTTTCATATAATCTGATATAACTATTCCATCCTCATTTTCAGGCAACACTGAACCATGATGTTGTGAATTGTTACCATGACCTAAGCATGAGACTTGGTTTGGCCCTGCGGCATGAGGAGTACCGCTGCCAGTTTCTCTCGTCTGAAGCCAAGATCATGCTTGCAGCTCATGATGAGGTAGTACAAATAGTTTATTTGAAATTATTACCAATACTGTATTTATATAATAAGTGTTTGTTAAAACCAAAAAGGATATTGTGTTACTCAAGGCTGGAAAACAATACCATGTCGCTTCACTCGGGTGGTTTCTGGTACCATCTGTGATTTTGATGCCATTTGGCACACGTATGGATCTCGGCGAGAGAAATTGAATGACTTACCTTGCATCTGTAGCTAAAACGGTTCCAGAGATAAGCACCTCGAATTTTGCCAAACAGGTCAGTTTTCCTAGATCATGCCTTATTTCACGAGGCTGTACCTCAGCTCCCATGGCACATACATAGTTCACTCATATGCCATTTTAAGTTTATCCATTTTATAATTTATAATGTTTAAGCTCACTTATCCAGAGTGTAAGGGAAGTACCCCACACCGGATAAACTAGATATCCGGATAAGCCGAATTCTTACAGGGTAATTCTAAAAATTACCGTATTCAATTTTTTTTAACTCGACCAATATAATGTGAAATTCTGCACACACTATAAATAAAAAATATAACTTAAAGAGGAAATTAAAGCTTACCTTATTATAGTTTGTCTTCGTGTTTGATACTGTAGATCTTGAAATGTGTAATCCTTGAACATTTATGTAACCTAATCTCTGGTTATCCGAATTTCTGTCCGGATATAGTGAAGTTTTGCCAGAACGTTATCTGAACTTGATTTCAATGCTATGCCTATCTGCTATATCCGGCCAAACCTCCAGTTATCCAGAATACTATCCGGATAACTGGATATTGTAAAGTTTTACAAGAAAATTAACCAGATGTGATTTTGGCTGGATAACCCAGTTGTCCAGTTTACCGGAATCCGGATAAGCGAGCTCATACAGTATTGTATATTACACATCATTTGTTTATGGATATCATATGTTAGTGAAGTTAAATTAAATTTCAGAAACAAATAGAAGGAATGTTCTTGTTGGTATTTTGACAATTTATTGTTCTGCAGGCATCCCAGCTACCAGAAGATGGCCAGGTTTCTCCATTTCAGTTAATCTTGAACCGAAGCCTCCTTGCTCGACATCTCAGACAAGCTTATGAAGAGTGAGTGTCAGCAGTCTGCGACATCAGTAAGATTCTGATTGTATTGATATCATGGTTCCCTGTTTCAGTACCTTATCTGCTCTGGCAGATGTTTTTGGCTGGATCTTTATTATGGACATTTTACATTTAATTTATTCTTGAGAGTATTCATTCACTTTGTTTGGGGAAGTAACCATGTATGGGTTGGGTGTCTTAATTTTCAGCCCCGTTATTGTGACTTGCTGTCTGTATTAAATTTTATGTCAAGGAGATTTACCATTTGTTTGAAAGAAAAGGGATTTTATTTACATTTTGGTGACTAACCATTTATTAGCCATAACCAGTAGGAATACCTTGTAGTTTTCACAGGGTTTTGACAGTTCCATGCACCCACTGGAGAGGGCTTTTACATATTGGCTCGAATTCTTTAACACTTATGTTATGGTGATGTCAGGAAGCTCCCTGTTGCAATGGGCAATGCAGTTTACAGTTTCAGTATTTACAAGCATCAGTGAGACCTTAGTTAACATCAGGAAAATTATTGAACATAGCTGCACTTAAATTTCTATGCAAATGCCCTGATATCAGGAGATACTCCCAGCATTCTAATTTGTAAATGATACCCTAGGAAGTAGTGCACAAGAGACATTTACAGAATATGTATTTTTCTGGGAGGGTGCCTATGCAGGCTCCCTGTTACTGCAACAGGGATAGCTCTACCTAATTTCATCCACACCAGGCACTTGTGAGTCATTGTAAGCCTACTTGGGACCAGTGGCCAAAACCTGCCCTCTAAAGAGGTGCAGTAAGCTGAGGATACATGGTTATTTGGGCCAAAGAAAAGACCACCAGAAAGGTAGAACGAGACAATACAGACAAGAATAAGGGAAACAACACGGAAAATTAGTTATGCTAGTTACAGGTGCATGCCACCAGGTGGCTACACACCTAGCTACTCGATGCCCACAACTCGCACATCAGTCATTTAGCCTGGTGCGACATATCAACATGTCACTCTTACAATCCTCATTATTCAGATAAGTGACAGCCTTCCTTGGACACTGTCCTGTAGGACCCATTTGCTTGTGAACTAGTTCTATATTTTCGTACTTGCTTCATGTGCATTTTTTTATAAGCCTTGCTTCTTGTGTGGGCTTTTGATTAACCGTTCATCTCAAGGGTGCATACATCTAGAGATGACGTCTCTAGGTGCTTGCTGGTGTCGCCTCTGCCCAGTCAGGGTTTCCTTCCCTGTTAAGTTCTTGAGCATTTTCCTGAGAGTGGCAATGTTATGAACAAGTGAAAACACTAATCCATAAATGTCGAAAATTGTGTTGCATAGCCAGGGGTTTGGATAGCCATTATGGTTCTAAATAACTTATTAAAATGTGTATTATAATGGGTTATGAGAAAGAAGTACAATAAAAGTTGATTTAGTTGATGCTATTTATGTTAACATAATGTCATATACTCTAGCAATTAAAAATTATAGTATAATTGTTCATGGTTCTTGGTTAATATCATTACATCCATATAGATGTGTTATAACCATATTAACAGCATTCGTATAAAATCCGGCCAATAATGGCCAAAATCGGTAAATTACGATAACCACATTGGCCCGGGGATCAACTTATGATGATAACTGACCTTTGAGGGTTATTGGTATAGTGTAAAGGGAATGTACAATAATGCTTGATCCACAATTTAAAACTTTTGTTGTCCATCAGGTTGTGTGGGTCAGGTATTGTTCAGCTTCGACTCAACAAATGGATAGAAGTTAGCTTTTGTTTACCTCAGAAGGTTCATCACAGTTTAGCCAATGGACGGCCAGTTGATGTAAGTTTTATTAGTAAAATATTCTTCATTTAATTCTTAGTGACCATAAAATATTTTTACGATGCATTTTGAAAATCAGATTAAAATAAATGTGTTTACTGTACAGATACTTCTATATTTGCTCCTTGTAAGTGTAAATGTAACCGATGAAAATTATTATTTGGATAATCCTATGCGTTATTTCAACTGAGATTTGATGATATATGACAATGAATTTATTTTCAAAGTGAAGTATTACTTATGACCTTTATATGTTATATGTATTGTTAGCATTATAGGATACTACACAAGCCACATCACTTTCTCTTGAGGAATGTTAGATGCTGCTGTCAAATATTTCCGCATATAGCGTGTTAATAGCTTGTAACCTGAATACAAAATATACCTCACCCTGTAACTTGTGCAGCAACCCGAGTTGCCTGCATCTGTAAGCACGCAATTTATTGTAACTCTTACCCTATACTGTATCTTGTTTTGTTGTTTACAGTGTGAAGGGTTGTTGAGAGGCCTGCAAACCTTGAAGCCTTATCACACATTGCTCCTGTTGGTGGAGCGCTCAGAACTTTTACACACCCTCTCACCGGATGCTTCGCAGGCACTCTGGCGACTCCTTCATGTGGAAGAGTCGCATCTCACTCCCTTCTTCACACTAGCTGCTGATGCTGATCTTACTCTAACCCAGGTCTTAATGGTATGTAGTGACTAGGCAAGTAGTAGACAGTTACTCCAACATCAGATGTGATGGATAATGGGGTCAATAATATCTGAAAAAGTGTTTGGAAAGCTGTACTGTACTTTTCACTGAATTTCTTTTGTTAGAAAGTTCTGTGAAAGCTGTTGATTTAAATGATATGCTTTCTAATACATGTATGCTTTAATTTATTTATGCACATATTTTATTATTAGCTGTGACATTAGGCTGCTCTCGTATTTATGATCCCACTGTGCTCTTGGGCATGGCTCATGTATAGTCTGACAGAGGCAACAAGCAGTAGTGTGCTACACAGAATCCTCAAGCATCAATGCAGGTTCATACGTGTGCTGAAGTTTTCATTGGAGCTATGAGTAAATCAAACCTGGAAATGACCGTCAGAGATCAAGTCGTAACGATTAAAACCTTTTCTGTGCCTTGTCGGGCATCACAGGTGACCACCAAACAAGCCTTTTCACAAACTACCACCAGCTGGGTTGCCTGATTAGCCGTATTGACTGCCACACACACGTGGCAGCATCATGACCTCTCCAGAGTTCACTGAGCAGGTCCGGCTCACTGTTGTCCAGTGTTTAGTCTGCAGACTGTGACCAATTTTCAGTTAAGTTAGGATATTTTTATTTTGAAACATTGCTTTTCTGTGTAGTGTTGGCCATGTGTATTTTATCTATGCTCCAGTAGTCATTACAGTATAACTACTGTACTGTATTTTTACAGTAAAGTAGTAACTACTGTACTGTATTTTTACAATAAAATAGTAACTATTGTACGGCACTGTATTTTTACAGTAAAGTAGTAACTACTGTACTGTATATTTGATTCATAAGTGTGGTTACAAGCCTGTATGCCCTTGATTCTTTCCAGTCTCTTCTTGCATTTTAGTGCCAGTGTGTGTGTGCAGTTATGGCTTAGCTCTCTCAACCATACCATTTCTTTATAACCCTGTCTGGCTTTGCTCAAAGTTGCGGGTGTTTATTTCTCACTTGTATGGTGCAGATGGGCACTGTCCTCTTTAACAACCAGGTCTTGCCTTAGCTGAGTAGGTGTACTTCTTATTTGTTTTCTGACCATGAGCATCCCTCGCCTTCATTGGCAGGTGTCCTATTAGAATGTTAAGAATAGCTAAGCACTCTCGCCTTGGCGGCCAGGTCTCTTCCTTAGACTGCCATTGGAGGGCAGTAGACCTGGTGACGGGTTACATGTCTTGTTACACGTCTTGTGCTTCCCGATGTTTGGTGGTTGGGTGAAGCAACACAGTGACTTGTACAACTCGGCTTCATGAAATCTCGGGCTTATGTGGAGTTCTATGTGCATTTTCACTTCTGAACTTTAGTGTTTTTTGGCATGTTCTTTTTTTATCTTGAGGATATCTTGTTGCTGCAACCAGTGCATCTTTCCTTTAGGACAGGTTGGCTCTGCTTGAGTTTGCTGTCCCTATCAGGATTTTGTCTATCAAGAACTGCTCTGGATTAATCTTCCCACAGCTGAACTTCAGGTGGGGCCACCTGAGTGGTTAAAAACTCTGTTCTGCTTTTATGTTGGAATCTTGTCTATTGCAAGTCTTTCCTCTGTTTGGACTGTGGACATGGCATCTGGAGGGAGCCGCATGTGGGTTCCTAAAGCTAATGTCACTGATAGTGTACCATCTACTAGGTCGCATCAGCTGTGGAGTTCTATAGGTCTACTGGAGACCAGAGCCAGAACCTAGCCCCCCCTCAACAGAGGTGCAGGTCTTGGTGACATTTATGTCACCGCTGGGCAAGGCACCCACCCAGAAAATCAGCGAGACAAAAACGAACCACTGCTGGCTTCAAAACGAGACTGCAATCTCGAGAACTGCTGAAAGAATATTTTCAACAATGTAAACAAACGATCAAAATCTCTTGAAATTAGCACAAGCTCGTTCTTCCCCGCCTCCTCCACTCATTTGGGAAAAGGGAGGCAACTCCTAGTCAGCCAGTGTCTCCACCTTCAGGTCTATGGTAGATGTAATCAACCTCCGATGACCTGGAGGGAGGGTGTCATGGAACCACTGGGTCTCCCAGGAATTGGATTTTCAGCAGGAACATATCCCAGAATAGTATATTTCATTCTAATTAATATATTCCATATCCATAAATATAGGTCAGTGTCTGTTACATGATTAATTGCATCACTGGTGTACATTTTAATGCTTTATTAATTTTTATTTTTAAATACTTAAGCCATTCAGTATTGTACAGAGGATCAGGAGCCTGTGTTCAGTGGTTGTGATTCATTTAAGGAGATGTGGGGTCTCAACATGTGTAATATACTATGTGAATGGTGCAATATAGCCAGTAATGCTCTGAACATACAACAACAACCAACCTCTTGTTGTAGCTAATAATGGCTGATAATGCTCTGAACACTGGGTTTTCTGTTCATGTTGATGCCACTAGAGATGGAGGCCCTTGGGTATACAGTATTCAGGTAACTTCTTGATCAGACAGGGTTGACCAAGTACTGTACTGTACTGTGCTGGTTTCTATAATTCACACAAAGCGAGTCGTTATAGTGTGTCTTGTGCTCTTGGTTCAACTAACTAATTTTGCCTTGCAAGATTATGAGGCAGTAATTGTATGTTTGTGTGTATGAGCAACATTTAATTACAAACATATCACTAAGGCAGATATAATAGTGAATTGCACAACACTTTGGTGCTTCCAGCTGGTGGGTCATCTGGTGTACTGGGGCAAGGCCACCATAATATATCCTGTCTGCAGTACCAATGTGTATGCTCTCTCCCCAAATGCTCCAACCATTATGTAAGTATATTGTGTAAGATGCAACAAACTAGAGCAAATACAATGTATATCTTAGAAACATTACATTACATTCAGTGCTAGATTTTGTTCTAAATTAAACATGAAAAGAATCAAAGAATCTGTTTGGAAATACATTTAATGACTTTAACACACCCTAAAATTTCTTAGTGTTGAATTTTCTTTCGTAATTTAATATTAATGAGATTAATACTAATGTTAAAGTTCTGAGAATAAAATGAGACTGTTGGTAGCCATGATTCATATCTCCTTTATAAAACCACAAGTTTACAGTATAGTATTAATTTCTTTCTTACCACTAGAAATAGCCAGCTAGCTGAGAACTTTAGTGAGCAGTTTCCGGGTTCTTCTCTCCACGCTGTTATGGCCGAATTTTCCTTACCTACATCTCTCAGTGACAAATGTCATCCCATAACTTCACCTCATCAGCAGGTAACTAAAAATTACAATCATTACTCTTATACTAATAAAGTTTATTACAATTTTTTTTTCTTTGGGCAGGATGGTGGAATTGAACTAGCATTCTGGGTCACCCCCAGATGCATGCCTTACCCATGGGCCATAATATGATTAAAAGTAACAATACATCCTGGAGCTCACCTGAACCCGCTAGGAATCCTTAGTGAATTCGGGCAGACTCCAAGTTGTGTTACTTTTGGGCATATTGTGGCCTGTGGATGAGATGTGCATCCAGGGTGCCTGACAGCTGAGTGGACAGCACTTTGGATTCGTAGTCCTGAGGTTCCGGGTTCAATCCCCGGTGGAGGCGGAAACAAATAGGCAGAATTTATTTCACCCTTGAAGCCCCTGTTCACCTAGCAGTAAATAGGTACCTGGGAGTTAGACAGCTGCTACGGGTTGCTTCCTAGGGGTGTGTAACAAACAGGAGGCCTAGTCGAGGACTGGGCCGTGGGGACACTAATCCCCGAAATTCTCTCAAGATAGGAAGGATGATCCAGAATGTGGGTTCAATTCAATCCGCCCTGCTCTAAAAGATTTTCTCATTTTCTCATAAATCATGTTAATGTGATTTCATTGTGTAAACTTTATTATAGTCTACCTGAGTAATTACAATTGGAGCATCACTTTTAACAATAGTGTGTGAATTTACAATGCATCATGCATAATTGATTATTTTAGAAAAAAAAGCCATATTAAACCATATTTTTTTAAATTCTACTTCTTTCAGCAAGAACAAGTGCAGCAGATATTGTGGCTCTTGACACATGGGCTACTGCAACAATTACATACTTACGTGTATCTGGCTCCTCCGTCTTATGATGGTGATGGAGGGCGTGCAGGGGGACGAGAGACTGGAGGAGCATGTCAGTTAGGAAGCCATGGGACCAGTTCTCCGGCTAGCACCAGCATCCCAACACCAACTGTCCATGAGCCACCTCCGCTCTCTAGCGAGCCATCATTTCTGGCACCCCATTCTCAGTGTAATAACCATCCGGACATAACTCGTGATGCTCTCCATAATGCAGTGGTGCAGCTTAGTCAACCCGCCTCTGAAAGTGATTTGGGCTCTGGTGAGAATATTATTTGTATTGTCTAATTTATTTTATACAGTAATTTACAATTATTATATTAATACATTTTAATATTTAATGAGAAATCTATATTTTTTAAATGCTCTCTAGTCTTCGGGGATTAAGAACATGTAAAATTCTGTAAAAAATCTCTGCTGATATATTATGTGCTAAATAAATACTCTATTATACAGTATGTAGTGATGAGAGAAGCCCTAGTCCAGGAATAAACCTTAGTACCACACCTGAAGATTCTGTTCATCTTCTGGATGCAGTATTATCTCCTGTTGAGAAAGATATGGTGATGAGGGTGGAAGCAGCACGTAACCCAGAAGATCTCAAACTCTTTGCAAAGTATGTGTTGCCTTTTTTTCTTTTTACAAAGAATTTTTCTAATAATTTTTTTTTAACTGTGTGTACATTTTACATAATCCGCTCTTATTGGGAAGAGGGGCACTTGCCCACAAACAATAGAAAATACATTTTAGAAGGTAAATTAGAAATGTTCAGTTAATCCTTAAACTGCGCATGGCATATATATATACGACAGGAGTAACATGTCCCACCATGTGCATGGCATACATATACAACGTAGGGTGCTGGCCACAATTCAAATAGCCCGCGGCTACACGGGGTTCACATCAGCTTCCTTAGGGCTCTTGTAAACAGATGCCATGTTTAAAAAAAAACGTGGGCAACATTCTCCGGTGTGAGAGCCACAATACTGTGTGAGCAACCAAGGCTGGTGCGTGCAGCATGAGCTAACGGCACTGCTGTTCAGCTTGTGATCACAGCATTGCCTAAAAATCTCAAAATAAATATGTAACTACTATTATTTAGCAATGACAGTATTACAGAAGACCCCTGACTGTGATAAAAATTACCAGGATTGTGATAATAGCAGGAATATTGTGATAAGTAGCGCTGTGTGGGAGAAGTAATGCTGAGGGAGGGAGGGAGGTAACGTCGTCTGCTGAATCTGTGTGGCCACCTGTTGTCTGCACTTGCCATACCAGCTCGGTGGTTCTCTATGGTGAACACAAATGTAGATACAGTACTTATATATAACGTGTGTATTAGTGTAATAACAGCAAAAGGAGTATGTTGGGAGGAGCCATTTGGGTGACAGAGGTGGCATCATCACATTATTGTTGGAGGAGAAATCTTAGTGCATCTGGCCTTAAACCAGTGAGGGAGGCAGCCGCCAGCTGTGTGTGTGTGGCAACATCTCTTAATGCCTGAACCCATCATATCAGCTTAGTTGTACAGTTATGGTGAATAAAACATGTAGTTACTTATATATAACATCTGTATATAGTGGTGAATAAAAGCAAAAACAGTATGGTGGAAGGAGAATGTTGGCTAGTGATGTGTTGTTGAGGGAGGGAGTTGTAGCGAGTGGCTGGCTGGCTGGTGTGGCTGCCACTCCTTGTTGCTTTTTGACTCGCCATACCAACTTAGTGTTCGTTATTGTGAACAAAACATGCAGATGCTTATTACACTATATACACAGGTTATATATAACAGCAAAATTATTTGTTTATTGTTTTATAAATATAATAATTGAATCACTAATACCTGTATACACACCATAATTTTGAGAATAGCAATGGTTCACACATTTTATTATATAAATACACTATATTACACGACACACTGTTGAATAATATGACTGCAAAAAACTAAGAAAAATCAATCAGAGACATTGAAATAATTAGGTAATAATATCCTTGTGGCAACTCCCGCCTGACAGCTCGGGTGGAGCTGACTGCCTTTGACGCTTGCTCTGTCAAAGCCTACATTTTGCTAGACTTTCTCAGCCTATTGTGGCTAAAATATGTCGCCAACAATTTTTGTTTTGTTTTCCCGTGCTCAGGGAACAGAAAAGAACATTTTTAGAAGACAAAAAAATTTTAGATTTTTTCTTGTGCAAGGGGGTGTTAAAGCCTGAAGGACTTCCTAGCAGCTTAAGGGTTAAACAGCCAAGCTTCCTAATTCCTCACACAACAGAAACATGAGATATGATTTTAGGCTCTTCAACTACAGTTCTGCCTTCCTTTCTTTTCTTTTTTCTATTCTTACCTCAAATTTTTTCACAGTATCAGTATCAAGATTCTAGCCATTCAATATCGAGACTCCTAAAAGCTGGTTGTATTTTCCAGCATCACTGCTTTGTTGTAACACTTTCTTTATTGTGCTCCCTCCGTATAATGAATACAGTATCTCTGAACAACAGACCAAATTCACCCACCAGTTCAACCCTCCAAAATGCAAATGTCTATCAAAAAAATAATCAAGATTTTGGAATGAGATGCAATGAAATCCGGATTGTTGGTTCTTCACATAAAGTTATCTCTATCAAATAGTATTTTTCACATATTTGTCTGATTTGCCCATCTTACTGATATTGACAAATCCTGATTGCTGATAATGTTGCTGATATTCAAAGTAATACATATTTGAGAGAGATTTTGTTGAGCATGTACCGGTACTGTACAGTAAAATGCACAAACAACTTTGTTTGTGACTTGTTTTAGGAATTGGCAGATGCAGTTTAATGCTGATAAATGTAAAGTTCTGAGGTTAGGTAATGATGATAGAGTTACAAGATACGAGCTAGATGGTGTTGTGATTGCGAAGTCGGATTGCGAAAGGGATCTGGGAGTTATGATTAGTAAGAATTTAAAACAAAAGGATCAATGCATAAATGTTCGTAATAAGGCAAATCGGACACTTGAATTTATTAATCGCAGCGTTAGTAACAAGACACCTGGTGTGGTTCTCAAGCTATATCTTGCTCTAGTTAGGCCCCATTTAGATTATGCAGTTCAGTTTTGGTCGCCATATTATAGAATGGATATAAATTCACTTGAACGTGTCCAGCGTAGGATGACTAAGTTAATTCCCCAAATTAGAAATCTTTCATATGAAGAAAGATTAACAAAGCTTAAGTTGCATTCACTGGAAAGGCGAAGAGTTAGGGGTGACATGATAGAGGTTTACAAGTGGATGAATGGACATAACCGGGGGGATATTAATAGGGTATTAAAAGTATCAACACAGGACAGAACACGAAACAATGGATATAAATTGGATAAGTTTAGATTTCGGAAAGACTTGGGTAAATACTGGTTCAGTAACAGGGTTGTTGATTTGTGGAACCAATTGCCGCGTAACATTGTGGAGGTGGGGTCCCTCGATTGTTTCAAGCACGGGTTGGACAAGTATATGAGTGGGATTGGGTGGTTATAGAATAGGAGCTGCCTCGTATGGGCCAATAGGCCTTCTGCAGTTACCTTTGTTCTTATGTTCTTATGTTCTTATGAATCTGGACCTAATGAAAAGGCACAAGAACTGACCTGTGTTTTCCTGGTGTGTGAGTGGTCTATCCTCTTGTTATTGAAGCATTTTCACTGGCTTCTCTTCTGATATTATTTGTGTGCATTGAAGCCATGCTGTGTTGCAGGAGTAGTATGGGCACTATTCTTTCCAAATGATCCTTGGAAACTCAAAAATTGCTAAGAATTGCTCTAAACACTCTAATAATCCATTAACCAACCATATCTAATGTTACTAGATGGCAGCCCCTATTGTCTGAACAGGGTAGGGATAGGTAGCCCAGCTTGCCAAAGCAATATTGGGTAAAACAGGAATTAAAGGCATTTTGTTTCACTAAACGCTACAGGTATTTCTAAGCTTTCAGACCTCGGTAGCTCCCCAGGTATTTTCTCCTTGGCACCAATTTATTGTAGATTTAATAGACAGAAAAGGGAAACTTACCTGAGGAAGCTTCAGAATGATGAGACAGACCATAGGCAAAGGTGTTGGAAGATATCTAGCCATTAAACAGTGACCATGAATGACACCTCACTAGCAAGAATGAAGGTGAGGTGCCAACCTCCCTCAGGTAAGGTATGGACTTATCTGGTGTGTTGGAGCCCTGCTTCCCTTACAGGCTATTCACACCCGTGCCACCTCTAGGGTGGCCTAATCTTCATCAATCATCACCTGCTTCCTGGAGGAAGCAAGACAGATGCTGTCCTGCTTGTGCTGGTGCTTGACAGGTGCTTGTTGCTGGTGGGTGGAAAGGAGTCGTGGAAGCCTGGTCCTTATCCAGGCTTTCAGGAATCTTTATGTCCTTAGTGTATCCATGCCACAAGCTCAGGTGAGCTATCGAGTTGTCACCCAGAATGGAGCATTTCATTATATTAAGTGCTTTATTTTTATCTAGTTTTAAAGTATAGGAATATATGAAGAAAAACAATGATTTCATTGTCTTCAGATTGTGTGTGTACTTTCGGGGTCATCACCATCTGGAAGAGATGATGTACAGAGTTAATTTAAGAAGGTCAACGCTTCTTCAACTTATCGACAAATTCCGCCAGGTGCTTATAACTTGTCAACATCCAGATGACTCCATTACATTATCCACCAATACTAAATGAGGATGTGTGTGTGTGAACATAGCTTAAGCCTTCAAAGTTATTGTAAAAACCTATATTTTTTAATATTTAGATTGTTGTAGTCATTTCGACATTTAAAAAGCTATTTTCTGACCTTGTTTTCTTGGTTATGATTATTTATTACTGTCGTGAACAGTACTTGAATGCGGTTATCACTGCTCTGACAACTTACATTTCTTTGTGCAATGTTCTAATAACAGAATCATTTACATTCAGACAAGGCTTTAGAATTACTTTCAGATGAAAATAATACTACTCTGCTGTATGAAGATGCCTTCTATGGTATGATTGTGAATGCTCAAACTAGGCTTTAGTTTTGTACATGCAGTGATCAGTTAAATAGCATTCATTGAATAACATGGTGACTAATTCATTCTTCTGTACATATCCATAAGTTTCTCTTATAAAAGATTTTTTTACAATACCATTATCTTCATTTTGTATTTTCATAGGGCGAGGGATACATCAGCCTAGAGAAAAAGTGGAACAGTATAGAGATAAAAGGTTATAGTTATTAATAAAAGTTCACTAATGCATTCAGTACAGGTATTTTGTTAACTGGAACAAGGTAAACTGAATCTTCCAGAATTTTCTGAGTAAGCTGCCTTGAGCATCATATTCCATCATAATACTTGGAGACGTCAAAAGTAGAATTGTACAAGATCTACATAACATATATCCCTCTTGAGAAAGATGAAAAAAAAGATTTTAGAGAATGCAGATGAATACCAGCAAAGACAGAGGGTTATAGAAATACTCTGGACCCTCGCGCAAACAGAACGTAATCCACCAGAATGCCAGGTGCAATGGAAGCTTTTACTTGCGGTGAAAAATACTATGGATTCATTCATGTACTAACAAGTATGTAATGTAACCAATCACCTTGAAGCACAGACACTGGCTTTCCTAGATAGATTTCTAGATAGAAAACTATCACCTGAGGACCACACAAAGAACATTGAGCGAGGAGCCTACGCTACACTTTCTAACTTCAGAATTGCTTTTAAATACAGTACATGGATGGTGAAATACTAAAAAATTGTTCACGACTTTTGTTAGACCAGAGCCAGAATATGCAGCAGTTGTATGGTGCCCATATCTTAAGAAGCACGTCAACAAACTGGAAAATGTTTGTTCAAAGACATGACATTAGGTGGCTCCCAGAACTGAAGGACAAGAGCTATGAGGAGAGGGTTAGAGGGTTAGGCATTAAATATGCCAAAACTAGAAGATAGAATAAAAAGAGTCGATATGATCACTACGTACAAAATAGTAACAGGAATCGATAAAATTGATAGGGAAGAATTCCTGAGACCTGGAACTTCAAGAACAAGAGGTTATATATTTAAACTAAACAAAGCTGCCAAAGAAATATAAGTAAATTAATTTTCGCAAACAGTGGTACTGTAGACAGTTGGAACAAGTTAGGTGAGAAGGTGGTAGAGACCAAAACCATCAGCAATTTCCCGGAAAGTGTCCCGGGAAGACAGGACACCATGAGATTTTGATTTTGATTGTTGCCGCCAGAGGCAGCTAGTTTATTGTGCATATTCATCCTGTGAGCGGTAGCGCAAAAAGCATTACAGAGGGCACAAAAGGTCTTTATCAGACCTCATCTTAGATTATTACGTAAACAATTTCATCTATCCTTCACACCTTATAGTTACGATGTCAGCTAGTTACAGAGAAAATGCTATTTCAAGAGCTATATATTTACAGTAAGTCATTATACATTAATGGTAGGTCTTATCGCTAATACATAATAGTTTGACCAATGGAGATATTACAGATGAGCGTAACTCTCATCCTGTAACTACGCTTATTTAATTACCTACTAAAAGGTCTTAAGATGGAATGACCAGGTGCTAGAGCCCACATATATAACTGACAAACCCAAACCCCATCACCTGTAGACAAAAGTGTCTGAGTAGCTCTGGATAAGACCAGTGGACACCTCACACCATAAACAGAATCCCAGTCAAGGGTGCAAAGTTACACCTCCTGCAGGAGTCTGAACTGATCATCAACCCATGCACACACAAATTAACTACCACTACTCGACAGTTCTCGCTTGGCAACATTGTCCTGAAGTTCTACCTTGGTCAAAGATCTTGGAATAATGTCAGTTAACTGAACATTTAGAGAGGTAATAAAGCTTTGCCAAAAAACTATATACCAGCTGCACTAACATCACACACATAATTAGGACTCAAATCTCCAGTTTTATGGAAAACAATGAACTTCACAATCCAGGTCAACAAGAATTTAGAGGGCAAAGATCCTGACTTTTGCAAATACTCAACGACCATGACAAAATCATGGAACCATTAGAAGAAAAGCAAAATGAAGATGTTATATACACAGACTTTACAGAGGCATTTGATAAGTGTGACCATGTAATGATAGCCCTTAAAATGAGATCAATAGGAATACAGTAACAAGTAAAGTAGGGTATTGAATTGTAAATATTCTATCTAAGAATAGTGAAAAGCTCTGTACCCCTGGGCACAGTCCTGGCTTCACTGCTTTTCTCATTCTCATATTAGATGTGGACAAGGATATAAGCCACAGCTTCATGTCATCCTTTTCAGATAATACAAAAATCAGCATGAAAATTACTTTTGTAGAAAACACTGAAAAACTGTAGATCAAAGGAACAAATCCACAAGAGCCGTGATGAGGATTCGAATCTACGATCGAGAGCATCCCAGACGCTGCCTTAATCGACTGAGCTGCGACATGGCATAAGAATTGCAACTAGAAATTCTACTGAATTTACTTGGATCCTGCAGCCTCAGTAGAATTTCTGGTTGCAATTCTTATACCATGTCGTAGCTCAGTCGATTAAGGCAGCGTCTGGGATACTCTTGGACGTAGGTTCGAATCCTCATCACAGCTCTTGTGGATTTGTTCATTTGATGCATCACGCTATTGTGATTTCTGTGTGTAACTGTAAACCAATATTAATAGTCTTTGGGAATTGGAAAATAACATAATGCTTAACAGCAAAAAATTCCAAGTACTTAGGTATGGTAGATATGAAGAACTTAAATGAAATACTGAACAGAATACAAGACACAAACCTACCCATAGAAGGAAAACGGCATGTAAAATATGTAGGAATTATGATATTTGACAATCTGACATTTAGTAAACATAACCAAGCAAATATAACTTCAGGCAGGAAAATAATAGGATAGATTATGAGAACGCTCAAATCCAGGGATCCCACCACAATGTTAATACTAAATTATGTAAATCGCCGGTGCTGTCCCGCCTTGAGTGCTGCTCGATACTCACTTTCCCTTTCAGAGCAGGAGAGATTTCTGAAATAGAGGAAATGGGGGGAAATATATACATGCATTAACACCATAAAACACCTAAATTACAGTATTGGGACCATCTTAAAATTCTCAAAATGTACACTCTGGAAAGCAGATGAGATAGGTATAAAATAATATGCAGATGACCGCATGCTTTCTGGATGTCTCATATCCGGATATGGCTATTATGCGTTTTGGGTTTGTCTGAATATAAATGTGCAATAAACTGGTGAGACGAGGGAAGTAGTCTGAATAAAAATGTGTGATACAGTTGAAGTGTGGGAGTGGTGCAAGTATTTCAACATCTGAGATACCTCATTAGGCTAGACAATGTCAGGCTAGACTTTTACTGCCAGGCTTGACAGGCTGTTAGACTAGACTAGCTGTCATGTTAGACAGGCAATCAGGCTATACAATTTATCACACTACACAGATTTGCATGTTAAACGACCTCCCTTCCAGGTCATTGGGGGGGTGGGGGTGCCTACATCTGCCCTAAAACTGAAGGTGGAGATGCTGGCTGATGATGGGCTTCCTACTCCTCTCTTCCCTCCAAATGAGTAGGAGAGGTGGGGCAAACTAGCTCACACTAGTTCTGAGAGAACGTGATCGCTTCTTTATATAGTTGTGGGAGTTCTTTTGACAGGTTTCAGGGCTTCAGTTTCAATTGAAGCGCGAAGTGATTTTTGACTCACCGACTTTCTGGCTGCCTTCCCCTGTGGGTGGCGAAAATAAACATCACTGCTTCCTGCACCTCTGTGAGGGGTGGGGGGTGCAGATTCTGGCATTGTTTCCCTGGTAGGCCTGTAGAACTCCATGGCTGATGTGACCTAGTAGATGGCACCTTATCAGTATAGAAGCTTCAGGGAGTCACAAGAGGCTCCCCTCAAAAAAGACCAAATCATAATTTGAAGATAACCTCATTGCAAAACAATACAGTAGCAGAATTTTTTCTTGGGTCTTGGTTAGCTCCATTCCATCCATATAGTTTTAAAGTACTGTATTACCAAATTAAAATCACTTGTATACAAACTGGGTAATACCATAATAATGATAATAGTCAAACGACTATAATCCCAGTGGCGTAGGTGATAAACTAATGATGACGACCACATGTTGAGGGCCAAGCTGCCCTAAAAAAAAAAATCTTGCATATTCTTTCAGACTTGAATATCATACACAGGTACCTTGAACAACATTATTCATTGATAGGCATGCATTTTTCTTGCTCTCATTTTTCTTTTCCCTCACTCTTATTGTCTTTATTCATTTATTCTCCTGAGTCTCATTTCTTTATCTCTGTCTAACATAAACTTAGCATATCAAACTTTCCGTCCTTAAAATTTTCACCCCTTCCATACTGATCTGCTATTGCTTCCTGAGGCCTGGGTAAATGTAGGCCCAAATACTAGTCATTCTGAACTCTTGTAATTGAGATTCTGTGCAGTTACAGCCATTGTATAATTATAAGAATGAATGCAATTGTATTAATTTATGAACAAATTCACAAGGGCCGTGACGAGGATTCGAACCTACGTCCGAGATCATCCCATTCGGACGTAGGTTCGAATCCTCATCACAGCCCTTGTGGATTTGTTCATTCGATGCATCACGCTATTGTGATTTCTGTGTGTATTAATTTATATTTAATTTTAAGGTACTGTACACTGAATGCTATACTGAAATGTTGAGTGTGGAAATAAGCTTTATAATAAGCTATAATGTGCTGACGATGACTGTAGTGTTCGATGATAGCTACAAGGGCCATTTAAATAAAAAGTTGGCAAATGATTGCGAGAGTTATTATGTATCGTATTTAACTACGGCTTTATTATGTTAACTTAATCCTCTTTACCAAAGAGAAATAGTAGGCTTGGTGCCTACTTTTGATAATTACCTTACTTATTTGGTCAAGTACCATTACAACAATTTGTGTTCAGTTAATCATCATATTCTGTAGGTAAATACACTTTCCAGTATATAGAAAATGTTTGTTATGAATTACAGTACCTTCTCTGAGCTATTCTACTTTAATACTCCCAAAGACAAGATCATTGAAGGTCCCATTTAACAACAGGATCATGACCATCAGGGCAGGATTATAGTCTTCAAATGTCTTTGTCGAGTCATAGGACTACTAGTGATAGCGAGACACTGGAGAATAGCTCGGTCCAGTTCTGAATGACTACAGAAATTTCACTCATAAACACTCGGTGTTTTTTGTTCAAAGTACAAAGTGTATTTGCACACCATATTTGCACATTGTCAGTTGTAGCAACTCGACTTTGCAGTCCTCGTGATGCCTGTAGTCACTTACGGCCGGATAAAACTTTCCTCCACCATCTCCCAGCAAAGGCCTGATTCAACAGGAATGTTTGAAAAGATCCCTGTTGCACCAGTACAGAATTCCATCCTGTCTAGAGTGTCATGATCCTGTATAATGATCTTGCCTTTGAGAGCATCCAAGTTTGCAGATATTGTTGAATACTGTACAGGAGACACAATTGATGCATAATGAAGCTGCAGTATAATGAAAGATATTTGCACACAAAAACTATTCTCCACAATTGAATAATGCAAATATTTAGTTTGGCAACATATGAAATATTTTGTAGCCAAGTCAGATTTGCCTAGAACAGTACTGTAGCATAAATACAATTCTTGTTACTGAATACTGTATATGTGAGCAAGCTGAGGGCTTCCTAATTCTTTGGTTTTAGCCTTGTATATACTGATGGTTTTTATCTGGTCTCTGGTATACATTTGGTGATAACTGAGTGGTTACCTACCTTGAGGTGCTTCAGGGGCTTAGCGTCCCCGTGGCCTGGTCGTCAACCAGGCCTCCTGGTTGCCGGACTGATCAACCAGGCTGTTGGACGCGGCTGCTCGCAGCCTGACATCAGGGTGGGGTGAAGAAATTGTATAAGTATTGTACTGGACATATGCACTCGGAATAAAGAACTAGAGACTAGGAATGTTATGTTTCAGTCTGGGGTTGTATTATTTCTCAAAATTTCAACTGTGGTATTTGAGGTTAAGCAAAATCCTGAGAATTGCCTGTGGTATATTTTATATTTATAAGTTTATTCTGGATTGTATGAAAAAAATATTTTATGGGTGTAAATAAGGTCATATTATTGTTAAGTAGATAAAGATTTGCATTTATGTTAAATAGAAAGTACTAGAAATGTACAAATATATATTAAAAGTGAACTGGATTTTTTATTGATAGTACAGTATAACTAAAATAATAGTCAGATGGACAGTACTGTACAGTATTGTGAATTATCTGTCATTTCAGTAGAAAAGAATTGCCATTATTTGATAACTGATAGCCCTTATAATTTTTTATTACCATGATAAATTTGTGTTAATAAGTTATGTCATATGTAGTACGAGCTCATCTTAATGAACTATGGGGCTATATCCTTCTTGTACTGTATTTAAGGAGGCTTACACTATTACTAAAGGTTGTAAATAATCAGGATTGCTGTATAATTTTCAGGCACAAAAATTATTTGTTCTTTATACATATACCGTGCAACATATATATAAGACTGGAAATTTTGTTCTAGTCTAGAATGGCTATATATATATATATATATAATATATATACATATACACGTTTAATTGGTACAAAATGAATAACAAAGAAAGCCGTCTTCTACACTAGAGAAAGTATGTATTAAAACGAACTATATAAGCTCACATCATTCACATGCACGACTTTGACCCAAATATCAAAGTAACAAGGTTATCGCGAATAACCGAACTCAATTACGGGCTCTCCATAGCCTGTGCTACATGGACATTTTGTTCTGAGTAGCTAAATCTAAAACAACAACAAAAAACAACACATGCACGCTATACTAGAGCAAAACGTTGGAGCTAGACCAGTGATTCACAGCAGGTGTTGAGGTGACATGGATGTGGGAATCTTTGTGTGTTTATGAGAGTGACAAGTAGCTAGGCTTGGTGTCACTCGACCACTCTTGTGTGTGCCCCAGACGGCTGGGTACCCTCAAATGTGCCAGACAGTCCCAGACATGCCCAGCTGCATACACCAACTCAAAAGACGAGTAGTAACGAGAATACAAAAGAAGGTTGACCGTGACATCTCTCCAACGTAAGATATGGTCTAGGGAAGACAATGAAACCAGTAGATAATCCGTCTCTACGATAAGATTTGAAGAGAGCTTAAACTATTAATATTCAGTACACTTTCATAGCTGATTTATTCCTTGTAATAATGTTATTTTATCTTAGCAATTTTTGTTGATAGGGGACGGGAAGGTCTTGAGTGACCCGCTGAGCAGCTGAATTGGCTTGTAAAGCCACTTGAGCAAAGGGTAGGAGTCATGCCTGGTTTGTCCTAAACCTTATATATGGACGTAGATGGTTATATTCATATCGTGTGAGGGTTGGGAACCTCACCATGGCAGTGCTGTGTACTTATCGCACCAGTCGGTAACGTATTCGTCATCCTACAATGGTGCTTCGGGTGCCACTGGTCCAATGACCTATTGTAACACTTTTTTTTTATTGTTTAGTTGGTCAATCCCAGAGAACATGCCTGTCGGGAAGCCGACCTAGCTTCCCAGCTTCTAAACAGAGCATATGTGTGCTCCATTTAATTTATGCAGTTCGATTTTGGTCACCTAAAGATATGTTTAATTATTGATTTAGAAATAGGGTTGTTGATTATTGGAACAAATTACTATAGATGACTTTTTAATAGACGTGGGATCACAGGGTTGTTATAAACGAAGGTTAGACATAAATGAATGACTGACTTCGGTTTCATATAAATAGGAGCTGCCTCGCGCATGGGCCAATAGGCTCTTTTACCATTAACATTATTGAGAAAATTCTCCGGAGCCGTGGTGAGGATTCGAACCTATGTGTTGGGTGTTCCCAGACGCACGCTCTAAACGACTGCGCCATATGTGTATTTCCATTAGTCTTATGCTCTTATTTTAATTAATTTCTGAATTACAGTTATATAGTTATACTGCCTTAATGCTGCTCATTTCACAATTTCTTTGACTCTGTTCTACGAATAGCTTTAAGTGGCATGACCTGGACGTTGACGAAATATATTAATACATGAGTGTAAGCCGTCACAGCACCGCTCCTGTGCCAGGTAAGTCCACTACGGGCTCACCATAGCCCGTGCTACTTGGAACTTGTTCCGAATAGCTGAATCTATAACAACAACATCTATAGTAATTAAACAGTGAGTCACACTATAAGTGGCTTGTTGCCTAGTTGTCACAGCGCATTCCAGCAGTCCTTAATCGCCCGCTTTAATCCTTAAGGTCTTGAAGCAGAGGTCAGAGCTCTCACAAGGGTACAGTTAACATTTTAAGACGGTGACCTCCGCATCTGATGTCTCCCAGGCGTTGGTTTATATAGAGCTCTTGTCAAAAAATCATTTTGTTTATATAAAATGCATTTGAAGCGGGATATAGGGTGCAATATTCGTAGGCACACAATATAAATTATATAGAGCCACTAATACGCACGTTATAGTAAATTCGGCTTACGAAGATGGAGTTAGCCAAAAGGGAGAATTTGTAAAAAGTAAAATGAACAAATAGTAAGAGTTAAAATAACCCCGAGCCACGTATGGCTTCAGACGGATGGCGCCATTAATATCAACCCCCCCCCCCCACCCCCTACCATGGCATTATATCACCCACCCAGAAGGGGCACTATACTGCCATAATTTGTTCATTTTTATATTTATTTATATATACAAGAGTTGTTACATTCTTGTACAGTCACTAGCACGCATAGCGTTTCGGGCAAGTCCTTAATTAGGATATTCCCTGGATTACGACCCGCCAAATCGTTTAACAACCCATTTTACTGTTAGGTTAAGCAGAGGCTACAGTTAAGGATTTGCGCCCAGTAAATCCTCCCCGGCTAGGATACGAACCCAGGATAAAGCGCCGGGCGAGTGTCTTACCACTACGCCACGGGGACAAAGAATACGTGCTTGCCTAAAGAAATATGGGATGTCAAGATTAGCGATCAAGACAATCTTGTAGGTTACATATATATAAAAGTGTTATTCAAATATTTTTAATGATTGAAATACCTAAAGACGAAAATATGATGCAATCAAATTTTTCATATGATGATATAACACAAATATAGAAAACTGCAGAAGGCTCATTAGGCCACGCGAGGCTGTGTTTACACAATTAAGTTTACTTGAACCTTCACATAACAGAAAACAGACAACAGTTGGTAACGGGGTCAAGAGGCAACATGTGAATGTCCTCCCACATTGGCTTGTAGGAACATGACGAACTTGATGCTCTTGCTAAACTTTATTATTATTATTATTAAGATTATTAACACATTTAGGTACGTCTACATTTGTGCAGCTACCCTAAACTATATGAAGGGGAGTACAGCGTGTCAAAAAGCTAGCTGCGTGGTGCTAAAGAAAATTCCCAACACGCAGGATGGTTAGTCATACAGAGGCATGTGATAAGCCGTCTGCACTGGCAGACTCTGGGTACATTATGAGGATATCATCAACACAAGAGTGAATAAGGTAGTAGTGATACTAAGTCCCCAACTCGCAGGATGGTTAGTCATACAGTTCAGTTCAGTAGCGTGCACTGGCAAAGTTTGGGTGCATTATGAGGATATCCTCAAGAACACTAGAGTGACTAAGGTATTTGCAAAGCTCCAGCTACCTCATGCCAACTGGTCTGAATGGTTTAATAAATGGGCATTCGGTGATGTAGTGTGGGAGATCATGCCGCAGTTCCTGCTCACAGAGTTTGCACCTGGAGTGCTCAGGATTGGGAGACCCGTCACCTGCAGCCACCTGCCACAGGTAACGGTAACCCAACCTGATCCTGGCAACCACTGTGTCGCACAGTCTAGTCCACGTGTTGCAGGCAAGTGGTATGGGGGGCTTGCATCCTGAGGAAACGTAAGTAGTTCGACCTAAGGAGGACCTTGATACAGATTGATGACGATTAAGCCACCCAAGAGGTGATACGGGCATGAATAGCCCATAATAGTCTGAATTGATACAGATTGATTGATGAAGATTAAGCCACCCAAAGTTGGCACAGACATGAATAGCCCACAATAGGCTGAATTGATGCAGGTCTCAAGTATATTTATATATGCACAGGCTTATTGCTGTGGCACGCAGGATCAGTCACAGCCCCGCTCCTTAGCAGGTAAATCCAACGGACTCACCATAGCCCGTGCTGCTTGGAACTTTTTGTTCAGAGTAGCTGAATCTAAAACAACAACAATAACTTATTGCTGTCCAATTAATGGTTAACTAATGCGACGAGTATCTTGCCTTTGGGTCAAGGAAAGATACCCGTCGCGTTAGACAGCCATTGACTGACGTTAGACGGGACTACAAATAACTAGCATTATTGGACAATGAGAAAATCAGTAGGAGGATTCGAACCCCTACACTTGGTACTCCCCTCAAGCACATTCCCTAGACCAAGCACACCACGATCGATATGGTAAAAGCAACGCAACCTGGGATTCAACTGAATCAGTTAGGGGTCCCTAGGCTTCCACTGAAGCCAAATTAAGGTTTCACGCATTGCCCCCCCCCCCTCCCATGCACTCTGTGGCTGTGGTTCTACTTCCCAGGCTTCTCTTCAAATGCACAATGAAATCACATTAATGTGATGTATTAATAAGAGAGCGAAACCTCCGCCACCCTACTCACACAATCACGACGGGAGAAAGGGACTCTCCCCACCTTTATCATAGGGAAAGCTAGCAAATGTAAATCTGTGTATTCCTGTATGTAGGTTAGATTAGCATTTTACATTTTATAAGCACTGCAATCGCCTTTTGTGGTTGTTCAATAACACGCTGAACTATATGTTTAACAGATCTCTAACCCTGTCCACGGAGTACAGAAGAAAATGTATATATTCTGGTTAACATTGTGAATGTGTAGCCTCGTCTGTGGTTTAAAATAATTAAAAAAAATACAGGGGGGAAAGGGAGAACCTAACATGGGAAGGGGGTGGGACAGAGAACAGTCAACCACACATCATCACATGGGAGGGAGAGGGTAGACCCTCCCACCCGTCATCACTATGAGAGAAGCAGTAAACTGTATATACTCTGTGATCCCACACTGACGTACTCGTCAAGGCCACGCTGCCCGAGCCGGCCGGCAGGGTACTTAAAGGTCAAGTACAGTGTTTGACCACACATACACAGCCTCGCTCCTGTGCCAGGTAAGTCCACTACGGGCTCACCATAGCCCGTGCTACTTGGAACTTTTGTTCTGAGTAGCTGAACCTAAAACAACAGTGTTTGGCCCCATTTGGTCCACGGGGGAGACATCTCCCGTCACGCAGGGTGCAGTCGCACCTCCACAGATCTCCAGTATCAGCTCTTGATACTGGTAATGGCTCAAAAGGGCCATCACTTACTGGCTATTCATGCCCGTGCCACATTTTGGGTGGCTTAATCTTCATCAATCAATCAGTGTTTGGCCTTAGGTAGAGTATACGTCAAAATGCGACGTGCTATTAGAAGCACGGGTTGCTTAAACAAGCATTCACTTCCTCTCAATTCACGTCACTCGACTATAATCACCACAGCTGTCACAGCATAGATTCAATACATTCCTCGGTGAATCTTAAACTAGTTACTCTAGTTACAGCCCCGTTCCTGTGCCAGGTAAGTCCACTACGGGCTCACCATAGCCCGTGCTACTTGGAACTTTTTGTTCCAAGTAGCGAATCTTAAACAGCAACAACAATCGGTGAATCTGGCACCTTTGGCATCGCTTGTCTTGTATTTTTTCCTGCTAGTTCAGCACTATTATGCCCTTGAGAAGCCCTATGCTCCGAAACTCTAATATGACTAGGCTTTACATGAGGATAGATGTGTCCCAAGTGATTGAAAAAAAGATCATGGCGGGCTCAGGTAAAGTGTGAATAGTGTCTTCACACACACATTTGCCACCCCTAGTGACTCATACAACTAAAGTAACTTTGAATAAATATTGAGGAGGTCGATAGAATCAAACCCCGCATCCTTAAACTCCTCAGGATTACACACAACCAACTTCTCCATGATGTGTCTGAGACGTTTGAGGACGCTGGTTCGATACCATCGTACAGCTTGAATATTTATTCATGGAATCATCACGTCTTCATAATTGCACTGATCAATCAGCAAAACTCATGCACAGTTACTATAAGGTTGGCAGGGGAATAGTTAGTTTAGTTCATTTATTATGCACCCCATACCCATCTTGTGGGCGGTAGTGGAAAGGGTTACAGAGGCACATAATGGGCTCAGGGACTGAACCCCACAATTCATTTAGCTAAGCAAGTTACAATCTTGATGAGCTAGTTACAAAATTCAATATAAGTCGTCACATCAACAATGGGTTCGAGATCGACCTCAAGTACAGGTTCTAAATTAAGCAACTGACATATGTGGAGAGCTAGTGTCAAAATTTATGTTTGTCCTGCACACCGCCCCCCATCCAATGGGCAGCGGTGGATAGGTTACAATCACTTAGTTACTACCTACAGTTAGCAAACTGGGGATATTTGGCTAAAATTTCTGGTAGCAGATCATTTTGGGAATAACATGTATGTTTTTTATTAATTTGTTGACATCAAATGGGAAAATAGAGGCGATAGTGAAATGTCAACTAATACTCTAATAAGATATTTTGTTAAGAAGAACTTTCTTGTAGAAAAAGGACTTTAGAAGATATATATAAGATGTTATAAGGTGCTTGACCCCGGTAAGCACCGGGTTGTGCTTGCGGGGGTCGAGCATCTTTGTTGTGAAGATAAGATAAAGTTTATTAGTAGGGAAGATAAATATTACTGATGACCGTGTCTTGCGGCGCATCTTACACAGGATGTAAGTTGCACTTACAGAGGCTGTAAGTTGCACGACGTGACGTAACAGGATGTACTGTATCACACTCGCCTGATTCAATTCCGAAATAAATATTTCACAATTTCCACATTGATTCTCATAAGCAAACCAAATTAGCTGGCTGAATGTGGGCTAAAAAACGAGAGGGAGTCGACCAAACTTAACTTTGCCTAGCCTAACGAAAATAAGAAATACCATATTGTAGTCTATAGTATGTGACGTCACTATGAAGTCATAATTTTAATGCTGATATAGATTTTGGATTCTAGAGCCACCAGTGCCAAGATCCTTGGTCCAGCGACTTTTGTGCCCTCTAATCCTTTTTGCGCTACCGCTCACAGGATGAGAATGGCGTGCACAATAAACTCGCCGCCTCCAGCGGCACCAATTAACAAATTGAATAATTATTGATGGAAAACAGGATTTAGTGTATTCAGAGTGGATTATTAACTATATCCAACACTGTACGCCTCTGAGGGAGGGGGGGGGGGGACTTTGGTCAACCGCCCAGTGAGACTGTCTTGGAACTGTCAGTTATGTTGTTAAGACCAATTAATGAACATTATGGCTCTCTTCCTTGTCTAACTTCTCCTTCCTTGCAGCTCCCTGGCACAGAGGGAGGGAGGGAATTGTCAGGGAAAGCGCCAAGCCATTATAACTATATAGCACTTAGACAGCAGCTCAACATTTCACTAACAATCTTCTGTAACTCCTACATTCTTTAAACATTGAAAGATTGAATATATAAGCTATAGGAATTACTAATGTTATGGAAAAGTGGATGAATAGAGCAGTGGCTATTCTGGCTGGTGGAATGCCAATAACATTAAATAAAAAAAGGAAAACAAAGTAAATAAAACTGCTTCTGACCTCTTTACGGTGTGAGAGCTGCGGAATAAAGTACAATTAAAAACTTTAAATATTTACTTAAAAAATGACTTTAACAAATAAAAGAAATCCCTTATGATACTTGGCGTTACACAAAACAAAAATGCAAGAGAAAAACATGTGACAGTTATGTTAATATCGAAGAAAAGGTGCAAAATATTATATACAATAGCTGCTAGAGACTACCGACACCCAGGGGAGCGAGAGTAGATCTTGCAGCTTGGAGCACTGAAGAGTATTCTGAGGTATAGCCGTTGTTGTTGTTGTTTAAGATTCAGCTACTGGGAACTAAAAGTTCCAAGTAGCACGGGCTATGGTGAGCCCGTAGCGGACTTACCTGGCACAGGAGCGGGGGCAAGTAGCACGGGCTATGGTGAGCCCGTAGTGGACTTACCTGGCACAGGAGCGGGGCCTCCTATGACAGTCTCACCACAGCCACTAGTCACCCTGCAAAGCTAGAGATAAGTTTAACCAAGAGATAAGATATAGCTAATAGATAGCTAGAGATAAGTTTAATGAGCTAGTCCCAAGTGTCTGGCCTCCATCCGTGGACAGACAGGTATTCTAATGTATTGATATAGACAGATGTATGCCGAGAGCACCAACATAGTGATTAAATAACCTGGGCCAGGATTTGTCACGCATTTATGCAACTACTAACGATCTTTTCTCAATATATGGCGGTTTTGTTTACATTTATTAAACTTTTAAGAGCATCAAAACTTCCTAATCAAATGTTATTACTGTTATAAACAGCCTCCTGGTGCTTGTGAGCCTATAAACTATTTAAAAGTGTAAACAAAGCCGCCAAAGATTGAGAAAAGATATATAAGTTAATGCTAGGCTGATTTGGGTTAGGTTAGGTTATGTTGGGTAAGGTGAAGTTATTCAAGGTTAGGTTACGTTAGGTTGGGTAAGGTTAGGTAGGTTTTAAAATTCATTGACGAACTGTTTAGTTTGGGTACGAATTTAATTGTATTTTTTTTAACAGCCCAATTATTTTCAGAACTCTAGGAGTGGTATTACTCTTATTAAATCTATAATATTAGTATTATGACAGTTAATTGTATTTATCTGTACCTCAGTTAATATTACATATTCTTTGTTTACTATGCGATGTGATCAACTAATTGTTCACCATGAGATATGGCATCATTTAGTAAATCTACTGTACTATTTAAATTTGAGTCACAGTTATTGTTCTAGGTAGACCAGACCTTCTCATGAGCAATTGTTGTACTAAAGTGCCCTCTCCTAGCCTACCTGGGGACCCGCGAACAGAAAACGGGACATTGTGTAAATTTCGCAAGCCCTTATCACTTTCCAGTACGACAGCTTTTTGGTCTTAGGTAAATTATACGTCAAAATGCGACGTGCTATTTGGAGGACGGGTTGCAGGAAGGGAACGTGCCCAACTTTTTCTCTCCTGTCCGGGAATTTAAGTTGAGTCTCAAACGTGAGCCGGGGACGTAGACTAGTGTATTCTAATTATTTTATTAATTAAGTCGTGCTATAATTCATGTGTTCGTAGGTCTCCTGGTAGGTTAGGAGAGGGCACTTTAATACGACAGTTTCTTGACGTTGGGAACGCTCATGAGAAGGGCTGGTCTACCTAGAACAAGACAGCGTCTGGGAAGATCTCAGACGTAGGTTCGAATCCTCGTCACGGCCCTTATGGATTTCTTTACTGTGCTACATAACCCATATCAGTGCAACGCGACTTTTCACTTGACAAGTTACTTAGTTAAGTGGACATTTGTCCACATCACGTGGGGAACAGAGATCAGGAACAACTGTATGCTCCAGCATGTCCCACGAGGTTTCATGATGTATTAATTATCCGTACTATTCTGTATGATGTAATGCTGACCAGCTGAGTTTGCCAGTATGACGTCCGGGGCTTGTTGCATCAAGGCTATTTTAGTCATAGAGTGCGAGGTGGCGCTCCATGTATCCCTTCTCAGCTTGGCACAGCTTCACACACTCAGTTCTGTATTCGAATTATTTTATTAATTAAGTTCGTGCTATAATTCATGTGTTAAGTGGGTGAGTCCCAAGACTGTGAGACGGGTTGGTTCTCTTGTTTTGCTTAGTAAGCCACGTGTTTGTGATTCAGCCCATCAAAACACTAGTCAATTGCTCGTTACTCCAGCCCCTTGTTTATAAAGGGGCACACATGCCTCAGTGGAGGACGGGTTGAATAATTTCTAACAGAACCTAAATACCTAACCTAACCAGCTAGGCGTCGCTGAACCCTCAATTCTAATATATAACAAGTTATTTACATTTGACGTAATACCGATTTTGAATACATAATACATTAAAACTGGTGAATGTGTCTTTAGGTTGGGCAGAGCTTGGACGTGTATGATTAGATCACAAGAGGATGGATTGCATGATCTAATTGCGTTTCTAAATTTTCTGGTGTATGGTTTGGTCGTCATTTTAGGCTATATTTTAAAATAATATTCTTTGTTAGCTATACTGAGACTATGCAGAGCCAGTTTCAAGGATTCTAAACTGTGTAATTTGAAACGAAATGCCAAGAGAAATGGTCTTGTATGATTCCCCATTGTCAGAGGGTACGAAGGCTGCTCCAGCACAGGTCGAAGGCTTATCAGGGGATCGATCTCCTTAAGGCCTAAGCCAACGACAAATTCCCCAGGATGCAACCCCCCATCAGTCGAAGCCTAACTAACTACGGGCTACTCATGCCCGTGCCACCTCTTGTGGTGGCTTAATCTTCATCAATCAATCGACGCCTAACTTAAACTTAATTCCAAGTACTGTACCTATTTACTGCCATGTGAACAAGAGCATGAAGCGTAAGAAAACTTGCTGAATCCTCATCTGAAACCCTGCTCGGGGATCGAACTCTGATCCAGTTGGTTGTGAATAGCCTCCATTAATCACTGCATCAAAGATAAATACATACAGCCGGCATGCTCAAGCTCTTTCATATCCTTCTCAACTGCTGCGAAGAAGAGTCCCAATCAACATTGACTCAACACTGAATTAACGTGGATATTGTGTCCACTGGCGTGTAGCAGAGCTCGGCCAAGCTGATGAGGAACCAGGAGAGGATCTAAACAAGAATCTTGGGCTAATAAGCAGGTCAGATCTGACACCTCTCGTCATCTACACCTCTAATCTTGCACATCTTACACCAGCTACACAAATGCAATGAAATTCTGGACACGGCGGCAGTGAAAGTTTCGTACGCCATGCTACTCACAGCAGTTGATGTTACAGTCACAGAATTAAACTACATTTGTCCATGAACAGATGCAAAGTCGCCTCCCCTGGTAAGTTTAAATTGCTGGTGACGTTGTTCCATTTGTGTCATGCCTTGTACGACATATAATTCACTGTGTAGGAGGGACAGGAAGCCAGAGTGTAATCATACAGCCGGTCGGCCGAGCGGACAGCACGCTGGGCTTGTGATCCTGTGGTCCTGGGTTCGATCCCAGGCGCCGGCGAGAAACATTGGGCAGAGTTTCTTTCACCCTATGCCCCTGTTACCTAGCAGTAAAATAGGTACCTGGGTGTTAGTCAGCTGTCACGGGCTGCTTTCTGGGGTTGGAGGCCTGGTCGAGGACCGGGCCGCGGACACTAAAAAGCCCCGAAATCATCTCAAGATAACCTCAAGAAGAAGATACACGTTAGGCTTTTTATCGAGTTTCCAAACAACTTAAATCGATAGCTAACAGCGAGCATCAGAAATATTACAGGAACAACCGTGGACATCTTCAAGAGGAAACTAGATTGTTTCCTTCAAGGAGTGCCGGACCAACCGGGCTGTGGTGGGTATGTGGGCCTGCGGGCCGCTCCAAGCAACAGCCTGGTGGACCAAACTCTTACAAGTCAAGCCTGGCCTCGGGCCGGGCTTGGGGAGTAGAAGAACTCCCAGAACCCCATCAACCAGGTATCAACCAGGTAGACAAATATGAATAGATTATAAGATCCTTAGACCACCTCAAATGTTTAAACTTTCAAGCCTTGCTTGCTGCATACAAGAGAGAATGGCTGAACTTAGACAAACTAATTGTGAAGTTTTTTAATGGACTCGACTAACACTCTCCCCTTCAGTAAAGCTTGAAGAAACATAAGAAAATCATAGTAAAACAAACATACAATTTTCTCACCCAGACCCGTTGCACAAAGCCAACCAGTTACAAAGAAATTACATGAAAAATCCAAAGCTAGAAATGCTCTCAGTCATTTTATGTTAACATGAACGAATGTGGTGTCCTCCATATATATATGTATACAGCTTTTATAAACTAATAATGAACTGACTGCAGCCTTCATCAGAGGCAATAGCACTGTTTCTAGTGAGAACTGTATCACTCCAGCCCGTCCTCCTAAGGTTTCCCAACGTCAAGAAAACGGTCAATTTAAAGTGGTCTCTCCTAACTTACGAGAGGACCCAAAACAGAAAACGGGACAGCAAGTTACTTGCGTACGCGAGCCGCTTCCATTTTCTAGTACGACAATTTTTGACCTTAAGAACGTATATGCGCGAAATGCGACGTTTTGGGGGATCAGTACCTAGACTACTGCATCGTGTACCCGGAAATCCACTACAGTACTTGAATTGTATAATGAGAGTTGTCATTGGGCGGCAGACGTGTTGTGTCTCATGGCTTGGCAGTCACACTATACCAATATTAATGTCTAACCTGACCAGTTGCATGTGCAAAACCTTTGAAACAATGGTGCTCAATAGGTTATTAATTATTATATATAATTAAAGAATACACAACACCTAATATCAATGGTTTCACACAGTAAAAAATGTGTACACTATTGTACCACAACCTTTTTCATTGTCTATAGTGACGGCACAAATATACAGCATTTCTTGATTCGAAAAATGTTTTGATATTGCTAACAGAGAAGTTACATTGTATGAATTAGCTTGAATAAAAAGAGATGGTCAATTGCTACGATAGATACAAGGTTATCTTACTAACCGGAAGTCCTCTGCACTATTTCAAGGGCACAAGAGTGAAACCTAATACAACTAGGCACTCCTCAAGGAGGAGTCTTACACCCCACTTCGTTCACTGTATTAATAAACACTTGACTAAAATATATCCCAGTAAGTTCCTAAAACATTATTCCAAATCCTTATCCTGACCCCTTCCCAGTGCTATATAGTCGTAAATGGCTTGGCGCTTTCCCCCCTGATAGTTCCCTTCCCTTCCTTCCTAAAACATTACTATTAGCTAAGCAGATAATATCATTCTACAAGGGTTCCAGTAGTGCAGTTGGATTCGTTCTCGACGCACAATCGAAAATTACGGGCAGGACAGAATTGGTTGGGCACATTTCCTTTCATGTAATGCTCCTGTTCACCTTGCAGCAAGTAGGCACTCAGGAGTTAGTCAGCTTGTTGTGGGGTTGCATCCTAGGCGGGGTCAGTATATTCGACCCTGATTGGGAGGGGGGGGGGACCTCTATAAAAGCCTAACGTGTATGACTACACTCTGGCTTCTTGTCCCCCGACACAGTGAATTCTACCACCCCCCACCGTGAGGTGCAAACAATCATAAATTATTTACAGCTTGTTAAAGTGTTGATCTTGTAATCTTCACTGAAAATCTATGGTATTCAGCACACAAATTGGTAACCACAAAAGTGGATCATATAAAATAAGATTGATAACATAACAATTCACAAAGTCTTCTCTTTCAAAAACCTTGAAATCTCAGTCTCTTGTTCCTTAACTGCGTTTGAAAATTATACAAACAATGCAAAGATAGATATATTACAATAGCTTAAACTATGTGCTTAGCTTATGTATGGGTTGTGATAGGCTATCATGTACCAGCCTCAGTTCTATGATGGCGGTAGACTGAAAAAAATGCAAAATGAAGCTCTCTCAGAATCATATTCGTCAAATAATTTCCAAAGTTCTTAGACCTAGGTATACCTAACATTCAATAGATACAATATTTTACATAAATCAAGCTTGTGGTATTACTACAGCTTCAGCATAGTAACGAAGATAACATTGTATCCGTTGAACTATTACAATTAGTGATTCGAGGAGGATTCAAAGAACAGCCACTCATATTAAAAGGTTTAGATTGCTCGATGGTGAAAAAGTGCTCACACGATGAGTATGGGGTGCACAGCTCACAGGATGAGTATTGGGTGCACAATATACTACCACTCACAGGATGAGTATGGGGTGCACAGCTCACACGATGAGTATAGGGTGCACAATACACTACCACTCACAGGATGAGTATGGGGTGCACAGCTCACAGCATGAGTATAAGGTGCATCCCTTTCAACTGTCAATCAATCAACTGTTACTAACTACTATTTTTTCCACACACATCCTCAGGAAGCAGTCCGTAACAGCTAGCTAACTCCCAGGTACCTATTTACTGCTAGGTGACAGGAGCATCAGGGTGAAAGAAACTGCCTATTTTTTGTCTGCCATCACCGGGATCGAACCCTAGGATTACGAGTCCAGACCGCTGTCCACTCAGGTATCGGCCCCCTAAAATATAAAATGGTGAATGTAACTTCACAGTATAATCACATTTCTGTAACTTCACAGTATAAATTGTCTATATTATTTCTTCAAATTGTCTTCTCGTCATTCTAATCTTGACATAATTTAACAATATCAATAGTTTTTTATGGCTGTAACATCAGTTCACTCCAAACACAACTGTAACGATAACAAATAAAAATCAATGATAAATATAGCCTTTAAATCTGGATTATCAATAAATTATAATTAAAATATGTTATGTTCTTATTATTACGTGTTCTTAGGTAAATAAAATACTGTAATTTTGTGTTAACTGAATTATAAATGTATAAAGTTTTTGACATTTGAATTGAAATTCTCGCTCAAATGGGGTCAGTGAGGACACGCCTAACCTTCATATTCTCAGGGTTAATTCACTATACAGGACGATCACTTAGGGCAAATGGGGAGGTTCATTTGACAAGCCACCGGCTTCCTGTCCTCGTCGAGGCCACTAGAGTGTTAGAGGCCCTGAGGTAAATTCAGGTATATATATAGGCTGACATGGCGTGCAGCTAGGATAAGAGGAGAAATTAGGTAGTTATTGTGACGTTTACTTAACGATTCATCAACCTGCAATTTCCTTTCCAGTGGTGATTTGGGTCAGTTGTCAAGAGCCACAATGACTACTGAAGACCAATATTAACAAAGAGCCAATCCTCGTCACGGTTTTAGTGAAATACAAGAAATAAGACACCGATATGAAACTTGGCTCACTCAGACGAGTGTGAAATACGCCAACCAGTACACAGCCGGCATTGATATTAACGCGGAAACTGGCCATTTTAGCCTGGCAATGTGATATGTATGATGGAGGAGGGCCGGAGGGAGGGTGGATGGAGGGGATAGAGGGAGTGAGGGAGGGATAGAGGCAAGGATGGAGCCGCTCCACCACCAGTCCCGTGTCAGCACCGGCCCCGCACACACTCACTCACTCCCTCGCTCCGGCTCTTAACTAGTCAAAAAATGGCCAAGATTGCAGGAAAGTACAAGATGGAATCGTCTGAGAACTTTGACGATTTCATGAAGGCCCTGGGTGAGTATGGTGGCTTGTGTGGTGTGTGTTGTGGTGGTTAGGAGGGCGGTGGTGGTGGTGGTCTAGCCGGAGCGGTGGGGATCGATAGTAAGTCTTGGTGTGGTGGTTCCGGTGACGGTTGGTGGGGTGACACGTGGTCTCCTGGGCTGGTGACGCGTTCCTTGTGGGTGGGGGGAGTAGTGACGCATTCCTAGGGGGAGGGTTGGGGGAGTGATACATTCCTAGGGGGAGGGTTGGGGGAGTGATACATTCCTAGGGGGAGGGTTGGGGGAGTGATAAATTCCTAGGGGGAGGGTTGGGGGAGTGATACATTCTTAGGGTTTTGGGTGACGCATTCCTTGTAGGGGTAGTGACGCATTCCTAGGGATAGTGGGGGGGGTGACGCATTCCCATTGGTAGGGGGATCGTGACCCCCTTCCTAGGGATAGGTGGGGGGGGGGGGGAGTGGTGACGCATTCCCAAGGATAGGGGGGGAGGTAGGTAGGTTTGTGACCCATTCCCACGGGTTGATTGGTGGAGGGGGGGGGGGGGGTGTTAACGATTGACGCGAGGGTAAGTACAATAGTACTAGTGCTGTCAATATGGCATTACCTTATTTTAAAATCTTACACTATACGTATTCTATTCTTTTTCTTATTTGTTGAACATGAATATTACGTTGGTCATTATGGTTGGCAAGAGATTCATAGTACTAGTGGTAAGAAAAGGGACTTTAGTTATGGTGTAAAGTGGCTGGTTGTTGCCGGTTAGTCCTGTTAGCCTCTTGGTTAGATGGAATAATCATGAATGGTACTACAAAATATTGTCTTTTCCCCCGCCCAACCACTTGGGCTGGATGGTAGAGCGACGGTCTCGCTTCAAGCAGGTCGGCGTTCAATCCCCGACCGTCAAAGTGGTTGGACACCCTTCCTCCCCATCCCAAATCATTATCGTAACCCCTTCCCAGTGCTACATAGTCGTAATGGCTTGTCACTTCTCTTGATAATTGCCTTCCTTCCCACTCCTTTTTTTTATATAAAATTTAAGCTGGGAATATATTTACGTGCCTAGTTTTAAGTACGTATTGCAGGACTTGTGTGTAATTTTTATATCCCGGAGCCCATGGTTTTCCATAATCTTGGGTAGTTTCCCCATTGAAGTAAGTTTGAGGCAAAGTACACACAAGGATGAGGTAGCTCAAGCTATTCTCACCCCGTTCAGTACAACGTGTTCATACATTTATAGACACGCATCACAAACATATTGCCAAACATTCTTGTAGGCCGTGTAAATCATGATAATAATAATAATTTTATTTAGGTAAAGGTACATAGATTTTACAATGTTTGTTGGCTTTATAGATAGCTAGTACATACAATGCCTAAAGCCACTATTACGCAAAGCGTTTCGGGCAGGAAAATGATTGTGCACGTGCTCCTCCGCTTGTACACACATTCCTTTGCTTGCCAAATCTACAGTACCGGTAGATGCAAACTAGCCTTCAAAATTCCCACAACTGAAGAGCGTGCGCGAAAAAACTAGATACCAAATGGTATAAAAAACATAATTGGTTCCTGGAAACCATACTCCTTTTACTAGGCTAAAGAGTTTAGTAAATTAGTTAAGGTAAATTTGCAAATTTCTGGTAGTTTTGATTACTATAGTGTACTAGTGATGCTATAGCTGTAATGGCTTCGTGCTTTCCCTTAAACTACTTTGTAGTCTGGTGGTGAATGGTTTTAAAGACTTAACACAACTAGCCAAATATTTTACTTAAAGAACTGAATTTATTTTGTAGGTGCTACTTTATAGAATATATTAATTTAATGGTAAAAATCTTAACGCTATATATTTCTCCGCTGTAAATATTAGAACCTTGACAAACCCTTCACGTTATGTAGATTCCTATGGCTAACCATTTATTCCCACGAAGGTAAGTGTAACGTCCGGCTTGCCTATAAAAGGGTTGACCCAAATCTGTACTCGAAGCACGTATGACATTGAGTAATCTTTAATGTCCTTGGTAAGATGCGAAAACATCCTTTACAGGTGTAACTTGCTAATTCTTGGACTTACTCTAGCCAAAACTGATGTAAAAGTTACCACTTGAGTAGCTTGCCATATGGGCACAATACAAAATTATTATATAATGTATCTATTATTGTGGCTTGGTCTTTTAAGTTGACCATTAGAACAATGGTTCAGACTAAAATGTGGGACTTTTCATGGAAACTGGTTTCATACTTTGACCTAGTATAGAATGACATTGTTCTTAAACTTTATACTTTTAAAAGAAAAGTATTTGCCACTTAAAGCAAAGCCTAAAGCTTCTAAGCCGTAAATATAACTAAAGATCAGAGGCGAGGAGACAAATTGCTCGACCAGCGTACGGGACTAGAATTAGGAAGTTTAGCAAAGCGTGAAATTAATTCTAAAATTAATGTAATTAATAACGTGGTTGCAATGCATAAAATATTACTGTATTGCTATGTTATTGGATATTAACGATATCATAGATTAAATCTAAAGGTTAGCATGCTTCTCCTTAGGTTAGTGGGCCAGCCAGAGGCTTAGGGCCCGCGCAGGAATAACCCTGCGCAAAAAAAAATCTTAGCGTCCATGATTTATCTAGTTTTATCCTACCCATGTTCCTATAGGGCGTCTTAAATAGTGGTAGACAAATAGACGTTTAAGCAAAGTTGCAATTAATGGTTGTATTTCTTTCATACTGCCGTAGTATGAAAATTCTAAGTTTGGCATTCCTGAAAGTGCTTTCATAAACGGAACATTGGTGTAGGGTCCACTTTAAATTGAAGACCAGACTGATAACTACCCTGACTAATTACGATGACTTAATTGGCACGGATATAAAACTTGCTAGCAACTTTAATGGTCTATCCTGTAAGTTGCATTTATATAACATTTGTGCAGCCTTTTTCCGAAAATATCTAACCTAAAATAGTTTGTCTCAAGGGTCATCGCAGAATATATAGATTAATTTCCAAATTTCAGTTCTATAATTGGCAAGTTGGGGTTGGGAGGGGGAATTACTAATGAAAATTGAAGTTTGCATTACTAGTTACCGCCTACACAAGGCTACCAATGGCAGACCAATTTGCCAGACTGAATAAGTTAGCTGCATCTGCAGTGGCGTGGTGGAGCCAGGCTGGGAGGCGACTGCTCATTGGCAGAGACGAGGGTGCGGTCTTGTGGTGTAGCCACCGCAGCTGCTCCCTCCCTCAACCCGTCTTAGTCTTGCTTGACATTCGTAACCAAGAAAACCTATTTCCCCTTCAACGACGGTTTTGAATGCAGCTTGCACGCTACTAGATTGAAGACTTTCGTTATGCTTTCTTACTTTAGACTTTGCAGGCTTGGCTTTTTAATATAATCTCTTTCCGTAGCAGGATACGGAAAAGATTTCCGCATCTTGAAGCATTTATTGGTTCGAAATGTAACATTCTTGAACATAGGCAAGTTCAAGCTGGCACATTGTGGCTTTGCTAGCATTTGAATAACTTTACTTTAAATTTAGGTGTCGTAACCAATATTATAAATTAATAAAATTAGACTAAATTAGTTTGAATTGCAGTAATGTACTGGTAGATTCTCGACCTACAGAATTCTATTTGTGGCAAATTTATCGGTATTCAATTATATTTCTAAATCTTGGAATTAAATTTAGCGCCAGCTTGAAGTGGCCATATCCTTGGTATTGAACCTTCATTGGCAGTAATGTTGGTGCTACAGTCTTGGGCACAGGAGCAGGGCAGAGCAGGAACACAGGAGCAGGGCAAGTAGCACGGGTTATAGTGAGCCTGTACTAGACTTACCTGGCACAGGAGCGGTATTTTTCTGATAATGGGATAACACGGTACTTTAAAACGTGACAATATCCTCATTACCGTAGATAAAGGGTTTAGAAAGCCCTTGTGTGGATGCTGGAGGGATTGGGTACCTATGCTAGAGACCCGTATTGTTCTGGGTCCATGTATGGCGTAGCGGCCTTTTTGAAATGTACTAATCTAGTAGCCTCTATAGCTACTCTAATGGGAAGGGCTAGAGGTAATTGGTGTCATGGTAAAAATTATCAGTTACCTGATCAACAAGGCTGTGATTCCTACGTTAGGCTGCAAGCAGCCACATCAGTCTGGTTGCCCAGTCCGGCAATCGGGAGGCCTGGTCAGGAACCGGGTCGCGAGGACCCAGAGCCCTGAAATCAACACAAGACAAGATAACCGTTAACTTGGTAAGCGGTTATTACACTTCCCTTACACTTTCTGGCAACCAGTTGTTAAACTGCCGACCTTAATTTTACCTGGAGGTAACTACCCAAGGAAAGCCACCCTTATTTCCCCACTATTCAAATTCGTAAATTACCTCCCCATCCCCTCAACCGTCTCCCCCTCTATTGCTATTCTTCACAATACTTCCCTTTGTGCAGCAAAACCCTCCTCCCTCCCCAGCCCCCCCCCTCACATTCCATTCGTGGAATGTGAGACGCTTGAATGGGTGACGGGGTGGAGGAACTAAAATATATCGACCCCTTGAACTACGGCCCTGCGGGCTTGGTCTAAAGTGTTTACAAGAAAATAGGGTTATGGTCTCAAAGATCAACATCGTCTAGTTTTGCTGCTACTTATATCGGGTCGATCGTATCTCTGATGTTTGTGGGGTTGAAAGTCTGTTTAATAAGTCCGCGGGGGACGCCGCGTCGCCTGGTTGTCTGGTCAACCAGGCTGTTGGACGCGGCTCCTCACGCCTGACGTATGAATCATGGCCTGGTTGCTAATATACTTTGGAAGAGTTTAAAGAGTTATCTTGAAGACTGAAAAGTGTCTGCCAGTTATGCGCCTTATGATTAGCGGGGAGAAGGTTGAACGGCCTCTAACGTGAACCTAAACCAAAGTTGCTAGCATGAATATAATAATTCCTTGTCCCTTTGAATATGGCTCGAAGATGGGGACAACAGTTTAACGAGAGGTTGATGAATACAAATACATGTATTAACGTAACTGTGTTACTACTAAATTATCGAAGTTCTCGGTTGTTTGCTTTGGCTCTTGGTCCCGCCTCCAAAGTGTCGATAAACTGAGACCTCTCGATGTAGTAGGTATCTTAACACTGCTTTAAATCTAGATTATACAGGTGGACATGTTGAAATAATAGCACTTTTAAATTTCCAAAACTGAGATTGTATTGCCATCGAGGTATTGTCTGCAGCCTTCTTAATCTCTTGCACAGCTTTTCATGAACATAATTAAACCCTATTAACAATAGGAAGAGGGAACTTGAATAGTCCATAGGTCCTATGTGGGTAACCGTCTATAGACCTAGTGTTTAAAGCACACTATTCTTCTAAACCTATGTTCACCTTGTTAAAGGTTAATTTTAGAGGTGCACATTATTTCTCAACGTGGTCTTTCAGCGCGCTAGTATAGTACATGGCTATATTGGTCTCTAATTTAGTGCTTCCGTTGTCCTTCATTTTTTAATTTTTGTATGTATTGGGACTAAACTTTGCGTGCGCACCCCATCCCTCTGCAACAATGTTCAGCAGCCGTGATGATGAAAGGTAAAAGTTTTGGCTACTCGCAAATCTCGTGGGGAGGAAAAATGATTGAAGGGAAAGTGGCAAGAAGCCTGATACCAACTGTTACCGAATAAAGGGACTGGTGAGGGGGGCCGCGACGGCTCTAGTTACAGCTCTTCATTCACCCCACCATCCACCAGTACAAACTACCCCTACCCCTAGTACCAGTGGAGGGTACTATCGCCACCACTTGAAGCAATTGCCTCGAAATACCGCTTCTCTTGTTAGCTGGCTAAAGTGCCGGGTGTTTAGATGTGGGGTGTAGATCTGGAAGGGGTATACGGGATGGGGGTGGTGCGTAGGGGGTATAAAACGGCGTGTTAAGAGGGCAAGTAGAGACCCACGTGGGTTTGGTCTAGATAATAAATTGGATAAACGGTTTGGCATCACGCACCGGGGATATGGGGGTCGCCTGGTGATGGCCGGTCACTAACAAATTGTACAGCAAAAACACTATACGGTCTGCTACACTGTTAATATCCATATACAGTAAATTTAATAGAAAGCGTGATTGATGCTTGCCGATTACTTTTAATTGTTGGCAAGTCACTGTTGCAGTGTTCGTCTAATAGAAATGTTGTGTGCGTATTAGCAGACTTGGATAGTGTGCGATGCTAAGTCAGACTAGCTTGGCTCTGTGTAATGGCTATACTGTGTGTGAATCTTCAACAAATTAGACATCCTTAATTTAGTCGGCTTTGAAGCCCTGATACACATGCTAGGAATCTTTAGAATTGTTCAGTTTACAAATAGAATTCGTATATCCTCGTATGACCAAACTTGCTAGAACCGCCTTTTCTAAATTAGTTGAAAAGCAAATGGTGAATTAACAATTGGGCAAGTAGCTGTTGGAATAACTTGTAAAGTAAAACGGACCTATGGTAACCTAAACGGATAAAAATATTAAAGTAATTACTTAATTTATTATACACTCCATCCTCAGGATACAGTGCCACTACTCTCCCTATGTCTATATAAAGTATAATAAAAGTAACTAGAACATGAGTGTCAGGGGTCCTGCACGTTCTGTTCTCCCCAGGAAACTCGTGAAAATGTGCATAAACTTGTAATACACCAACTTGTATTACTTGTTAATAAATATAAGGAATGTATAAATGTACAAAAGCGAATGTCTAGTACAAATCAAACTACCCCTTGTGTTCATGCACGACAGGTGGGAGAAGTGGGCCTTTGTCCAGCATCAAAGGAGTTGGAGGGGAGGGTGCGTAGCCATGGGCAATCTCAAACTTGCTAATCCGTAATTACTCAACAGGGCGGTCATGCTGAAGGCTGCATACAGGACCCTTCCCCCCCCCCCCCCACACAAGACTGTGGGTGTAGGGGTGGCTGGGGAGGCCGTGCTTCCCCCCCCCCCCCCCTCTGGGCATGTTGATGCCCTTTTCTTCCTCCCCCTCCCCCCCCTGCCCTCTGGGCATGTCCATGCCCTTCTCCCCCCCCCCCTGCATCCACCCACCCCTCTTATCTGCCAGTAACAGGAATCTCCTTTTTTTTTTTTTTTTTCTTTCTTTTCCTTCCTTTCTCTCCTTAGAAAGGTAAAGTTTTAGATGTCAAATGTCAGTTGCACTCCTCCAGGAATATGGATGAGAGTAGGCAAATACAGAAGTTCTGCACTTATTATTCAGACTATATTATAACCCATCCTGTGGGTGGTGGAAAGGGATGAGGCAATAATGGGTGCAGAGCAACTTTTTTTTTTTTTTTTTTTTTTTTTTTTTGCTATACTATATGTAGGAATTGGAGTACCTAAAAAGGATAAATGAGCCATTTTGTGCCAAACTAGAACATTTAAATTTAATGTTAAATTTGTAAGTTTTAATAAATGGTGCCTTAGCAGTTGATAGTTTAGGTTGATTAAGGTAGAGTAGATGCAGCCACAGCAGACTGAAATACAGCCTGGATAAGAGATTTTGTAATGAATTTTAAAATTGCTTAAGCTAATTAGTCTTAATTTAGCAAGATATTCAATCTGGACTTCAATGTTCAGTCATTAACAACCATCGGTCCTTTAACAGTAATGTAACTATGGGACCCAAGAGTAAGTAGGATGAACAAAATTTTGTAGCATTCTAATTGCTTTAGTAAATTTAATGTGGCTTTAATAAGAAGGTAATGCAACTAGATTGCTTTATACACAGCACTGATAGCTGCTGAAGCAAAGTTAAATTTAGTCTGCTGCCAAAGAGGTGGCAATTGAGGGGGGAGGGGCACCAACTTGGGCAAAACTGACTTGGTTGATAATGTCATGCTAGGTTCTGTGTAAAGATAAATGCACGGCTTTATTTTAATGTAAAATCTCCTGTTAATCATTCTTCCAATATATTTACCCTCGGACTTCTATGGAACCTGACTAATAGAACCAATCATGAAATGAAGATCACATTAAAGTGCTCTAATTGCATTGTCAGAAGTAATTATGTAAGTGTAGTTACAGGATAAGAGCTATGTTCGTGTCCCATCTCCCCAGCACTGTCATATAATGCTTTGAAATTGGTGATGGTTTTGGCCTCCACCCCCTTCTCGCCTAATTTGTTCCAATCTATTTACAAAGTGAATTTTCTTATTTCTCCAGCAGCTTTTTCGTTAGTTTAAACCTATGACCTCTTGTTCTTGAAATTCCAGGTCTTGGGAATTCTTTCCTTTAAATTGCATAGTCCTGTTACTATTTTGTACGTATTGATCATATTGTCTTTTTCTTTATCTTCTAGTTTATGCATATTTAATGCCTCTAACCTCTCCTCATAGCTCTTGTCCTTCAGTACTGGGAGCCACTTAGTGGCATATCTTTGCACCTTTTCCAGTTTGTTGCCGTGGTTCTTAAGATAAAGGCACCGTACAACTGCTGCATGTTCATAAATTTTAACATTGTTCATTCAAAAGTAGATTTTTTTAAATATACAGTAACTTAATATTTGATATTACAGTACATGCTATATTGTACATATTTAAGCCTTGGTCAGGGTTAGGTTCTGTTGATTATTTGTAGTATGTGGGTGAAGCACTTACAGCTTTGTGGTTCAAACAAAATTAGTCTGTGAAGAACTTGTTCCGGAAGTGTTCGAACATCGTTGGTCTTCCGTAAACCCGTTTTTTCATTCGTAAGAGGTTTGGCGGGTGCATGGAATGGACTTTGGTAGATTACATTGCTAAATTACTTTACTAAAATTACATTGAGTTTGCTAGGTTAAGGATGGGTAAGCAATGGTGTTAATGCTTGAAAATCATGAATAAAGTAAGTTCAAAAACTATTTGCTACTACAGTAGAGGGTTTAATTGGGTGGGGGTGAGTTTTGTGTAATTACTTGGCACAATTGGCTTTAATTTGTGTATTTAATGTACCAGTACTCCTTAAAATTTAGTACAGATATAATCTTCTATAGTATAAATGTACAACAAAACTAGTATACTTCATCTTGCTCTTGTTGAATGCATACTTGTACTGTGTGCATGCGCAATTTAAGTAGTCTAAAAATACTAGTCTTGCATTGTGATGTAGCAATAAAATGTTTAGTTAATAGTAGGTACTGTACATAGACTTAAATAATACTGGTCTTCAGGTGTGGGTCTAGTGATGAGGAAGATGGGCAATGCAGCCACTCCAACAGTTGAAATTTCCTTGGAGGATGATGTATACACAATGAAGACTACCACCACCTTCAAGACAACGGAAGTAAAGTTCAAACTTGGTGAAGAGTTTGAAGAGACCACTGCTGATGGCCGAAATGTGAAGGTGAGTTAAAGGCCCTTGTGATGTTGGACTAATGATATGACCACTTTGAAACTTAATTTGTTCTTAACTTCACTTACTAATGGTAATTTATTTTTCTAGTCGACCATCACCCTTGAAGGTAACAAAATGATCCATAATCAGAAGGGTGACGAAGAGAAAAAGGAGAAGAGTTCAGTTCTCACTCGTGAGTTTACAGATACTGAAATGCTTATGGTAAGGTTTATAATTTTTAAACTACTGTAGTTTTTAAACTGGTCTAACAAACTTGGATTGGATGTTAGATTGCTTAGTTCACTATTGGAAAAGAAATGTGCAGTACACAAGCTGTAAGTTTCTACACTGTAATTTAACTTGAACATTAACTTCTCCCTGAAAATTAGCTGAAATTTTTTGTCAAAGTAGGTTCGGATGCTTGGTTAGTTTCAACTTTCAAACAGTGTGCACGTGTGGATGTTTTCATAGGTCATTTAGTTAACCAAAGTGCCTCACCAGTTAAAAATTTCTATAACCCTTCCCCCCCTCCATCCCTGAAATTGTCAATGAAATTTAATGTAGTTAATTTGCTTCTGGTATACCTGCAAGTGGGTTTTTCAAAATTTTTACTCGTATAATGAATTTGGTTACAGAACTAAATTCTCGGGAGGGAATAGCAGAGGGGAATAACTTGTGTACATGCAGATGTAAGTGAATTCAAAGTGTCTACGTGGTTCCCTCAAATGCCTACTTGCAATAGGAACAAAGTTCTGATGAAGTTACAAATAATTGGCTGAAGTGGCTTTTTCTTGGTTCTGATTATCTGTTGGCAGCATTGTGGCTTTCACAAGACCCTTGCAACAGAGGATGGGGGGGGGGGGTGGCAAATGGCTCCACTTGTAGGGCAAAGTTTTTAATAAAACCTTATGAAAGTTGTACTGTGCTATATATGGTTGTAGCATCCACACTTCATGTAAAGGCAGGTGTTGAGGCAAGGGGCAAGTTACTTTAAATGCTTAAAGTATTTGCACGGTGAAAAGATCCTCTCGTAGTTATAGTAACTTTATTTAGAAAGGCAGAAAGTTAGGGTGTTAGCAGGCATACTGGTAACTTGGTGTGTGATTAAGTATTTGACGAAAGCTGGTCGTGAAATTAGAGTAAAAAGAGCAGTGGTGGAATGACACTAGTAACCTTCAGAGAATGGGATCTGAGGGTTTACATAACACTGACCTACAGAAGGGGCATAAACCATGTCTGGACATTAGATAAAATTCAGGGTGACTGCATTTAAATTAAAAAAAAAAAAAAATGCAAGTGCTGTTATATGCAGTATAATGCTATCCACTGGCCTTGAACTTCTTGAAAATACTAGCTGGAAAATGAACTATTTTCCCTTGCTTGTAAGGAAAGTGAGCCTTGGCTTCCTCTGATATTACGGCTGAAAGAAATTTTTAAAATTAGAGCAAAGTTAATGTTGCCAAAGATTTGGTGGCAAGTGGCCTAGTTCGAATGGTATTAGTGCTGTAATTTCAGAAATGGTATATGCTGTGCAAAGCTTATTGAAACTGCTTTCAGACCAGCCACCCCCTTCCCCCTCTGTGTGTAGAGTAAGTCTGAGGGGTCTTTGTTTCCAGGAAAAAGTCAAAATCCCATGGTGGCATAAAAATTTTATCCATGGAAATGTTCACTCCTATCATGGAGGGAAAGTTAATCACTAAATATTGCAATAGAATGTGTTTGTACATCTGTTCTGAAGCTAAATTGGGTTGTAGCAAAAAAAAATCGGATAATTTACATAGGCTAATGTTTCGGTAAGTAGACAGCTTTATTTTAAATAAAACGGGTAGTTTAATGAAATATTAATGCCTTCTAGTGATATCAGTGTTAGTGGCAGCTTTCTAGAAATGTACAGAATGCCTCTAAACATGTCCTTGCCTATTTACATGGTGCTAAATCTAGGTTAATCGTAAATGTTGGCTTTGATTTAATTTCCTAAACGGCAATGTTCGGAATAGTATCACAACCACAAGAGGTAGACTATTCCTTGAAACTTTCTCTTGGTGGCTAGGCCAACTTTGGGCAGCTGACTGATTACCTTCCTGGCCTTGACAAATCTCAAACTACCTCCTTCAGACAACAATGGCCGCTTTCCAGAAAGCGGTAGTTGGTAAAGGGCTTGACTTGCCATCTTCATCGATGAACCATGCAAGATTTGAAAATGCCCATATATGTAGAAAATTACATAATGTAAAAAATTTAATTCTTATGTAAAGTAAAAAATATGAATTACATATAATTTTCATGACTTGTATTAGGATAGTGTAGTAAAATGGGTTGAAAATTAATATGCAACTTGAGCTACTTGCTTAGCTTCTTCCCTGCTACTGACCCCAATCTTTCTACTAAAGCATAGTAGAAAGTAGTTTTCAGTTTTAGACTGAAGCTATAACGGTTACTGTGGGGCCAGCATTAAATAAGATACACACCATTTGCATTGTGAAATCTGAAAGGGCCAAACATGGGTTATTCAAATAGATTTATCTAATTGTATGATGGCATAGTAGCTTGATGTGCAGAGGGGCTGGGGAAAAGCTTTTAATTCTGAGTTTTTGGAATATTGCATTTTTTTTTTCTAACTTTTTAATATTCTTTACAGGAGTGTAAAGTAGATGACATTGTGTGCAAGAGGGTCTACAAACGTCTGGATTAAGTGACTTGGGATATTAACCTGGACACCTTGAGAAAAAGCAATGGCTTTACTTATTGGTGTACTGAAAGTTTGTGTAACTATTGCTGTGAAAGTATAATCTCTGGCTGTCTTTAATATATGATCTTTATCAAGGATACATGCACATTAATCTGCATATTTTGCTCAATTTTTTTTTTTTTTTTAATGGCCTCCATTACATCTTGATTTAAACTCAAATGTTTGATCATGCCTAATTTAAGGATGTCACTATTTTGTAGACTTTATATTAAATTTCCATCTTGAGTTTGCTGCTTTCTTGTTGCCTAATAAATTTAAATAGAATGTATTACTCTACTTGAAATTAGTGATTCCTGATGTGTGAAGCCCTATTTCCGCCCACTTTCCCAGTATAAACATTTAACTTGAACTCAAATTTAGTGTAAATTTACACATCTTGATGTTTAGGTAAATGGCACCATATTGGGCTTTTATTTTCAACAGCACTTCTGCAATAGCTATGGGAGAAGAGGTGGGGTGGGGGGGGGGGGTCAAGACCCTCGAACATTTTAGTTTTGTAGTAATTGTGAAAGTTGGTAAAATGTGATTTTGGTTAAATTTTTAATGTGGACTGATAAACTTGAAGCAATTGGCAGTTAAGTGAAACATTAAAGTACTTGTGTATCCCATAGGCAGTGATATGAAGTATTTCCCATATAATGGGTTCAGGAACTGATCCCCCATGAAGTAATGTTGCTAAATTCCTGTAATACATGTGAGCACACTGTATTGTCACTATATGATGTAGTTTAAGAAATGGCCTGTGGGGAAGGTTAGTGTGGCCCACCTGAATTTGCCTGGTGTGATGTAGGGTCAAGTGGTCATTGAAAGATTGGTATCTGTCACCAAGCTACTACTTGGATCCTTCAATGGAGGATTATAGTTTAGTCCAGGTTGCCAATGTGTTTCAACTTTTCCCTTGTGCTCTGTTGGTAGGGCAGTAAAGTCCAATTCTTAGTCATTTCAAAGACTATAAAACTCAAATTTGTGGCGAGTGCAGTCTGGCTGTGATGCAAGATTGAGCTAAAGTCTATGGCACTCCTCGCAATAGACTACTTGCAATTCCAACGACCAGTTTACATACCCTGATCTGTTTGTCCTTGCTGTGTGACCTAAATATTTTGGTTTGCCATGATCTTGCCCACACAAATTTGCATTGATTACATCCTTGATTGAATGTAAGTTGGTTAACACTGTTCAGGTCTCAACGTGCCTAATTAAATGTCAACATTGACACTCGCTTGTGTGGATTTGTTCATTGACACAGTCCTTCCCACCCAATATAGGAATAGAAAAAGGATGTCTAGGATATTAATTTTGTCCTATCCTCTAGATTATCACTACCTCCCTCATGGTTGTTGGGGGGGGGGGGGGGGCCTCTTCCCCTACCATATTCGGTAATTCTTGCTAGTACCAGATGCTCTATTCAGGAATGTCTGCCACACATCTACATTACATGCTATAGATAAAGCATGTCAAACACGCAGGCTGCACGTGGCCTGTACAAAATGCTGCAATCATTTTTATTAAGTGACTAATTAGATTGTGTGTGGCCCTCAGGACAACACAAGTGACCCATATAGTCCTCGAGGGACCCTCGATTTGACAAGTCTGAGAATAGATGGCGAGTAAAAATGTTAAAGGGGAAAAGGGATTTCATAACAGCAGGTAGGGTATAAGCACCTGTGTGGCTTTGGGCCTTGTAAAATTTTACTTGTGGATCTTGCATAGGGGGTGCCTTTTGATAATTACTTGCTTGCATAGGGGCAAGGAAGGAAAGAGGATATTGCAAACATGAACAAAGGATCTTGCACATAGGTTGTTCTTGCAGAAATGGGAACGTATTGAGGGAACTAGACCCTCCAAGGGGAAAGAGTGAGGGAACTATAATCAAATTGGGGGCAGGAGTCTGGATGTTGCAGGGACCATATAAGGTAGCCAAGGTGGTAATGATGCCAGTCCTGGGATAAGTTCAGGGTTGGGGGGGAGGCATGAAAGGCACCAGAATAGGCATAACACAGTATGATGCAGAACAAAGATGAAGGGTTGCTGGAGAGGCACAGCCATAATAGTTTAGGATGGCACTAGTGTCTTGCAGCTCTTTGGGAATTACACTGAATAGGCAAGGTGAATGCCTTTGGTGATCATCTTGGAGAAGTGGTGGGGGGGAACCAACCAAGATGGGACACCTGTCAAAAGATCAACCCCCAGAAGTTTAGTACTGTATTACAGTATCTTCAGACTGATTTCCATAATGTTGACTGGATGAGGAAGAAGCCTCTGCATATTGTAGCTCCAAGTTCTCCCCAACTCAGGCTTGTGCCAGTAATAGTGGCCCAAAGATACATTATCGAATCACGTGTTGGAAGAAAGCAGTCTTAATGACATATATCAACATGAGGGCTGTGAAAATGTTAAAGATCATTTGGGGAAACAATGAAAACAGTGCTTTGAAGATTACCTTGAACACCTTATTTACTGAAAAATGAGATGGCAGTACGATGCCTCACTTAACAAATGCAGAGAGGAACTTGAGTGAAATCGGGGACCTTTCTAGCAAAGGCCAAAAGAATGTAGTTCGGCTAAATATTTGCAGGTGGAGTAAAGTTTTTTTCCAGAAAAGGGGGGGGGGGATGTATTTACCTTGTGGTTCTTCCAGGACGAGTCTCTCTTTTGCTTTCCGACCGTCCCTCGCGGTCACTTGTCCCTCGATAGAATTCTAGGTGAATCGGACACTTTTGATATCGTTCGCCTTGTGCGTTTTTGTTCTCGTATTGGCATTCTTGGTGATATTTAGCGCCCTCTGATTATTTCGCACTTCGATGGTGCTACATAGCCTTCCCGGTTTGGTGCCTTTTGTTAATTACCTTACCTTACTTTGTGGTTACGGAGGTTGAGCTCTGCTTTTTCGACCTGCCTCTCGACTGCTACTAAAAAGTGTTCTCGTTCTCGTGTTCACTCACTCGCTCGCAGGCAGAAGAAATAAGAAAATTCGCTTTCGCCAACAGTGGTAGACGGTTGGAACAGGTTAGGTGAGAAGATGGTTAAGGCCAAAACCGTCTTTAGATTAAGTGTTATACGACAGAGTACTGGGAAGACGGGACACCACGAGCATAGCTCTCGTCTTGTAACTACACTTGGGTAATTGCCTAGGTAATCACACACACAGACACACAGGAAGCAGCTGTCTTAACTCCCAGGTACTTGTTACTGTCAAGTAACAGGGGCATCAGGTTTAAAGAAACTACCCATTTTTGTTTGCGCCAGGAATCGAACTCTGGACTATGTATCCAGCGTGCTGTCCACTCGGCCACCCTCCCATATTGGCTGTTTAAGTTGACCGCTCTCACACTCTCCAACCTGACCAAAATATGTCATTCTGTGATACTTGTGCAAGGCAAATTGAGAAGGGGAGAGGAACAGGCGAGAGGTGTTCTAAAAACCACATGAAGTGTACATTAGACTACATGCTGGTAATTTCCAGGTTACATGCTTAGTGCAAGGCCAATGTGAATTCCACCCCCCTCTGCATGTTGCAAGAGGTACAGCACAGGATATAATGAACAGTAGCCAGAAAGGAATGATTAACAAGAAGGGAGGAAGGATAGGAAGATTGGATGTGTAGGGGATAGCAACAAGAGTATTGAAAAGATGACAGTTCACCTCATCAAGCCTTCACTGGGGAAAAAAGAGGGACAAGGCTTGGGAAAGTTGTATTATTGAGCAACTGGAAGAATAGCAGAGAAAGATCTATAAAAGTGCAAATCAACAGGTCTGCTTGCCTGCATTCAGAGAAGAATTAGGAGAGAAAGATAAATATGTCCGCACTGGAGAAATGCCTGACAGACCACTGGAACATTATCTAACACAGTGCACAGTTACAAACTCGGTAAGATTCAACAGAACAGAAGTTGTTGTTAAACACATGGACGTAATCTTACTGAAGCGAACATGCAAGTCATAAATACTTACACACAGCCTCAGTAAAACAAACTAGTAACAATTAGTGGGCCAGCCAGAGGCTTGGGGCCCATGCAGGAATATCCCTCACTAAGCATAGTTTCTTTGACATGCCAACCTATCTTCTTGCCCAATACGTAGCATAATATTTTTAATGGAAGACTGGAGCAAATAGGGAGCTTTCTCTTAGGAGAGGGGAAAACCAATCTTGCCAACAGTTCTGATTCATGTGCTATGTTGCAAATCACCAATTTAAAATTAAATATCCACATAAAGGCAATGTAAAAAATGGTTCCCAAGGCTAAGGCATACCACCTACCAGTACAGCACGAGGGCCAGACATGAACCAGTACAAGACTGCACATCATCCAAGTGGCACTTTTTTATTTCAATAGGGAGGAAGGGATGGACCAACCCCTTCACACTCGCACCTCGGCCAAGATACTCGACCAGCCACACAGGGCACTTCACAGGCAATTCCGGTGGTCTGATAACCTGTTTGGGTCACCTAAAGTCTGTAGGTGTCTGCACATAATCTCGACAGGCTAGAGGAAATGGGAGGGGATTAGAAGGCATACAAGAACAATGCACAATAACCTCCTTGCAACAAGGCGAGAAATGAGTGGTTTAAATCTAGCATCCTGCAGTTTTATTGGTCTCATTAGTTTTGCATCATTTGTAAACACTTGTGTGTGGATGTGTATTAGTGGCGGTTTATTTGTCTTTATACTAAAAACTTACTTTCATTCTAAATTCTACAAAATAAGCATTATATTTGTACTTTGTCTATTAGGCGCCGGACAGCTGACTGGACAGCGCTTCGGATTCATAGTCCCGGGTTCGATCCTCGGTGGAGGCGGCAAATGGGCAAAATGTTTCTTTCACCCTGATGCCACTGTTACCTAGCAGTAAATAGGTACCTGGGAGACAGCTGCTACGGGCTGCTTCCTGGGGATGTGCAACAAAAAGGAGGTCAGGGCCGCAGGGACGCTAAGCCCCGAAATCTTCTCAAGATAGGTTGACAAGCTAATTAAAAAAAAAGGGGGGGGGGAGGGGACAAGTTTCCGTTAACAAACCCACAATTTAGGGGGTTATATAAACTCCCTCCTTTTAAGATCCTTTTTCCAACTTTCCTCTCCAAAATGTAATGGTACTTTTTGAAGGAAATAAAATCCAGTCTTTTGTGTAAATGCAATTAATGAAGTATATTTTCAAGCTTACTTAAGCTACAGTCATTAAACAATTACACAATCAAAAAAAGCCATGTGTATCACAGAGCAAGACAAAAAAAAAAAGTTTACAAGAAAATTGACTAGAACACAAACAAATTATTTACAATAGCCACCAAAACACTTAACTGAAAATTAGAAACATTGCTAATACACTTAAATGTAAATAAAAAACAAAAACAAAAAACATTTATACTTGACATATATGAATCACAGTATTTGCTCCTGTTATTGCCCAATACAGAGCTCCCCATCCCCGGCTATAGCCGCCTAATACTGGGCCCACCACCCTGCTACGGCCTGCCCCATCTGCTATGCTACCAAATACTGGGCCCCACCCCTGCTATGGCTACCCAGTACCGGACCTCGGCTATGGCTGCCCAATCCCAGGTACCTCCAGCTACAGTTGGCCAGTATGGGACTCGGAGATTTACACACCTGAACTCAGCCGTGTGTAAGCAAATGGAAAACACATTTCCATCCCCAATTTCATTCATACCTCAACAAAATTTGAACAAATTAAATGTAAAAAGTTAAATAGCACCATTGTAGCAGTGTTGCCTACTTATCACTTAAACCTATTATTGTCCACAATAGTAGTTACCTATAAAAAAATATGAAGATTGATATAAAATTTCAGTGTTCAACACCACCTGACATTTCCAAGGACACGAATTCAAGTGAACAAATTATGCAACAAAATATACATAAAAATTTAGTAATGCCAGTTAGCTAGATTACCCGGTAAATATCAATGAGCAAAGATAAACATCAACCATATATTAGCAAGAAATATGTATGCTTATAAAGCATTGTTAAGTTCTATATACTGTAGTGTAGAACATGTAAATGGGATTTAGACAACATCTACTCTATTGAGAATATTTTACAATGAGTAGAGGTCTCCATTTTCTTGCTTTAAGTTTGAACAACACTCGCTTCCTTCAAGACAAAAGTAAACAAAACTTGAGCGATGTTACTTTTGCCATAAAATAAACCATGTCATCACCAAGGACCTTGCTAATAATAAATTTTAAACAAATAATGTATTGGTAATAAACTTTGTACTTGAAAATGCTTATTCCTATAAGTCACTCTCCATGCATACCACTAACAAACACTATCTTTCTATATATAAAAAATAACAGTACAATCATGTACATATATAATAGAAATACTGTACTTTCTAATAAAGGAAAAACTTTAACACTACAAGCCATTTCTCTTAAAATCATACTAATTAAAGATTTCAAATGCAAGATACAGTATTCTTTTTACTATTTTATAAATAGCATTGCTAATTAAAGCTCTCGGAGCAGATGGAGCCGCTCCTCCAGCTAAGGTATGATGAACCTCACAACTAGGTGAGTACATAGATATGTGGCCTACCATGCCAGAGTAGCAAAACATTTACAAATACAGTAGTTGAAAACTAATTGCAATACTGTATTTGTAAGTGTTACCTCACCTTTCCATTCTGAAGCTTTCAAGTAAATATAACCAAATTGAATGCAAGCATAGAAAACGCCACCTTAGTTTATAAGAAAACCAGCCATGTCTGCCACTCTTCAAGTAAAAGTAGCTTATACTTCAGAATACAGTATACAGTAGTATAATGTACAATAAGTGCACTGGTTACTTAACTGAAAGGACATTGCCTATCATGCTGAGAGCTAATAACCAGATTTAACTATAGTGCCCCAAGCACATACAATCAACACTTCAGAATCGCCTGGTTACCATTTGGGTTTTTTTTCGAAAGATTAAAGTTTCCAATAAAAGATAATTAAACATAATGGACCATGGTAATGGACAACACACAAAACAAAGGTAAAATATGTTATAGCTACTTCTGCTTAAGTGAATCAATCTTGAATGAACATGGACAAAACGTGCATGTCAAGGTACAGTACTTGTGCCGAGTTAAAGAATAAGTTCTGTATTGTAAATGTTATCATTGTGCAACAATGTCCTAGATGAAAATGACATGTAGCTCATTAAATAAAAATAATATAACTGAGGTACCTTAATTAGTACAGGTCACAGTAATTTCCGAACAGTAATAAAGCAACCTTAATATACAAATACAAAATCCTTTGTACCTTTACTGTGCTGTAGCTCCTGTTTATAAATTTAAACAAAATGAACCTTAAGGTAACTTCAAGTAATGCAAGAACTGCTATACTAAACTTTCAAAGTTCTCTATGACACAGAACTTTAGAACTTGAGCATTAATCAAACAATATCACTAGACAAAATAATAATCATCCCCAGAACAAGGATGAATTTGCTTCTCTATCCTTTAAAACAATTATATACAGTACAGAGACAACTTAATATTAAGATTCAAGTCATACTGTATGACAAGTTAAATTAAACTCCACAGACTTTGCAAACCGAATACTGTACTTGAACACTTAATATAAAACCTTATGTTTATAAGCAATATTCTTTTATGGAATGTATTCAAACTTGACTAGGTATACCACCTCATACAAAAAATTATGAAGTATATATACAATACTGAGCAAAATATTTTGCCGTTGCTTCATGGAGATCCTCGGAGACTAGAAGAGCGGCTGCCATATCCAGAATCTGGGGTGCTGCAGATACTGCCCTTTTCTTCACTCTCATACAGCCTACCAGTAAAGAAATTAAGCTTAGCCATGAAATGTGAACATATTAACGCTTGCAAGTAATAATAATACAAAAAAAATTCTGTAGACCCCCCCCAACTGCTATATGGAATCAATACGGTATCATCCGATGCCTGTCTGCGGCATCTTGAAAAATCTCCAATTTTCCGGATTTCTGTCCAGATATGGTGAAGTTTGGCAGAAAGTTATCTGGAATTGATCTAGAATATAAGACAGTCTGCACTATCCAGATAAGCCTCCCATTGCAATCTGGCTTAGCTAAGGTTATTAGCGGAATACGGATAAGCGAGCCCATCCAGTACAAATACAAAACATTGACAGTTAAAGTGGTAGACAGAAGTGCATACATACAATTAAGTCAAAGCAAATGTTTTGAAGAGGTAAGCAGTACAAAGTACCTTAACAAAAGATCCATGAGTTGAGAGAGTGTCTGTAGGTGGTACCCAGTTGTGGTCTGAAGTGTAACTGGCCACGTTGGAAGTAATTGACAGCATAAACGACCACAAGCTAAACATGCTGCAGCCACCTGTGAGCACGGCCACTGCAGAAACACTTGATCTGTAAATACAAATTTATGCAAGTACTGTAATTAAATTATCACAGGAGTACAGTTGCTCCACAAGATATACGACTACATACATATACTTAATATGAATAAGTAATAAAATACTCAATTATTTTACAAGAATTTTAGTAATGTATACACCTAGACACTACAACTACTCTCCCAGGAAAAACGCAGGGCCCACAAGCAGCCCTTGGTTGCCCTCCGCCAGGAGGGCAACTTCTATTCAGGATTAAGTGACCAGAAATCTGATAATAGCCCGACAGCTAAGTAGACAGGGGTGGTGGACAGACACTACAGTGGATTCATAGTCCTGAGGTTCCAAGTTCGATTCCCGGTGGAGACAAACAAATGGGCAGTTTCTTTCACCCTGATGGCCCTGTTACCTAGCAGTAAATAGGTACCTGGGAGTTAGACAGCTGCTATGGGTTGCTTCCTGGGGGTGTGTAACAAAAAGGAGGCCTGGTTGAGGACCGGGTCATGGGGATGCTAAGCCCCATAATCCTCTCTAAGAGAACTCAATAAGATTGCAGTGTTTTGGCTAGAGTTAGCAATGCGAGTAGTATATTGGAAGGCATTTTCATGCATCAAGTACCAGCACTTGACACATGATTGTGGCACTATGCCTCACTTTGATTACAAGACTACTACACTACACCGACCAGAACTGCTTGGTGTTTGATTATGGTGCATAAAAATGTAGATATAACATGGGTATACAGTGTAATATCAGCAAAAACAGTATGCTTTATTGTTCAAGGAATATACACTAATACTGTGTGCATATTAGTGACACTAATATATCTGTACCTATATTCTACATATTCTGTGACAAATAACATTATTAACAGCCCACTGCATCATTGCACTTTAAAAACTATGATAAACACATTAAAAATGTCAAGACAATATAATATATTCACCAAGTGCAGTTATAACTTCATGCATAACACGTGGGGCTGAACTCTGATATGAGATTATTACACCCAAAACTGCCAAGTGGTTCGTAATGGAGCATGAAAATGTAGATACAGTATTTATCTACATTTCATGCTAATACAGTAAATAATAAAGTGTATACACAGTGTAATAAATAGCAGAAAAATATGTTTTATTATTTTAACAATATGGTGCCCATGTTAGTGACACTAATATGTTTGAGCATCCTGATATTCCACAGGCCAAGTCAATATTCCCCCTAGTGATCAGCAAATGCATTTTAACAATGAAATAATTTGTTTGTTTTCCATACACCATGGTTTTGTTACCTATAAACAGGGACACAACCCAAGAATTAAAGAGCTTATTATTTCAGGCAAATAATATTGCCCGAAACCCTATGCGTACTAGTGGCTTTAGGTATTTTATGTACTAGCTCGATCTTTAAATCCAACATTATGTTTGTAACTCATCATGTACCTTTACCTGAATAACAAATCTAATCTAATCTAAAAAGATTACTTCAACACCACCAGGAGTATGACTGATGTTGTCCACCCTACCATCGAAATAGCCTCGAAATGCCAATTTAAAGCATTTTTGCTCCATAAAGTATATATCCACTCAAGAAACAGAGGAAAATGTTAACTAAATATGCAACAACCACACGACGTAAATTAAGAAAGGTCTACCTATAGGTAGCATAAAATAATAAATAATAATACTTCAATTACATGAAGTACAGGATACACATTTGATACATGATACAGTGGAGAATTTGTAGGCAAGAAATGTACATTATATAAAGCAACTAATATGCAAAACATTTTGGGCATAACAAACCTAATCAGAAGATTTATTTACAAGCTTAAAGTGGTAATACTTTACTTAAAATTAAATGAGAAGTTAGTTAACATTATTGGATTGATAGAGAGATTTAGCAAACGATATGGACAGAGGTGGGAGGTGTGACGAGTACAGAGGTGCAATGATCACACGGAGTGGCAACAGCTTACCTTGTAGACTAATATCAAGGAACTGCGCAGTAACCCTCCACAGTGCTTGCCTAGTTAATACAGGAGCCGACAGATCCGCCCCCTCAACAGTGTCGCCAGCTGTAACTCCATGCATCAGGTAGAACTCTGCAAAGTGAGCCACTGTCACAGTCCCTAAGGAATAGAACCATTTGAACAGCCAGTAGTACAAACATCTTTCATTGCAAAAGATCAACTGTGGAGTAAAAGAAGCAAACGTATCACGGAATTCAAGCAAGAGCAGCAGACTATTAATTTAAAGATCCTATGATTTTCACCTTGCAAGAGGAGGGTGAAAGGTGGAGTGAGTGGGAGAGTGGGGAATATTGGGCAAGAAAGTTGGAGCAGAAGGAAGTGAGGAAGGGGGAGAGACACCCCATTAAAGCTGGATATCCCTTCTACTAAAACATGTAAAAACTGACAAATTTTAAAATATGACAATTATACAAGTACTGAACAGTATTATAGTCAGACAATAATACCTTGAAACTATACTATACAGTACACAAAATAAATGGAATTGTTTTTCAAGCTATCAGTAATTACTATGCCTTCAAGCACCAGCACTGCTTTGGTGGTCGAGTCTAATGAAGTTACAGTCTATCGCATATAGATGCAACCCCCACAACAAGCTGACTAACTCCTGTGTCCCTACTTGCTGTCAAATGAACAGGAGCATTGGGCGATAGGAAATTTACCCAACCATTTCTGTCCCATCCGGGATTCAAATCCAGAAGTCTCAATTGTCAGTCGAGAACAAACCCGACAGTACTACCGGGACCTGTTTTATTAACGTGTTATCTTACACTAATAATCCTAGTGTTGAAGGCGGTGAGAAAAAGCAAAAATACATTTCCATTGGTCAGAAAATTGATAGTACATAGAAGTGTTTTGAGATGTAGAAAAACTGCTGGAGCTAGGCAGAAACAAAGCAGTCGGCCCATATGGAGTCAACTTTGGTTATGAGGGAATGCACACCTGAGCTGGGAATTGAACTACAATTTATTTTTCAGGCATCTTTACATACAGGCAAACCATGCTTCCAATCTACAAAAGTGGTGGCAGAGCAAACCCTTTATGTTATAGCCCAGTATCATTGACAAGCTTGGTAGTAAAATCACTAAACCGACTTTCTAGCTAGCTATGGTATTTGGGCCATTTGGTGGTGGCCTTGGGCACTAACAACTTCAAGCTAGTTTCGAGTGAATTGTTGGGAATGAATAACTTTTAGTCATTTGGGAGTTTTGTTGCTTTGATTTCTATGAATCTTGTAGTTGTTTGTAAAACTTTAGACTTTTTGAATACTTTCATACTTTTTAATATGAGGATAATGTAATAGCCTCCTTCTCTGTGCATCTGAGGGGGGACAAGGTTCTGCCTTTGGTCTCCAATAGGCCAAACAGTACTCCTACAGCTTACATGACTACCAGCAGTGGGGGAGCCACCAAACGGCTCCTCCCAGAAAAGCCAAGCAATCCTTAGGAATAATCAAACGAACCATTTTCAAAAGGTCCAATTAATTCACAAGAAGCATAACTTCAAGCTACACAAGCTACACTGTAAGGCATAAACAAAAAAAAAAAAAAGATGCATTTTCAACCAAGACCACTAGAGATGTGAATACAGTACAAGTTCTCTCCCCCAACACTACTGTTGGTAAATCTCTTGCGTTATGTCAAAAGATTTAACAACCCTGCCTCCTGGCTTCCTAACTAACTTCCTCCCACAGCTTGATACCAGAAAAAAAATTATAATAATTTTTTTTTGCATGCACAGGAGAATGGACAAATTTGATGACAGTTGAATTTTGTGGATTAAGTAGTCTTTTTTCTAACTTAATGCTTCCATTTACATACTGTGATCAGCATTGAAATGCGCCTTTTAAACAAAATTTAATAAAGCCTACGCACCTACATTCCAGTTGAAAAACTTTAGCATAAACGCCTCCATTGAGTTAAAGATGGCTATGCTGTATCTGTTGTTTGCAAAGGCATTCAGCTCTGGGATTCTTGGAACATTCAGATCTTTCTCCTCAAATTTTGCTGCAAAATAAGGGATAAAAATAAATTTAAATACAAAAATTAAAAATACAATCATTATCCAATACATTACCTCTTGCACATAAACCGAGATGTACAATACTGAATAAATAAGCCTTTATACTTACACTGGTTACTAAATTTACATATTTAATGTATTAGAATGAAAACTCGTGGATCATGGCAACTTGACAAGTCTAAACAAACATTTATCTATTTATTTACTTGTACTGTATACAAATAGAATAATAGGTTCTGAAAGTACATATTAATTAATTCAATTCAATTAATTCACTGTGTCGGGGAACAGGAAGCCAGAGTGTATTCACACACGTTAGGCTTTGTATCGAGGCCCCCCCCCCATCCCCCAGGGTCAACAAGCTGACTAACACCTGAGTACCTACTTACTACTAAGTGAACAGTGGTATTAGGTGAAAGGAAATGTGCCCAACTATTTTTATCCTGCCAGGGATTCGAACCTGGAATTCTCGATTGTGCGTCGAGAACAAACCCGACTGTGCTACCGGTACCCTTTTATGTTGGTGATTAAGTGGTCCATTCTTGCAAAGCCACTAACACACTGTCTCAGACAGGTCCTAAAGCTAAATAAAAAAAATTTGCCTGGGAGAATGCTAGGAAGAGAAATACTCGATACAAAAAAAATAAATGTAATGATGAGTACATATTAACAGATTTTTACTTAATTACCACATCAGTATAGTGAAAAAATAAATTATACTGATGGAAGTTGCATTTCTAATGGTAAAATACAAGGTAAGACAGTAACAAGGTACCGTGAGAGTTAGCTGAACTAGGTGGGATACTATGATGACGAAATTAGGTACCAGTACTGTACTTCATTGTTCTAATTTTGAATAAAGTATAGGTTGGACAATTCTTATTTATTAAGGAGCAAGTTCCATATAAGGAATAGGGTAATAAGGAGACAAAAAAACAGCAGAACATTTGACTTATACCATAGAGTAATCACAATAACGTGATGTGTCAATGAGAAAATCCATAAAATCTGTGCGTGTGGGGGAATACCGACTGTATAGGTTCAAACCCTCATCACGGCTCCTACGGATTTTCTCATTTGACTTATTGATGGTGCAGGGTGGAGGATGATCAACACAATGCAACCTACCAGCTAACAATATAGCAGTGAGAGCAGTTAGCCGCAACTGGTTGTCCGATATGTGATGTGCATCCATGAACCTGTCTAAAAGGTACACGGACAGGTGTGTTGTTGCTACACTTAGCTTCAGACGTTCACTCACCAAGCACAAGAATTCTACTAGTGCCCCTCTCATTGATATCTGGGGAAAAAAAAATATTGTTTACATCTTTATACAAATAAAATCTGAAACAAGTACAGTATTGTACTACATATAATACCTATACTGTACACGAGGATGAACAGGTTTACCAGTTAAGTAGGTGAACATATTGTATTGCATTGTAAGCCTATATATCTCAATTTACCCAAGAATCACCATCTTTAGTGGACTGGATGGGGGACAGGCTTGTCAAAGATCCTCCCATTATTCAGGATTTTTTCCAGCTGAATTTTAAACTAAAGTATTGTCTTGGCATTTACAGCTTCATCAGGTAGGCTGTTTTGTGTATCACCCTGTGAGTGAAAAATCATCTGTTGTTAGTTTTACATTGTGTCTTGTTGAGCCTGAAGCTGTTGCCCAGAGTGTGCATGACATTGGACCTTTCAAAGAAGTCGTCCAAATTAATATCTTTAATTGTCAAGTATTTTAGAGGTCTCGTCGAGATCATTCCTGTCCTGTCTGGTTTGTAGCATTAGTCTAGAGACCTCTCAACTGTTTCTGGCGAGAGTTGGCTTAGTTCAGAGATGATTTGTATCAGAATTTTTATTATTTGCTTTTTATTTATATTTACAAGCATTCTTACAGTCTTGTACAGGTACAAGCAAGCTGTACAAGTTTTGAGTAAGTCCTTAATCCTAATTTTCACACAAACACACACATCCCCAGGAAGCAGACCATAGCAGCTGTAACTCCCAGGTACCTATTTACTGCAAGATGAACAGGTGCATCAGGGTGAAATATACCCTGCCCATTTGTTTCTGCCTCCATTGGGGATCAAACCAGGACCCTTGGCACTATGAACCCCCAAGCACTGTCCACTCAGCCGTCACACCCCAAAAGGAAGAAATATGTTTAACTTTCTTCTAAGTAGACATGTCCTCCTGAAAGTAAGGACTCAACATTTGTATACAGAAGTCTGTCACTTAATCCCTCACATCTCTGCCCTTGACAGTCCCTCACCTCACCATTCCCTCATTTCTCATTCACAAGCACCAGCCTAGTACATCTATTAGACCTCATGAAGCTCCTATAGGTAGAACAATTTACAAATAACATCTACTCTATACTTTGTGTTTCCCTCCATCACTGTCAGCACTTTGAGTGTTCTCTTTAACCAATTGTTATGGGACACGACACAAATTCCACATTACTTTTGTATTGACAATCTTGTGTAACAAGTAAAAAGAAAACTACAATAGCCAATAATTTGAAAGTGGCATAAATTGGCAATAAGACATATAGAAGCCACATTTGTAGTTCCACTAAAAGTTATATCAAATCTGTGCTAACAATATTCTATTGAAGCTGAAGGAAATATTGTAATATTTCCTCTCAATATTTAATTGTAGATCACTCACATTATATCAATACTTGCTCACCTGTGGAGAATTGCCATTGTATGGAAGGTGTTGCATCTCTCGATAGTGCATCCAGGACAGTACTTCTTCTGCATAATCTGTCATCCAGCTGTTGCCTCGTGCCATCATATAACTTACTGAAAGAAACAAGTGAAAAAATAACCTTTGCTAGTTTAAAGGAACACAGCAAGCAAGTCGTAAAATTGACTCGGGAGGCCATTTGATGCCGTGTAAATTCTATATAGTTCCATACTAATGATGCTTGCTGGAGATAATAAAATTACACTTGCATGCACAGTATATATAATATATATGAAGGTAGGCCAGAACCCAAATCCCTAGCAGATGCAGACAGGTCATCACAACCCGGGTAAGATGCGTGAAAATGCGAGGTGTCAAATTCAAGCCAAAAGATAGGCAATGAAAGTGGTAAGCCTGATGTCCCGCCACCTAACCAGTCCCTGAACCCAGGATGAATGGGAATGTGCCATTACACGTGCCGGAGGTCCAGGGACACCATCTAGGCACCCGACTCCAAAAGAAGCCAGACCCGAGAGAGTAGTCATCCAAAAGGAGGGGCAAAGAATCCAGGGGGTTCAGAAGGGGACAAGACCAGAATGAACCTCAGATTCGCACAGTCCCTTTTACTGGAAACGGGCAGGAAACTCACCTGAGGGACGGGGTTGTTTCGACCACTTCCAAGCGAACCTACTCCGAGATGACCTGACCGAGCGCAGGGAAAAAAGCCTGCTCCGCCAGCCCTGAACCCCCGTAGGAGGAGGAGCCGTCCAACACTACCACAGGCCTATGGATATGGGCTGGGATATGACCCGAAATGCCCACAATTTGTTGGATCAAGCTTGAGCAAACAGCGCGAGCCTTCCACCCCCCCCCCCCCAATCGCCCTGTCAACGGGGTGAACCACGAAAGGGTCAACACCCTTAACAAGAAGCCAACCGATGAACAGAGTTATCACCACGCCGACCAGACAATACCAGCTCTGAAGGCAACATCGGCTCAGAAACTGGCACCAATAGCCCACCCCGACTGAAGGAACCCCAAGCTCTGGCACGACCCTTCTGAGAAGACCAAGAATGGCCACCTCAGAGAACTAACAAGTCCAACATAGGACAACAAGTAGAAGACGCCACCTGCAGAAACTGCGTGATTGCAGACTCTGCAAACAGCACCGGACAAAGCGGTGACAAAAACCTAAGAGCCAGGGCCCAAGCAGATTACAAAGACCGAGCACAACCTACCAACACATGAGGCAAGAAGCAAAAAGTAGACACCGCCTCCTTGAGAATCAACGCAAAGAGCCACAACAGTGCGGCTGACACCCTGGCCGCCGAGGCCCAATCCCTGACCATCCAAGTGGTTGGGCACTATTCCTTTGCCCATGTCCCATCCCAAATCCTTATCCTGACCCTTTCCAAGTACAGTACTATATAGTCGTAATGGCTTGGCGCTTTCCCTGATAATTCTCTCTCTCTCTCTCCTAAAGTCAATATCGTCCAATATTATAGGACGATATTGAGACTAGTTATCTCTCATTTATAATGTTCAGGAGTTTAAGTAAAGGTGCTGCATGCTGTCTGGGTAAGAGTTTGTTACTATTCTGTTTGCCAAGTTTTAGTCAAGTAATTATATGATGTTTCTATAAATTATAATTCATCAATGCTTTAACTTTTTTAGATTCTAAAATCTTTCATTTCAATTCTCAAGCCCTTCATGTACATATAACATTTCCACCACCTCTAACAGAATAAGTATGAGATGTATAATTAATGAACTTAAACTACCAAACATACCAATTCATACTGTATTATGAATCTGTTGCCCATAAATTATCGTTCAAATGCTTATCAAGCACTAATTTTAGAAGTAAATTGTTATTTCTTAATTAGGATAATATCTGTTCATCAGCATGACATCACAAGGCATCAATCATACCTATTCATTCATTCATTACATTTTGTTAGCAGAGTGCAGCTATCACGCTAATGACCTGGATGGGGTCTGGAAGCGGGCAACGTCAATTAAGCAGTCCCTGTGGCACAGTGGTAAGACACTTGCCCAGCGCTTCGCAAGCACTTTGGCCAGGGCTCGCATCCTGGCCGGGGAGTATTGACCAGGCACTAATCCTTAACTGTAGCCTCTGTTCACCCAGCAGTAAATGGGTACCTGGTTGTATGGTTGAACAAAGTTAAGAAAGAAATTTGTAAGTCGACTGTTAGGAAGGATAGCAGGTTAGGGATTATATGGGTAGGATGGTGGAGGGGATGGGATGGGGCAGTTGCTAGGATGGAGGGACCTGGGTAGCTGGGGTGGGAGTAAAGGGGCTCAAGGTGGCTTGTGTGGGAAGGAGGGGGGGGGAGGGGTTCATTGGGAGTGCCTTTGGGGGGGGTTAAAGGGGATGGCTTTGGGGAGGTCAGGGGATGGCTTTGTGGAGGTCAGGGAATGGCTTTGGGGAGGTCAGGGGATGGCTTTGGGGAGGTCAGGGGATGGCTTTGGGGGTCAAAAGAGGATGGCTTTGGGGAGTTCAGGGGGTGGTTTTGGAGGGGCTAAAGATGATGGCTTTGGGGAGGTCAGGGGTGGCTTTGGGGGGCTAAAGGGGATGGTTTTGGGGAGGTCAGGGGGTGGCTAGGGAGGATGGCTTGGGAGGGGGCCAGGATGGGTGGCTTGGGGTGGTGTCAGAATAAGTGGCTTGGGTGTGGGGGGGTCAGGATAGGTGGCTTGGGTATGGGGGGGTCAGGATGGGTGGCTTGGGTATGGGGGGTCAGGGTGGGTGGCTGGGGTATGGGGGGGTCAGGGTGGAAGGCTGGGGTATGGGGGGGTCAGGGGGGGTGGCTGGGGTATGGGGGGGTCAGGGTGGGTGGCTGGGGTATGGGGGGGGTCAGGGGGGGGTAGCTGGGGTATGGGGGGGTCAGGGTGGGTGGCTGGGGTATGGGGGGTCAGGGTGGGTGGCTGGGGTATGGGGGGGTCAAGGTGGGTGACTGGGGTATGGGGGAGGTCAAGGTGGGTGGCTGGGGTGTTGGGGGGGTCAGGATGGGTGGCTGGGGTATGGGGGGGGGTCAGGGTGGGTGGCTAGGGGGCGTGGGTTATGTCAGGGTTGCTGGGAAAATCTGATAAGTTTGGAAAGGGGAGGTGTGGACAGAGTGGTTGAAGGGTGAAGCACCCATATATATGGGTGCTCGAGTGATCAAGATTGTTTGAGGGGATGGAAAACGTTCAAGAAGACTGGGGAAGGGTTCAAGAAGGCTGGGGAAGGGTTCAAGAAGGCTGGGGAAGGGTTCAAGAAGGCTGGGAAAGGGTTCAAGAAGGCTGGGAAAGGGTTCAAGAAGGCTGGGAAAGGGTTCAAGAAGGCTGGGAAAGGGTTCAAGAAGGCTGGGAAAGGGTTCAAGAAGGCTGGGAAAGGGTTCAAGAAGGCTGGGAAAGGGTTCAAGAAGGCTGGGAAAGGGTTCAAGAAGGCTGTGAAGGGTTCAAGAAGCCTGGGAAGGGTTCAAGAAGGCTGGGAAAGGGTTCAAGAAGGCTGTGAAGGGTTCAAGAAGCCTGGGAAGGGTTCAAGAAGGCTGGCTGGGAATGATCAAGAAGGCTGGGAATGATCAAGGAGGGGGTGGGGAAGGGACATAGCTGGGAGATGAGCGGGGTAATTGATGCTCGGGGCCCCGTGAGGCTGCACGTGGACGCACCTGTAAACATCAACACGTGACCCCCGCCGAGTTTGTTTACATTCACTCTGACAAACCCACATCAATTTCTCTCAAATATTTTGAACACACCATTACTTACATGTAACAGATAAAGATAGATATCACCACAAGGAAAAGATAGCTGTTATAATAAGCACTAGGGGGTCATAATGAGCAGGAGCACAGGTTACAGAGTAAAGGGCTCAACCCCGCAGATATCACCTCTCGCGCGTCACCCATACTCTCCACAACAGCAATATATGAAGCTGTACCTTGACGCACGTGTGTGGAGGAGCAGGTGTGACCTCGTGAGCATGGTCTGGAGGAGCGGAGTGACGAGAGTGGCGGCCACCTGCGGTCTGAGGTCCTCTCGCCTCCTGTGATTGGCCAACACTGTTGCCAGTTTGTGTCAACACCTGAGTTAACCTCACTGGCCGCGCGTTCACACATGCCTTAATTCATTCTTTTTACCGTATTATTAACCTGGTTTCAAGCTGTTAAACGTTTATTTAATACTTATTTAAATAGAAGTTTGCAATGATACTTTTGTGTTAATTGATCGTGATCCGTTCACGAGTTTATTGCTGAATTTGTTTATCATTTGTAATAAAAGTTTGCAAGCATAATTTATGAAGAATATATACAATTTGTTAACTATGATATTTTATTTTGCTATAAATTAAATATTAACTAAATGTGGAAATGTATATAAACTAGGCCATCTACTATCAAATAAGTATAATAATTATTACCACACGTGACTGATTCCAAGAAGTATAAACAAGAGGTCGTGTTTACATGTCCCCAACACCAACAACACTGCTTGCCTTGTGTACCGTTGTTGGAGACACTGAAGCCTTATGTCAAATTACTCTGGTCCTCCAATTAAGGGAAGAATGGCCTCGCAATCACCAACCCATTTAGTGATAAAATGTAGATATGATAGAGCCCAGTAGGCTCAGGAACCTGTACACCTGTTGAGAGGCGGGACCAAAGAGCCAAACTCAACCCCCGCAAGCACAATTAGGTGAGTACCCAACGGTAATTGACCTGACGGATCAAGAGGCGCACCTCGTCCACTGACCTCACCCTGCAGTCTTATATGTATGCTTCCCTGCCTGCCCCTCACATTACGGGCTATTCATGCCCGTACCCCCTTTTTGGGTGGCTTAATCTTTATCAATCAATGCCCTCACAGCTATTGTATATGTATACTTGCTACTTTTTCATCCACTTTCCCCACATTTCAATGCTTTGTCACACCGTTAACCACAATAACCTTCTCAAACTGCAACATTAGGGAGACACGGGGTCATTCTCTTCAAATGTGCAATGTAAATAACCTCAGTGACTTACGGGGCTATTCATGCCCGTGCCACTTTTTGGGCGGGTTAATCTTTATCAGTCACCTCTGTGAATGATGCTACTTTTCCCACCTTGTTAATTAACATAGGCGTCCCACAGGGTAATATACTTGGTCTACTCCTCTTTCACATTTACATCAGTGGTAAAGAATTATTGGCTTTAGGCATACTATATACTAGCTCTATCTACAAATCCAACATTCTGCTTGTAACTCATTTTGTATGTATGTACTTTTACCTAAATAAAGAATTATTATTATTATCAATGTCGTACCAAATGCCACAAAACTCCTGAAACCAATTCTGTTTGTTGATAACCCATTTCCTCAAATGCTAATCCACTTATCCTAAAGGACACAGTGAATAGTGAACTAAAAGAAGTCCATGTGTGACTGGCTACTAGGAAACTTACCCTAAACATTGAGAAAACGATTTACATATTGTTTGGAAACAAGTTCACTAATCAATTTGAAATAAGAATTAACAATACCCAAATTAGGAGCAGAGTAGCTGATAAATTCCTTGGTGTTCACATTGACAAACTGAATCACCCATGACTGGGGATCTACAACCCAAAATAACCTTCGACCCTTAATTACTCAACATAAATCGCCAATTAGAACAATATCAAGCTCCAATTCCAGACAGTATTCGGTACCCTTACTAAAATCGTTTAGTATGCTAAATATCAAGGCATGCACATTTTCTCAAGTGAATTCTCTATATCAATAAACCTTTGAACTTCGAAAATAATGTCAACCTCAAACGCTTTTTAGAAGGCCGTAACAGAATCCATGGGCACCACACCAGAAACAATTATCGATTTGATATTCCTAGAGTGAGACTCTGCCAAAGAAAGCATGCAAGCGATGCCTTGTTCACCCATTGGGTTATAAACCCGCGGAACCGCCTACCCGCCTAAGCCGTAAACACCAAAATAGCAGAAGGAAGAGTAATAATTACTAATTAATTATATTGTTATTATAATAATAAACTTATAATAATAATTGCTGTAATTAATAATTATTACTCTTCCTTCTGCTGGGTCATGAAGGAAGCGGGCCTCGGGTGAAAGAGGGCTGTGACGATCTCTGTCAGGAACCCGTAGGTGCGGGACCGGGACGTCCACCTCCTGGGACTCGTGTGGCCCAAGTTCAACTTCAGGAGGCTGGGGTCGTTCTTGTCCTTGCTGGGTTGGTTCTTCTCCGGCCCCGACCACGGCGGTCTCCGGGTCTGGCGTCCCTGTGTGCCTTCTTTCAGCAACTTCGAGGTCAACTCCGGAGCTGGACCTCCCTAGGGCAGTTCGTTGTTGCCCTCAACCTCGTTCTGACAGTTCCTGCGACGGCACTGGAACCAGTCATATTGGCGTTTGCCTTTCCATTGGAGACTTTCGGCGCCGTAGAGAGGGGGGGGCCTTCTCCACGGCGCCAAAACTTGCTGCATGGGTAACAGCTTCTCCCCGTATCAACCTACCCTGACTTTGCGCCCTGGAGAGGCCACTCCAGACCAACAGCCAGAGAGCAAATCCATAGTCTCCTCAGACTGATGGATGCCTACTATTGCGCCCTCACTTGGATTACTGTATCCAAAGGTGTAGAAGGATATCTTCAAAAGGATATAGCTGTTCTGGAGAAAGTGCAACACCGGGCAACCAAAATCATTACAGAACTAAGTCAACTCTCGAACTAGGAACGATTGAGGGCCACAGGCCACCGCTAACAACACTGCAAACGACAGGGCGGATCTTGGAATTAGACTGACGATGAAGATGAAGATGATTCATGAAGATGAAGCCTTCATTACACACAGAGATTACACTAACGTGATACATCAAATGAACAAATCCACAAGGGCCGTGACGAGGATTCGAACCTGCGTCCGGGAACATCCCAGACACTGCCTTAATCGACTGAACTACGACAGGGTAAAAGAGTTGAAACTAAAGTTCTACTGAACTTACTGGATCCCGTAGCCTCTCCGAGACACAAACCGCTTTTACACAACCCCCCCCCCTGTACCCGAGCTATGTCAATAGGCCGTTCTCCCTCGTCACGGCCCTTATGGATTTGTTCATGAAGCTTTCATCTTCAGCGACAATGAAAGTGTCGGCACGGGCATGAATAGCCCGTAAATGATGATTTGTTGTTATTGTTTTAGATTCAGCTACTGGGAACAAAAAAAATCCAAGTAGCACGGGCTATGGTGAGCCCGTAGTGGACTTACTTGGCACAGGAGCGGGGCTGTAACTTGAAGGATGATTCTGTTGTTGTTTCAGATTTAGCTGCTCAGGACGAAGTGTCTATGTAGCACGGGCTATGGTGAGCCCGTAAAAATGATGATTCGCTGTAAACGGCTTATATTACAAGCTTCTCCTCACCTTGCCATACTGACCAAAATCTAGCAGGTCGGGAAGATATATTAATTGTAATTAGTTGTACATTTGGGAAGATATATTAATTGTAATTAGTGGACCTAGGATTACTGTAGAACTTCTTGGAATGTTGAATCCTTAGAGACAGGTTATGTAGAATTAACAGGAACATCTAATTATCTCCGTGGAAGCTAATGAGAATATGGAGCATTGTCTGGGTCAAGAAATTGTTTGGATCAACATCCTCCAAATTTGTCTATATTTTAAAAGTGTACCAATTATATTAAGAATGGAGCAATTCTTAATATAATTGGTACACTTATAAAATATAGAAAAAATTGGAGGATGTTGATCCAGACAATTTCTTGATCCAGACAACAAGGAACAACGGGTTCCAGCTACACAAGCCACACTGTATTCACCTATTGTATTGTATTGTATTGTATTGTATTGTATTGCATTGTATTGTATTGTATGTATTGAATCGACTTGAGAATGGTCCAGGACGGACCGAAACGTCATCGTCCCTTCACCTTCTAGTGTGTGTGGCTTGGTCAACACTGTATTCACCTAGTTGTGCTTGAGGGGGGGTTGAGCTCTGCTCTTTCGGCCCGCCTCTCAACTGTCAATCAATCAATCTAGGACTGAGAATAGGAGATGATTTTTCACCCACAGGATTTTAAACCCATGGAACCGCCTACCCGCCGAAGCTGTAAATGCCAAAACTCTGTTAAATTTTAAAATCCAACTGGAAAAAATCATCAGGTCAAATGGGAGGGCCTTTGACAAGCTGCCGGCTTCCTGTCCTCGTCGAGTGGTCCTCAGGTAAATACATAGCTGTACACACAGAAATCACAATAGCGTGATATATCAAATGAACAAATCCTGTGACTAAGGCGCAGCTGGGAATTCCCGTGCGTAGGTTCGAACCCTTATCACAGCCCTTGTGGATCTGTTTATATAGTTGTAATGTAATTTCTCATTATCATAACCTTATGTACCTTTCCATTATTAAAATAATAATGTAAATTCAATATTTATCTTGTACACCTGTCACTACACATTTTTTGTTCATGATTGTTTTATATATTGCCTCGTATGGGCCAATAGGCCTTCTGCAGTTACCTTTGTTCTTATGTTCTTATTGTAAAAATTCAAAATCAAAATCCAAAAAAACTTAACTTAAAACTCTCAACAAATTTTGTGTTAGCTTGAAGCCTTGCCCGAAATGTTATGTGTGTTAGTGGGTTTGCAAGAATGTACGACCTAATCATCCAAATTTGTACTTTCACAAGCATTTTTACCATCTTGTATATATGTAAATAATATTAAATAAATATAAAAATGTTTAGCCTAAACTTGTAGGTTGACATCGCTTGAGTCTCCATTTTCTATGTTTAATGTGAGCTTGTTGGTTGAGATCCACTTTTGAACTTCCGTTTTCTATGTTAAGCATAGTCTAATTTTTTTGTTTAATATTGTCAAGCCTCCGTATCTTATATATATTATGTATCTTATGTATCTTCAAGTATATAAAAATCCTGCTGCCTTGTGTCCGTATCATCACGGTAGAAAATACCCGCGGGGGAAGAACCCAATAAATAAGCAATTAAAATACTACATTATACGTGAGGTCCTTAACATAATCTTTATTTATTTATCTATTTATATATTTATATACAAGAAGGTACGTTTATGAGAGTACAGACACTTGAAGCTTTACATTCTTGTAAAGTCACTATCACGCATTGCGTTTCGGGCAGATCCTTAATCTAACATATCATTTTAAGAAGGCAATTTCTAGCAAAATTAAGCAAATATTTACAGGTACATTGTAAGAAAGTATACAAAATACATTGTATAATAAATTTGACAGAAAAAAAGTAGGTACATTAAAGTAAATTTAAGGGTTATCCACAGTCATATTTTAGCATAATTTAAGGATTATTGCAAGATATAATGTAGCAGACTTTGTGTGTATAACATGATATAAGATAACAGCAATGATTACAATGGTAAAGTGGTATGGCATAGGTACATATTTTAGGGAATTGGGGTAGCACTAGATACAGTACGAATTTCAAGCACTAGATAGGAAACTATGAAGGTGAAATTAGGTACTTTTTGGTTTTATTTTTTAATAAGGCAAAAGTTTGACAGCTTTTCAATTCATTAGGGAGTGAGTTCCATAGACCAGTAGGTCCCTTTCAGAGACAATGGAATAAAATCAAATAAAAAAATGTATTAATAAATTGTAATGCATTTATAAATGATAAAGATTATATAACAAAAATACAGTACGTTAATTACACAACAGTCAATAATAGCATAGCAAATTGCCAACTAATCCATCTATTTAACAAGCTGGACTTGTGTAGCCTACATTTAACATTTGCATTGCTAATGTTGTAAATTATTGTTTAGGGGAAATGGTGGAGGGGGGGGGGGACAAGACGCCGGCTTCCTGTCCTCGTCGAGGCCACTAGAGTGTTAGTGGCCCTGAGGTAAATTCAGGAAAGTGGGACAGGAGTAGAAGGAAGTGTGTTTACAACACACACACTTGAAGACAACAAGCCTATCCCTCCCCCCCCCCCTTTCCCCTCCTGGTATACCCCGACCCACAGACTATCGAGTTCAATCCCCTACCTACCCGCCGGAGCCTCCGTAAGGTCGAGATTCTCCGTACACACCACCAGAAATGCTGACCTATATCTAATAATAGGGGGTGTATGATGCTCAGATGTTTTGGCTTGGGGCTCCAGCCACGTCACGTACACGCACGCATGTATGCACGCAAGCACGCACGTACACACGCACACACACACAGTATAGTAAGTAAGTAAGCCACTAAAGAGATGGAGAACCAGTATAGGACAGGGAGGCATATAGAGGGACACATGCACCATATTATGATGATGTTCAGATCACAGTTGCCAGTGTGATACATATCCCAGCAGAGATGGAAAACCTCAGAGATGAACTCGTAGCAATTATATTAAGGCGTAATATATTTGTTCTAAAATCGTATTACTTGCAATGCAGATAATTAGATGCCCCTCTTAACTCCTCTTAAGTTATCCCTGAGAACTCCACTTTCTATGACGTTTATACATTAATCCTGGGTCCACTAATTACCTAAGAATTCCTCTTTCCAAGAAGTTCTACATTAATCTTATATGAGCTAATTATCATTATTATCTCTTCCCAAATGCACAGGCATCAATCAGGCTAGCCAACAGGGAGCCTGAAAAGATGTTAGTCGAATTGGCAAAGTGAAAACTTTGTAATATAAGCCGTTGACAGCAGATTGTCATATATGTACTTGCTGACGGGCTATTCATGCCCATGCCACCTCTTGGGTAGCTTAATCTTCATCAGTCAATCAGATGGTCATTACGGGAGACATCTCCCGTCACGCAGGGTGCAGTCGCACCTCCACAGATCTCCAGTATCATCTATTGATACTGGTAATGGCTCAAAAGGGCCACCACTTACGGGTTATTCATGCCCGTGCCACCATTTGGGTGGCTTAATCTTCATCAATCAATCAATCGTACTCCAGAGGAAAACTAGAAGGGAACAGCTTACCCTGGAAGTGAAGGTTACCATAGGTAGGGAAAGCTTCATGTGATCATGTACACAATGCTAACTAGTCCATATACATTATGTGTGTGTGTGTGTGTGTGTGTGTGTGTGTGTGTGTGTGTGTGTGTGTGTGTGTGTGTGTGTGTGTGTGTGTGTGTGTGTGTGTGTGTGTGTGTGTGTGTGTGTGTGTGGAGGGGCCGAACATGCCCTATCATAATGACTCTGTCAACAACCGCACCCGTACCTTTCTGAGGCTATTTTGTACCCAGTGTTGATCAAAATATGTGCAAGCCGTAAACATCTTTTATTTCAGAGTTTGTCGTCAAGAATACATTTTACCAACTAATGAGATTGTGTCCCCGACAATAAATAATAAAATTCCCTCGCTTGAATTTCGTTATGTTAGGCTTCCATACTCCATATGATATGAGGCTTCGTTAATAGGTTTGTTAATAAAATAGCAATAACGAAGAGGGGTACACATGCTTCTCAGGTCTTAGATTCTACTCCTCATCAATATTTTACAATGATCAGATCGTGTGGTCGCCTCAGGGAACAATTTAACAACAGGCCAGGTAGGAATTATCTCTCACAGTATGGGCTCACTATACTGTGAGCCCCAGCGTTAATTATATTATTATTATCTTACTACTTCCTCTCTACGTTTCAGGTAAGATGCTCAGGTCATTAGTCTGTAAGTGAATATAAATATGGGAAACACAGTCAAGACTGTTGAAGGTATTTAAGGTCACGACTAAGGTACGGTGGGTGGTGGAGGGAGGAACCAAGCAAAAGAGCTTCATTGTTTCGCAAGAAGCTGGCTCTACCACACCTCGTGAGGCCCTCAACACCACACCTCGTGAGGCCCTCAACACCACACCTCGTGAGGCCCTCAACACCACACCTCGTGAGGCCCTCAACACCACACCTCGTGAGGCCCTCAACACCACACCTCGTGAGGCCCTCACCACCACACCTCGTGAGGCCCTCACCACGACACCTCGTGAGGTCCTCAACACCACCATGGCCTCCAAGCTGACGGCCGTCTTACTCCTCGGGGTGACCTACATGATCTGCTTCACCTCCTTCACCACCGTCTGCATGATTGAGGTATGGCGGGGCTTCCCAGAAGTTATTTAATACATAATACCATAGCAATGGAATTTGTTTTTGCCCATAGACTAACTGAAGTGGACAGACATGCTCCTGGGTATATTCACAAGGATATGATGGTGTAGGAAGGAGCACCGCTCCTGTGCCAGGTAAGTCCACTAAGGGCTCACCATAGCCCGTGCTACTTACCCCGCTCCTGTGCCAGGTAAGTTACGGGCTCACCATAGCCCGTGCTACTTAGAACTTGTTCCGAGTAGCTGAATCTATAACAAAATGCACTCTCCCCCGAAGTTACAGCCCCGCTCCTGTGCCAGGTAAGTCCACTACGGGCTCACCATAGCCCGTGCTATTGGAACTTTTTGTTCCCAGTAGCTGAATCTTAAACATACACTCTCCACCAAGATAATGTTATTAAAACAAGACTAAAACCAGTGAACTAAAACAGAAGCGAAAAAGAAACGGGGAAAAAGGAGGAAACCCCACCTCCATTCAAAACTATGACACAAATATCACAGTAACAAGGTTATCGCGAATAACCGAACTCAATTACGGGCTCACTATAGCCCATGCTTCATATACATTTCATTCTGAGTAGCTAAATCTAAAACAACAACAAGAACAGCTGTAGTCTTTATGGGGTTGCACGACATACATCATGCAGCCCCATAATTTTAATATCAACGCCTGTTCTTTGAATCCATTTAGAATCACTATTTCCACCCCATGTGTGTTCTAATGATTACTTAAAATTATCTGTTAGATTAAGGACCTGCCCGAAACGCTGCGCGTACTAGTGGCTTTACATGATTGTAAATACTATACTATGGGGGCCTCGTAGCCTGGTGGATAGCGCGCAGGACTCGTAATTCTGTGGCGCGGGTTCGATTCCCGCACGAGGCAGAAACAAATGGGCAAAGTTCTTTCACCCTAAATGCCCCTGTTACCTAGCAGTAAATAGGTACCTGGGAGTTAGTCAGCTGTCACGGGCTGCTTCCTGGGGGTGGAGGCCTGGTCGAGGACCGGGCCGCGGGGACACTAAAGCCCCGAAATCATCTCAAGATAACCTCAAGATAAGATGTATTCTCTCAAACCCAATGTACTTTATTTATATTTATATAAATAAATAAACAAATAAATAAATGATCTAACTGATTCCTTACACCCATTTACTGCTGAGTGAACAGAGGCTACAGTTAAGGATTGGTCAATCCTCCCTGGGGATACGAACCCAGACCAAAACGATTGGACAAGTGCTTTACCACTGCGCCATGGGATACACTGTGGAACCAACTTAGTTTAGTTCATTTATTATGCACCCCATACTCATTTTGTGGAACCAGCGTATGGCCAATTACCCTGTTGGATGACCATAGTAGATGAGCTTATAGCTAGCTCCTATATAATTCGTATATATATATAGTTTATATACTCTTTAATCCGTCATACATAAATAGATAGCCACATACTGGAGTGTATGCTCGCATACCTATGCGAGTTTAAAAAACATATGAGGTGCTGTATATTCCAGGTAACAGAGTTATTGTTCCGTATATAAGTAGCATTGTTATTTAAATACTAATTGGGTAAAGAAAATAGTTTGTAACTTGAAAATTGCTTGAAGGTATTCAAATGGTAGGATTTATTTTCCAGAAAATAATTTTTGATGGAGAAACTCGTGACGATTTAATTGTTTGTTATGGTTTCTAGGCTATGGCGGTGTTCGGTGTTCGTTGTTCACTTTTGACCGTGTATCACTCATAGTGTAGAAGTCTTCAGAGGAATTTGTATTTTGCTCGTATGTAAATAACTTTTCGAGAATGGTACAATATGTGAAAGTGCAAAGTATTGTTTATTTAACTGGAGCAGTCATGAAATCAGTCACTTCCTCTCGCCTGAGGATCCGCCCCCCATGGATGGTAGTCTGAATTCACTTCCATCCCAATTCTTTAGATTATTATATATTCAATCACAGGGAATATTACACGTATTGAAAGATAATTATATGAATTTCAGTGGAAAACGTATGACAGTAAAGTTCCTGATGTGGAGTGAAGGTCTGTGTTTGAATTAATAGGAACCAAAACGAAATAGGAAATAGGAAAATTAATAGGAACCAAAACTATGAGACCAGAAAATGTCACGTATTGGTGGTCATTGTCGTTAACTTATCTGTGTGACTGACCTAAGTGGCAATTAATGGCTGTACATGTATAGTTAAAATATTAGATATTAGATTCTGTTAGATTAAGGTCCTGCCCGAAACGCTGCGCGTACTAGTGGCTTTACAAGATTGTAAATACTATGCTATGTATTCTCACAAACCCAATGTACCTTCTTGTATATAAATAAATAAATAAATAAATATTCTCATAATAGGATGAGCTAGATTCTCAATCATTGCCACTTAAGCTTAATCATTTGGAAAATAATTATGGTATTTCCAATGAAATGTAAAATTAAAGGTTTTGTATATAAATAATGTCACTAGTCTATAGACCTTACTTTGAGGTTAGCTTGAGTTGGTTCCAAAATTAATGTCCCATTGGTCCAGATTCTGACCAGACCTCCTGATTGACTTTGACTTTGTGGTCAACCAAGCTGTTAGATGCCACCACATGCAGTCTTGAACTTGAATCCCAGGCAATTTTATCAGGTACTTTTTCAAAGAGTTTTATAAAGTTCTCATTGAACGTCAAAAGTGATTAGCTAGTTATCCTTCCTTATACACTATTTAGAGGTTGGGGTGTTGAAGTCCTGTGCCCTTAAGTACCATTCTTAGAGCACCAATTGCTCTCATACTTTTCAGTGAGGCTATTGTGCACATTCTGTCATAACTGTGATAATGGATTTTTGTAATTCTTGATGAATATGGAATTCCTGGAGGGTGGTCCTGGGGTGGTGTGCATTACATGCATAGATACAATACCTATTCTGATATTAATTAAAATACTGTATGTCAGTGAGTGAGATTTTGGCATGGTACAGTACAGTACAAAGGTTGTCCATATTGACTCTGGAGGATGTTCAGTCCTTAACCCTCAACATGCGATCATCATCATTTGTTGATCATTTCGGCCATTACAATTATTGTCATTTGGTTATTATCATTATTATTACCTGGTTTGTATATCAGTGATGTTAAGATATAATAACTTATTATTCATTATTACATTTATAAAATATAATAATGGAGTTAACAAAGACCCATGGATAAAAATCTGCAATCATTTTGTAATTGCTTACTATGTAGTGAGGTTTTTGCATATTAGTGGCCTGCAGGTTACTATCAAATCATGATTTGATTTTCCTTGCCCCAAGCTTGAATCCATACCTGGATGATATTTACACAGATTTATAGCAAAGTAATGGATTGCAAGATGCTTCCTTCAAGCTGTGCCAGGAACAGATTTACTTGCAGTAGGTGTTTGCTTGCTTTTCATCATTATTTTTGTAAAATATTTGTACAAAAATTTAATTATTCAAAACAAACACTGCATTGTTTAAATTGATAAGTGAAACAAGGAACATTAAAACATCCAAGAAGAATATATGGGATCTCTCCTCCTGTGCCAATGTGTCATCAACCTAGAGAGATGTATTAAGAGCAATAAACACTGGTTGGAGACCTGCACCAAAATCAGCCTGTTTTATTCTCAGGATTTAAAAAATAAAGTACAGTACATGTACTGTACCATACTGTACAGTATGTCCAAATAAAATGGAAATGGCACCAGTGAATACCAAACATATTGTGCTATCTTGCTTTTTAGTATCAGACTTTTTGCTTTCAGTACTTGTCAAGGAATGAACCACTAAACAGATTCTCAGAAACGGGGTTACTCCCATTTGGACATATGATCTTCTTTACCGAGAACAAATTAATCAGTAAGGGCCAATAACCAGACAGTTAATCACTCCCTTCTATAAGCTATGACAGATTGAGAATCTACTAAACAATTCAAATCAAGGCCCAGTATTTATCTTGGAAAATTTAAAGGTGTTAATAAACATTGCTCATACTATTCTTTTGGCATTAGCCTAGGCCTTATATTCTTGTAACACTAATTACATATACAAAAAGCATAGGTTCCATAGTTGATTACATTTGAATAGATATTTCTAAAAAGATTGTTTGAGTAATAAACATTGGCAATGCTGTATATACTGTTCTGTATCTATAAATTAATTTTGTTAGTCCTATGCTTTATTTGTGCTGTTTTGTTATCTAAGATAGAAAAAATATGAAATCTGAACATAAGTGTATAATATATCTAATTGCAATGAATATCGTGATGATTAATATAAAATTAAAATTCTATGTGACCAAACTCCTATTTGCCTAATAATAATTGGTTGAATAATATATTGTATACATTATGTATTTACAATATTTTATGATTACTGAGAAATAAACATAAATAAAATTAAATTTTTTATTTATGTTAAAGTTACAATACAGTTGAAATACAGAAAAGAATGTGTTTAAATTAAAGAAATTATAAATTTTGACATACAGTACTAAGAAAATTTAAGTTTGAAACAAAGAATGAGCTTTCGCAAAAGAAAAAGTATCACTGGAAACATGGAGAACATAGAGGATGGAAGACCATTGCTTGCTGATGAGGCAGACGGTGCACACAGTGAACATGGGATAGAGCACGCTCCAGAACATGCAAGTGTGGATCAGGATGTGGAATCTGATAAACATCCTCTTGCTGGGCAGCAGACCGCTCAGCAAGAGAACAAAGCCTTTTTAAGCATATTAACGATGGGACTGTCCTTCACGTTGATATTTACGGCCTTCAATACCAATGGAAATATTATGGTAAGTGAATAATGCTAAATAATGTTTATCATAATAATGCATGTAATAACATTATTGAGTAATGCATGTGTGATTTCTTTCATTTTTTATTTTTTTTATTATTATTTCAATGGCAGCATGTATTTCCATAACTGGCAGGTAGTTCAGGTAAGGCGTGAAGGTTAAAATTAAACATTTTGATCATATATTAAAGTAATAACATGTTAGCCTATCAAAGTCCATAATTTGGGTGTAATATAGTGGAAATACAGTACTGTATCTCCTTTTATGTTCACTTATTATTATATAGTTTAAAGAGATGTGACTGAAACAATGCAAGCCAAATAATAATTCAGCATTACAAAATAAACATACAGTATAGTTGTTTAAATGATTTACACCCGAAGAGTACAAGAGAGATCATCTTTTGGGAAATAATTATTAGTCTTAATAGCTCTGGAATGATGCATGGGTAAGCTGCTGATCAGGAATGAAATTATCTGACACATTTATGTGTAATGGCTTACACTTTTGTAGTATGAACTCTTGAATTAGATATATTGACTGAAAATAGAAAAGGTAGTACAGTACAGGTAAGTGCCGAGGATCTACATCCCCATGACCCGGTCTCTGACTTGGCCTCCTGGTTGATGGTCTGGTTAATTGGGCTGTTAAATGCAGCTATTCGTGCAGCCTGATGTATGAATCACAGCCTGGTTGATCCATTGAAGGTTTATCAAGTTCTCTTTTGAACACTGTGAGGCGGTCGGCTGGTTATGCTCCTTAATTGTAGAGGGAATTGTAGAGTTGATCAGTCTCCGTGGTGTAGTGGTAAGACACTCGCCTGGCGTTCCGCGAGCGCTTTGTCATGGGTTCGTATCCTGGCCGGGGAGGATTTACTGGGTGCAAATCCTTAACTGTAGCTTCTGTTTAACTCAACAGTAAAATGTGTACATGGTTGTAACAACGATTTTTCGCGGTGGGGATCGTATTCCAGGGACCTGCCCGAAACGCTACGCATACTAGTGGCTGTACAAGAATGTAAAAACTCTTGTATATATCAAAAAAAAAAAAAAAAAGTTAAGTGTTGAAAAATCTTGGGTGTTTACTGTTAGTAGGTAATTACAGCAAGTTAATTATGAGGAGAGAGCTGTAAGCCATTATGACTATACAGTACTGTATAGCACTTGGAAAGGATGTGAGGATTAGGGTTTGGGATAGGTTTGAGAGAAGGAATGGTGCCCAACCCTTTGTAGTTGGATGTTCGGGGAGTGATCACCCTGTCGACCCTAAATTGTTGTGCCATTGAAGTAATGGAAGCCCCTGAATTATATTATGAACAAATTATAAAACTATATGGATTCGGCATTGAACATTTCACATCAACCCACTTCGTGGAGGGGGCATGGGTAGCCGACCCCAGCCCCCCCCCTCATTAACTGCCCCATTACACAAGACCATCCTCCTGTTTAGTTAGTGCTTATAGTGACAATGTCGACCATCGTACACATATTGATGTAATGGACAATTAGAAAGTAGAATTTGGTGCTATTGAATTTGGACAAATTGGAAAAGGTTTTGTATTCGTGTTGCTAATAAAACCTAACCCAACCTAATCATTCCTGGCCTAATACATGCTATCTGAGGCTAATATAGTACATATGTGTACTATAATAGGTCTAGGAATATTTAAGTTTGGGTTTTAGCTTTATTTTTTTACTAATTATTTATTATGCAGTAGGATGAACAATGGTCTGCATAGTTACAAAAAGTACTATGTAAATAAGAGGATGGGTTGCATTAGGCCCACCATCACCCTGCAAACATTGGGTGAGGCTAGCCCTAAACATCTGGCTTGGGACAACCATGGACAGACAAACACGTACTGTACATTTTATTTTATAGATATAGGTATGTCCCAGGCTTCAATTATGAAGTTGTTAAATATGTTGTAATATTCATCAACATTGTAATCCTTCATCAGGTGATATGTTATTGGATCAATGCTACCTTCTTGAGGTTATCTTGAGATAATTTCGGGGCTTTAGTGTCCCCGCGGCCCGGTCCTCGACCAGGCCTCCACCCCCAGGAAGCTGCCCGTGACAGCTGACTAACACCCAGGTACCTATTTTACTGCTAGGTAACAGGGAGGTGTATCCTTTGAAGATCCTCAAGTTTGAGCAGTCCCCTTTCGAATGTTTCCTCGATCCACCATAGTCTGCCTTACGGAAATCTGTAACTCTTAGCAACATTTTCTCTCACACAACATTATCATAACACAAATGCTTGAACGATGCCAGACAAAGAACAAATCCACAAGAGCCGTGATGAGGGCAACATATTGAGTTACTCTTGTGGATTTGTTTATTTGATATATTACGCTATTTGTGATTTCTGTGTGTCCAGACAAAGAAGTTTCGGATGAGATAGTGGAGCGATCTACCCATAAATATATTGGGTGAAACAGACGCTTGTGGTATCGTTCCTTAAGGACACGTGCACCAAGATATCTACGCCACAGTTGCCACTGATGAGTGACTTCAAGCCCGCTTGATTTGACCTTGTGACTCCGTTAGGGAACAGGAATTATATTTAATCTTACTGGTACGAGTTGAAGGAGAGGGTGACGTCCTTGGGCGTGGTGTGCGCTGGAGGTCGTCGGGCCGGCCAGTAGGCTAGGCTGGAGACATGTGTGGAGCCATTGGTGTTCCAGCCACGGCTTGTGCTCCAGGTTAGTCCCATGACCTGGCGGGCGACCTGACCTCCCTTGCCAGGCTCTTTGTCTTGAATTACTTGAATTATTTACTGCTGGTTACACAAATATTGCACAATTAATATACTCAATACTTAATTTCTTATCTAATGCATTGTGGATTTATTCCCTGTGTATTATATACATCTGCCATGAGTGTTAACGGAATGGTGTGATGGAATTGTAATGCCTGGCAGCTTCCCGCCATTGTTAATTAAATATTCTAGAGTGAATTATTAAACTCGTGCATTTGTGAAGGTTTTGCTAATACAGTAGGTGTCATATTTGATCGATTTCGTGTTAAGAAAGTGAAGCTTACGTCGTTGCCATGTAAGTTGGTGGCGCGTGGTGTTGCACGTGAGGAAAGTGAGGTGAGATGAGAGGTGTTGCACGTGAGGAAAGTGAGGTGAGAGGAGAGGTGTTGCACGTGAGGAAAGTGAGATGAGAGGTGTTGCACGTGAGGAAAGTGAGGTGAGAGGTGTTGCACGTGAGGAAAGTGAGGTGAGAGGAGAGGTGTTGCAAGTGAGGAAAGTGAGGTGAGAGGAGAGGTGTTGCAAGTGAGGAAAGTGAGGTGAGAGGAGAGGTGTTGCAAGTGAGGAAAGTGAGGTGAGAGGAGAGGTGTTGCAAGTGAGGAAAGTGAGGTGAGAGGAGAGGTGTTGCAAGTGTGGAAAGTGAGGTGATAGGAGAGGTGTTGCACATGAGGAAAGTGAGATGAGAGGAGAGGCGTTGCAAGTGAGGTGAGAGGAGAGGTGTTGCAAGTGAGGAAAGTGAGGTGAGAGGAGAGGTGTTGCAAGTGAGGAAAGTGAGGGGAAATGAGAGGTGTTGCGCATGAGGAAAGTGAGATGAGAGGAAAAGTGTTGTACGTAAGGAAAGTGAGGTGAGAGGAGAAGTCTTGCACGTAAGGAAAGTGAGGTGAGAGGAGAAGTGTTGCACGTAAGGAAAGTGAGGTGAGAGGAGAAGTGTTGCACGTAAGGAAAGTGAGGTGAGAGGAGAAGTGTTGCACGTAAGAAAAGTGAGGTGAGAGGAGAAGTGTTGCACGTAAGGAAAGTGAGGTGAGAGGAGAAGTGTTGCACGTAAGAAAAGTGAGGTGAGAGGAGAAGTGTTGCACGTAAGAAAAGTGAGATGAGAGGACAGGTGTTGCACACGAGGAAAGTGGGAAATTGAGGTGAGAAAAAGTGAGAAAAGTTGCCCTGGCACTTTGCCGCGCGGCCCAGCTGGCTCGCTGGCAAGAGCTGGGAGTGTCTCGCCGGACGCCAGGGTAGACGGACGGTGCTGGTGCTCCAGCTCTCTCCCTTCACTGACTGCCTGTCTGCCGCACGTGGTGGTGGCGCCACACGACCCCTACACGTATGTTTACTTCACGTGGTGTGGTGTCACATGCTCCTCAAGTCCACTCTCGCTGCTCTCATGTCTTGATGTCTTATTGTATCTACATGTTGAGGTAACGCAATCATGCGAGTTTGTGTTAATTGCCCGAGACGCAATATGCGCGTTATATATATATATATATATATATATATATATATATATATATATATATATATATATATATATATATATATATATATATATATATATATATATATGTCTACCCTTGTGAGGACATTGGTAAGAGAAAAATGTAGCGGTGGTGAGATACCATTTTTGGACAATTTAAACTTACTGGTGAAGAGCAGATAAAATAACATTGAATATAATTTGATTAATTTTCGTCACATTGAACAGCTGATAGTCTGAGCGGTGTACGATTACAATTATAGCATGTATGAGGCATTGGGCACAATATTAAGGAGTAACGTTGAATTAATGTGGATTTAACGTCGGATGAACGTTTGATAGTGTGCTCATTGGCTAGCTTGTTGGTCAAGTGAATTAACTTTTGGGAAGTTATGTATCTTTCGTTATAAGCCTTAATGCGTATAATGCCAAGTATAATTGAACGTCACGCACACAGAAATCACAATAGCGTGATATATCAAATGAACAATTCCACACGGGCCGTGATGAGGGTTCGAACCTACGCACGGGATTTGTGGATTTGTTCATTTGAACGTTATATATTGTGTTTGTAAAGTAAGATAAGTTTATTTATACCTAACCCACACATCTGAAAAGGCAGAATTGACGTTTCGGTCCATCCTGGACCATTTTCAAGTCGACCGTCATCAAAACATGATGTTTGGGGGGATAGAAAAAAGTGTGTGTGGAGGTTGATAGGAGAGGGGGGGGGAGCAATGACCTTACACAGGACGTAAATACATACCTGCATATATACCGACGCAGTAAACAGGTGTAGGCTACACCTGTTCTCTCTCTCTCACACACACACACACACACAGCCTGGTGGATAGCGCGCAGGGCTCGTAATTCTGTGGCGCGGGTTCGATTCCCGCACGAGGCAGAAACAAATGGGCAAAGTTTCTTTCACCCTGAATGCCCCTGTTACCTAGCAGTAAAATAGGTACCTGGGAGTTAGTCAGCTGTCACGGGCTGCTTCCTGGGGTGTGTGTGTGTGTGTGTGTGTGGGAAAAAAAGTAGTTAGTAAAACAGTTGATTGACAGTTGAGAGGTGGGCCGAAAGAGCAAAGCTCAACCCCCGCAAACACAGCTAGGCGAATACACACACACACACACACATACACACACACACACACACACACACACACACACACACACACACACACACACACACACACACACACACAGCTGCTGCCAACCAGGGAGCCTGTGTATAATTTCTATCCATTTTCGTGTAGATGTAAAGAAGGAACTTCGGAGGCAGGCGATGAGTCACAATAACGTGGCTAAAGTCTGTTGACCAGACCACACACTAGAAGGTGAAGGGACGACGACGTTTCGGTCCGTCCTGGACCATTCTCAAGTCGATTTCAAGTCGATTCATTCTCTTGGTCCAGGACGGACCGAAACGTCGTCGTCCCTTCACCTTCTAGTGTGTTTTGTGGTCAAAGAACTTCGGGAGGGTGTGACAGTTCCCTCGCCCCGTCCTCGTATCCCAGATCCTTATCCTCATCCTAGTCCAACCACTTGGGGATTGGACTAGGATTGGACAAGGCCGCAAAAATGATGTATTAAATTATCCGAGTGTATCCTAACCAAAAAACCCACGAGTAGAAAACGGAAATTTTGCGATGGAACTGCAGTTGTTGGATTTATTATTTATCTATTCGTATGCAAGATAGATGGAATGGGGGGTTGAAAATGGGTTGTGGTGCCAGTGATAGGGGACCACCACAGTGATGGGGACCACCACAGTGATGGGGACCACCACAGTGATGGGGACCACCACAGTGATGGGGACCACCACAGTTATGGGGACCACCACAGTGATGGTAATGGTAGGCAGACCACAAGTGAAAGTTGAGCTGCCTGCAACCCGATGCTCTCGGCACTGCTTGATGAAAGTCATGTCAGTATGTGTGTGTCTGTATGTCTGTCTGTCTCTCAGTGATATGTGTGTGTGGGTGTAGGGGAAGGGTGGACCTTGACACGTGTGGGTGTAGGGGAAGGGAGGACCTTGACACGTGTGGGTGTAGGGGAAGGGTGGACCTTCACACGTGTGGGTGTAGGGAAGGGAGGACCTTGACACGTGTGGGTGTAGGGAAGGGAGGACCTTGACCCGTGTGGGTGTAGGGGAAGGGAGGACCTTGACACGTGTGGGTGTAGGGCAAGGGAGGACCTTGACACGTGTGGGTGTAGGGCAAGGGAGGACCTTGACACGTGTGGGTGTAGGGCAAGGGAGGACCTTGACACGTGTAGGTGTAGGGAAGGGTGGACCTTCACACGTGTGGGTGTAGGGAAGGGAGGACCTTCACACGTGTGGGTGCAGGGAAGGGAGGACCTTCACACGTGTGGGTGCAGGGAAGGGAGGACCTTCACACGTGTGGGTGCAGGGAAGGGAGGACCTTCACACGTGTGGGTGTAGGGAAGGGAGGACCTTCACACGTGTAGGTGTAGGGAAGGGAGGACCTTCACACGTGTGGGTGCAGGGAAGGGAGGACCTTCACACGTGTGGGTGCAGGGAAGGGAGGACCTTCACACGTGTAGGTGTAGGGAAGGGAGGACCTTCACACGTGTGGGTGTAGGGAAGGGAGGACCTTCACACATGTAGGTGTAGGGAAGGGAGGACCTTCACACGTGTGGGTGCAGGGAAGGGAGGACCTTCACACGTGTGGGTGCAGGGAAGGGAGGACCTTCACACGTGTAGGTGTAGGGAAGGGAGGACCTTCACACGTGTGGGTGCAGGGAAGGGAGGACCTTCACACGTGTGGGTGTAGGGAAGGGAGGACCTTCACACGTGTGGGTGTAGGGAAGGGTGGACCTTCACACGTGTGGGTGTAGGGGAAGGGAGGACCTTCACACGTGTGGGTGTAGGGAAGGGTGGACCTTCACACGTGTGGGTGTAGGGAAGGGAGGACCTTCACACGTGTGGGTGTAGGGAAGGGAGGACCTTCACACGTGTGGGTGTAGGGAAGGGAGGACCTTCACACGTGTGGGTGTAGGGAAGGGAGGACCTTCACACGTGTGGGTGTAGGGAAGGGAGGACCTTCACACGTGTGGGTGTAGGGAAGGGAGGACCTTCACACGTGTGGGTGTAGGGAAGGGAGGACCTTGACCCGTGTGGGTGTAGGGAAGGGAGGACCTTCACACGTGTGGGTGTAGGGAAGGGAGGACCTTCACACGTGTGGGTGTAGGGAAGGGAGGACCTTCACACGTGTGGGTGTAGGGAAGGGAGGACCTTCACACGTGTGGGTGTAGGGAAGGGAGGACCTTCACACGTGTGGGTGTAGGGAAGGGAGGACCTTGACCCGTGTGGGTGTAGGGAAGAGAGGACCTTCACACGTGTGGGTGTAGGGAAGGGAGGACCTTCACACGTGTGGGTGTAGGGAAGAGAGGACCTTCACACGTGTGGGTGTAGGGAAGGGAGGACCTTGACACGTGTGGGTGTAGGGCAAGGGAGGACCTTGACACGTGTGGGTGTAGGGAAGGGAGGACCTTGACACGTGTGGGTGTAGGGAAGGGAGGACCTTCACACGTGTGGGTGTAGGGAAGGGAGGACCTTCACACGTGTGGGTGTAGGGGAAGGGAGGACCTTCACACGTGTGGGTGTAGGGAAGGGAGGACCTTCACACGTGTGGGTGTAGGGAAGGGAGGACCTTCACACGTGTGGGTGTAGGGGAAGGGAGGACCTTCACACGTGTGGGTGTAGGGAAGGGAGGACCTTCACACGTGTGGGTGTAGGGGAAGGGAGGACCTTCACACGTGTGGGTGTAGGGAAGGGAGGACCTTCACACGTGTGGGTGTAGGGAAGGGAGGACCTTCACACGTGTGGGTGTAGGGGAAGGGAGGACCTTCACACGTGTGGGTGTAGGGGGAAGAAGTTGTATTACGTATGTCATCGCGTTGATGGCTTAGCGACGAGGAAATAATTGAGATAAAATAATAAAAATAATAATAAAATAATTAGTCACATTTCTAGTTAGAACACCGTGGAGGGCCAAGATTGGCACAGTGCCACGTGACCTGCCACGAAGGGGGGGGGGGGGAGGCAGACATACTGATTTACAGATGTAAATGAGCATGTATAGAGCAGCAATAGTAAAGACATACATCATTTTCTTGTATTTTCTTCCAGGCTTTTCTGAGGCCATTCCCCATCATTAGAGCCAAAGGAATGTTTATTAAGTCAAAAGTTAGCTAAAAAGTATCGAAGATCAAAGATTCATATAAATCGGCATATATTGAATTTTTAATTTATTTGTTTTAATATAAGATGCCGAACTATGTGCATGCAGAAGACGACCCAATCGCTATTTAACTGTTGTGAAAATAATTGTTAGTTTAGTGCACGAATAATAGCTTTCTTCAAGGAATGTCGGACCAACCGGGCTGTGGTGGATATGTGGGGCTGCAGGCCTCTCCAAGCAACAGCCTGGTGGACCAAACTCTCACACAAGTCAAGCCTGGCCTCGGGCTGGGCTTGGCGAGTAGAAGAACTCCCAGAACCCCATCAACCAGGTACAATCCAGGTAGTGGGGGGTGTGATACAGTGGATAAGGTTGGGGTCATTGAGAGGTGGTAGTTAGTGTGTGGCAACGGATGTGTCCCTGTCTCTGGGGCCCGTGAATGGCCTTCAGCTCCTGGGTTCGTTTCGTCTCTCTCACCAAGTGGCGTAGTCGTGGATAGGCCTACTACTTTTGATATTACGTATGGAGATTTCCGTGATTGTCTGTGTTCCACTTCATCACAATTCTAACTGTCTTCCTACAGTTTCCCCAATGTCAAGAAAACGGTAAATTAAAAGGGGCTCTCCTAACCTTCCAGAGGACCCAAAACAGAAAACGGGACAGTACGTCACTTTCGCGAGCCGCTTCTATAGGAGGACAGGTTGTAGGAGGAGGACCTACAACTCTGTGTAGGACAGGTTGTAGGAGGACAGGTTGCAGGAGGACAGGTTGTAAGAGAACATGTTGTTGGAGGACAGGTTGCAGGAGGACAGGTTACAGGAGGACAGGTTGCAGGAGGATAGGTTGCAAGAGGACAGGTTGCAGGAGGACAGGTTGTTGGAGGACAGGTTGCAGGAGGACAGGTTACAGGAGGACAGGTTGTAAGAGAACAGGTTGCATGAGGACAGGTTGCATGAGGACAGGTTACAGGAGGACAGGTTGCAGGAGGACAGGTTGCAAGAGGACAGGTTGCAGGAGAACAGGTTGTTGGAGGACAGGTTGCAGGAGGACAGGTTGCAGGAGAACAGGTTGTAAGAGAACAGGTTGTTGGAGGACAGGTTGCAGGAGGACAGGTTGTAAGAGAACAGGTTGCAGGAGGACAGGTTACAGGACAGGTTGCAGGAGGACAGGCTGCAGGAGGACAGGTTGCAGGAGGGCAGGTTACAGGACAGGCTGCAGGAGGACAGGCTGCAGGAGGACAGGTTACAGGACAGGCTGCAGGAGGACAGGTTACAGGACAGGTTATAGGAGGACCTTGCTCTTGTAGTACAACCATTTCTCGTAGCTCCTGGGCCCCAGCTCCTCGTCTGATTGTTGATTGGTTCTCCCTAGCTGTGTTGACCAGCATTCCGCTGCGTCTTTGTTTTCACGAGACGGGGAAATGTTGTGATAACAACTGAGAATTCGAGTAAATATTAATTGGGGTGTTGATGGATGGATGTAAGGGCGATTATAATGTTGTAACGTTGATGTTGTTATTTAGTGATGGTGCGTAAGTCTTGCATTTTCCTGCTGCTGTTACCAAATTAAACTAGTTCTCGTTTTTGCTAATTGACCAGAAATAATGAATACTCCTTAAAAAATATCAGTATTTGGAATATGTGTATATAGGCCTGCTTGGTTATTTGTAATGCCTGTAAGGTGATTTCTGGGGATATGTGGTTAGGTGTGGTTCTGGGGATATGTGGTTAGGTTCTGGGGATATGTGGTTAGGTGATAGTGGCGTCAGTTGGTATTTGTTCATCCGTGGAACAATAATTATATGTGTATATAGGCCTGCTTGGTTATTTGTAATGCCTGTAAGGTGATTTCTGGGGATATGTGGTTGAGTGACAGTTGCATCAGTTGGTATTTGTTCATCCGTGGAACAATTTTCAGCCGTATAATTTCCATGTCATTGGTCCCGCGACCTTTATCTGTGTGAGCGTCTGGTCTTGTACTCCAAGGACTCGTGTGTCCTTGTGGCAGGCGCAACCAGTCACTCCTCCTCCTAAGGTCTCCCAACGTCCTTCCTAAGGTCTTCACCATAGATAGAGCCCCGTAGGCTCAGGAACCTGTACACCAGTTGATTGACGGTTGAGAGGCGGGACCAAAGAGCCAGAGCTCAACCCCCGCAAGTACAAATAGGCTAGTACCATAGGCTACGTTTTCGTGATCTTTGCTGGTCAAGTAAGCAGAGGGGCGCTCCTTTCTGACCCAAGGTCTCAAACCTTATGCAGGCGATGAGTCACAATAACGTGACTGAAGTATGTTGACCAGACCACACACTAGAAGGTGAAGGGACGACGACGTTTCGGTCCGTCCTGGACCATTCTCAAGTCATTCTCAAGTCGACAATCTACTTGAGAATGGTCTAGGACGGATCGAAACGTTGTCGTCCCTTCACCTTCTAGTGTGTGGTCTGGTCAACATACGTCTAAAACCTTCTTGTATATCTAAATAAATAAAAAAAACAAATACAAAAATGATGGGAAGGAGTTGTGTATGCCTCAGCTGGTGGTGGCTATACAGCATCCACCAGCTCCCAGGACATCTCCCGTCAAGGCCTCCAGTCAATCTTCACACATTCTTGAAGAATATAATAAAGAACAAATCCACAGGAGCCTTGGCGAGGGTTCGAACCTATGTGCTGAGTGCTTGCATTGTTTCCCCATACTTCTCCTTCCCCCCCTCCCCCCCCCCGGTCCCATCCCAAGTCCTCCTGATCTCCATCGAATGATATATAGTCGTAATGGCTTGGCGCTTTCTCCTCATAGGGATTCTGTAGAAGGCAAGGGAACTATCAGAGGGCTTTGGGCATTGTCCCTAGTGGAATCCCAGGTTGCATTGCTTTTGACCATGTCGTGGCGTAGTGGTCTAGAACGTGTGCTTGGATTCGAACCCTCCTAAAGGCTCCTACGGATTTTCTCATTGATACATCACGCCAACGTGATCCCATTGCGCATGATAGGATGGTAATTGCATCAAAATGGACGTAATTACTTACTTTAAGAGAACGAGTTGAATCATGGGACCAGGTGATCAACCAGGTATCAACCAGGTATCAACCAGGTATTAACCAGGTATTAACCAGGTGGGGTAGTGAATAACAGGAAGTCAGGTGAGGGGGGTATAGGATAGGTGACCCTAGTTGAACACCCTCTTCCCCATTCCTGTCTCATGGGCTCACCATAGCCCGTGCTACTGAAACTGTAGCGCAGTATGGAGGTTACTGAACTGTCCTGGTACACATGTTACAGCTGACGTATGTACCACCTACTTTAGATGCAAATAGACCTCCTGCGTCATCCACTTCTGACTGATACATTATTGCTCATACATTAAGGTATGAGTTAAATTAAACCTCGGGTTTATTTAACATTAATACAACCATTAACTTGTTGAGGAGAGATTGTACACGGTGATGATTGTGGGGAGGAACGTCGGGGTATTGTTTCAGATGACTGCTTATTCTTGCTGATTGTTAACACAATACACCTAATTCGTGGATGACTGTACTCCACCAGGGCCCATATGACTGTACTCCACCAAGGGCCCATATGACTGTACTCCACCAGGGCCCATATGACTGTACTCCACCAGGGCCCATATGACTGTACTCCACCAGGGCCCATATGACTGTACTCCACCAAGGGCCCATATGACTGTACTCCACCAGGGCCCATATGACTGTACTCCACCAGGGGCCCATATGACTGTACTCCACCAGGGCCCATACGACTGTACTCCACCAGGGCCATATGACTGTACGCCACCAGGGCCCATATGACTGTACTCCACCAGGGCCCATATGACTATACGCCACCAGGGCCCATATGACTGTACTCCACCAGGGCCCATATGACTGTACTCCACCAGGGCCCATATGACTGTACTCCACCAGGGCCCATATGACTGTACTCCACCAGGGCCCATATGACTGTACTCCACCAGGGCCCATATGACTGTACTCCACCAGAGGCCCATATGACTGTACTCCACCAGGGCCCATATGACTGTACTCTACCAGGGCCCATATGACTGTACTCCACCAGGGCCCATATGACTGTACTCCACCAGGGCCCATATGACTGTACTCCACCAGGGCCCATATGACTGTACTCCACCAGGGCCCATATGACTGTACTCCACCAGGGGCCCATATGACTGTACGCCACCAGGGCCCATATGACTGTACTCCACCAGGGGCCCATATGACTGTACGCCACCAGGGCCCATATGACTGTACTCCACCAGGGCCCATATGACTGTACTCCACCAGGGGCCCATATGACTGTACTCCACCAGGGCCCATATGACTGTACTCCACAAGGGCCCATATGACTGTACTCCACCAGGGGCCCATATGACTGTACTCCACCAGGGCCCATATGACTGTACTCCACCAGGGGCCCATATGACTGTACTCCACCAGGGGCCCATATGACTGTACTCCACCAGGGCCCATATGACTGTACTCCACCAGGGCCCATATGACTGTACTCCACCAGGGCCCATATGACTGTACTCCACCAGGGCCCATATGACTGTACTCCACCAGGGGCCCATATGACTGTACTCCACCAGGGCCCATATGACTGTACTCCACCAGGGCCCATATGACTGTACTCCACCAGGGGCCCATATGACTGTACTCCACCAGGGCCCATATGACTGTACGCCACCAAGACCCATATGACTGTACTCCACCAGGGCCCATATGACTGTACTCCACCAGGGCCCATATGACTGTACTCCACCAGGGCCCATATGACTGTACTCCACCAGGGCCCATATGACTGTACTCCACCAGGGCCCATATGACTGTACTCCACCAGGGGCCCATATGACTGTACTCCACCAGGGCCCATATGACTGTACTCCACCAGGGCCCATATGACTGTACTCCACCAGGGGGCCTCTGGGGCATTTAGTAGGAAGTTGACTACATTAATATTACACTAGTACAGGGACTGTACCTTCCATTCTGCTGAGAGAAGGACACTACCTGCCCAACCCCTTCCATAAAGATATGTTGCGTCTGGCAAGGAAGCGGATGGGTGACCGGTGAAGGCTGAAGAACTGGTGAGGGAGACGGGCCCATCAGGGAAGGGGGGGCAGTGAAACGTTATTGCCTGAGCAAATCCGCAAGGGCCGTGATGAGGGTTCGAACCTGCATCAGGGATGATCCCAGACGCGCCTTAGTCTGGGCCATGGCTGGGGTCAGTCAGTCACTTCTTGTGGCCAGTACGACAAGAGCTGCGTAACGTGAGAGTTATTCCACGGTTATTCAAACCACCGGGATTCGAACCCGCTCACTTGGTACTTGGTTTGACTGGGTCGTGGCGAGGTGGTCTAGGGCGCTAGCCTGGGAGTAAGTACCAAGGGTTCGAATTCTCCTCAGAGCTCCTAATGATATTCTCATTAATCCATCACGTTAATGTGACTTCATTGTACATTATCATCACTGAAATGTCTCTTTCGTACACACCTCTATTTTGTACCCCAGGACGCAGCAAAGAAATTTGCCATTAATTTATCCATTTTGTGTGAGCAATATGGAGGAGCAGTATAGATGTCGTCCTCAAGTGTGACATACGGCCCTCGAAGGGTACGCTCCAGCATGCTCTCCTTCCATTCTCGCCATTCATGCTCGATAAATGCGTTTCGTAATTGCCTAACATTGGAAAAGCTGCCAGACCTTGGTTTTACTTCTGGTTGAATATCTGCTAACAAAAGGAGGGGCGAGTCATGCCTTCCAGCAAGTATAAAATTGAGGTGAACGGGCGAGGCGGCGGCCGTCATGAAGATAGGTGGCCTGGCTCTGTGCTAAGGTTGACTGCGAGCCACTTGAAATATCATCATTTTATATGAGGGGTCACTAAGATGCTGCTTGCCTGACCTATCTCTTGAGCCGCAGAGAGCGCGCACATCCGTATCTCACAATATTTACATTATTTTTATTGATCATATATACATTTTTAGATATAAACTTGTTATAAGAACAGTTGCAGACCTGTGACGCAAGATGGACCGTGCAACATCGCTCTAGCAAGCCGCATGAATACGTGATGTGTTTCTTCGTCAAACTCAGAAGCTCCGAGGCTCCCAGCTACCACCGACTGACCTGTAGTATGATAGCCACATGCTTTTCACTTTTGTTTGCCTTTAAACAGTGTTGGGTAGAGGACGGAGATGGTACTCGTGTGCTGCCACCAGCTACCATCTTTATTTGTCGTTACCCTTGTTCTTGGTCGGCATACGTGTGGCGTGTTCCGAGGACGGGGTCGAGGCAATGTTGTGATTGTGGCTCCCTGGCCTCCACTTTCTCCCTGGACGGTGTCCCCTGGAGGCCAGTCCCTCCCCGGACGGTGATCCCTGGAGGCCAGTCCCTCCCCGGACAGTGACCCCTAGAGGCCAGGCCCTCCCTGGACGGTGTCCCCTGGAGGCCAGTCCCTCCCCGGACGGTGATCCCTGGAGGCCAGGCCCTCCCTGGACGGTGACCCCTGGAGGCTAGTCCCTCCCCGGACAGTGACCCCTAGAGGCCAGGCCCTCCCTGGACGGTGTCCCCTGGAGGCCAGTCCCTCCCCGGACGGTGATCCCTGGAGGCCAGGCCCTCCCTGGACGGTGACCCCTGGAGGCCAGTCCCTCCCTGGACGGTGACCCCTGGAGGCCAGGCCCTCCCTGGACGGTGTCCCCTGGAGGCCAGGCCCTCCCTGGACGGTGACCCCTGGAGGCCAGTCCCTCCCTGGACGGTGTCCCCTGGAGGCCAGGCCCTCCCTGGACGGTGACCCCTGGAGGCCAGTCCCTCCCTGGACGGTGTCCCCTGGAGGCCAGGCCCTCCCTGGACGGTGTCCCCTGGAGGCCAGGCCCTCCCTGGACGGTGTCCCCTGGAGGCCAGGCCCTCCCCGGACGGTGTCCCCTGGAGGCCAGGCCCTCCCCGGACGGTGTCCCCTGGAGGCCAGGCCCTCCCTGGACGGTGTCCCCTGGAGGCCAGGCCCTCCCCGGACGGTGTCCCCTGGAGGCCAGGCCCTTCCCGGACGGTGTCCCCTGGAGGCCAGGCCCTCCCTGGACGGTGTCCCCTGGAGGCCAGTCCCTCCCTGGACGGTGACCCCTGGAGGCCAGGCCCTCCCTGGACGGTGTCCCCTGGAGGCCAGGCCCTCCCTGGACGGTGTCCCCTGGAGGCCAGGCCCTCCCTGGACGGTGACCCCTGGAGGCCAGGCCCTCCCTGGACGGTGACCCCTGGAGGCCAGGCCCTCCCTGGACGGTGACCCCTGGAGGCCAGGCCCTCCCTGGACGGTGACCCCTGGAGGCCAGGCCCTCCCCGGACGGTGTCCCCTGGAGGCCAGGCCCTCCCCGGACGGTGTCCCCTGGAGGCCAGGCCCTCCCTGGACAGTGACCCCTGGAGGCCAGGCCCTCCCTGGACGGTGACCCCTGGAGGCCAGGCCCTCCCTGGACGGTGACTCCTGGAGGCCAGGCCCTCCCTGGACGGTGACCCCTGGAGGCCAGGCCCTCCCTGGACGGTGTCCCCTGGAGGCCAGGCCCTCCCCGGACGGTGTCCCCTGGAGGCCAGTCAGGCATAGTAACCTTTGAGGTGGTTGATGGTTCAAACCCCCCGTGGCACTGCCCCTCTCGTGCCTGTCTCCCGGCGGAGACCAGGAGTGAAAGTCCCTGCTAAGCGGCATGGTGAGTCGCGCGTCATGTCGGCGCGCAGGGACGAAAGTGACGGCTGGTCTTAACTGTACATTGACCGGTTAGTTCGCTGCACTGCACGCTCTCTCGCCTTCCCTCTCGCTGTTTGTCTTTCTATCTCATCTGTTCCTCATGTTGACCAGACCACACACTAGAAGGGACGACGACGTTTCGGTCCGTCCTGGACCATTCTCAAGTCGAATGTGAATACTCATCGCCTCTTGTTTCTCATCTTTTTCCTCTCTTTGGAAGAGGAGCCCAACCACTTACGCTGGACGGTAGAGCGATAGTCTCGCTTCATGCAGGTCGGTGTTCAATTCCCGACCGTCTCAAAGTAGTTGGGCACCATTCCTTCCCTCCCTCCACCCCGGTCCCATCCCAAATCGTTATCCTGACCCCTTCCCAGTGCTAAATAATGGTAATGGCTTGGCGCTTTGCCCCCTGATAGTACCCTTCCCTGGTCTGTCTAAGGAGGAGAGCGAGTATAACTCCCTCAGGTGAGGACATTGCAACACTTCACTTTACAAACGGCTGAGCACATCTGTCTGACTTCTATCTTTATGTGTTCTGCTTGTTGTAAAGTCTTAAGTGGATGCCTTCCACTTAAGACTTAATCCTTAAGACTTCCACTTAAGATTCATCCTTCATGCCACCTACCCCCTTTTTGGTTGAGGGGGGGGGTGGCATAGGCGAGACGCCGCGAGGAAGCACATTACGGGTTATTCATGCCCGTGCCACCTCTTGGGTGGTTTAATCTTCATCAATCAACTAATCAAGAAGCACAGCGTCAGAAGCCCCGCTTGCTTGCTTCCAGAGCAGCGCTCACAGCGGTCCAGCTGTTGCGGATGTCTTAACTAAGGTGTTTACAGCCGTGCTGGCCTAGATATTGTGTGTGTGTGTGTGTGTGTGTGTGTGTGTGTGTGTGTGTGTGTGTGTGGGTGGGTGTGTGTGTGTGTGTGTGTGTGTGTGTGTGTGTGGGTGGGTGTGTGTGTGTGTGTGTGTGTGTGTGTGTGTGTGTGGGTGGGTGTGTGTGTGTGTGTGTGTGTGTGTGTGTGTGTGAGTGCGGGGGGTATTTTCTCAACTCACTATTTTAACATTCTGCGAATCTGGGGTGTTTTTGAGGTGTGTTTTGTTTTTATAGCTCGTGTAGGGATTTTTGGCTCCATATATATATATATATATATATATATATATATATATATATATATATATATATATATATATATATATATATATATATATAACTGAAAACTCACACCCCAGAAGTGACTCGAACCCATACTCCCAGGAGCAACGCAACTGGTATGTACAAGACGCCTTAATCCACTTGACCATCACGACCGGACATAACAACACAAGCCATTCAGGCTTGTTCGCATATATATATATATATATAATATATGTGTCGTACCTAGTAGCCAGAACGCACTTCTCTGCCTACTGTGCAAGGCCCGATTTGCCTAATAAGCCAAGTTTTCATGAATTAATTTTTTTTCGACGACCTAACCTACCTAACCTAACCTAACCTAACTTTTTCGGCTACCTAACCTAACCTAACCTATAAAGATAGATTAGGTTAGGTTAGGTAAGGTTGGTTAGGTTTGGTCATATATCTATGCTAATTTTAACTCCAATAAAAAAAATTGACCTCATACATAATGAAATGGGTAGCTTTATCATTTCATAAGAAAAAAATTTGAAAAAATATATTAATTCAGGAAAACTTGGTTTATTAGGCAAATCGAGCCTTGCATAGTAGGCTGAGAAGTGCGTTCTGGCTACTAGGTACGACATATATATATATATATATATATATATATATATATATATATATATATATATATATATATATATATATATATATATATATATAAAATATGGAGACACGTGTAGTAATTCATGTGGAAACTATTTTGGCGTGTTTATTGGCTGGTGAAGAAGGAGCAGTGCTTGACGTGTCACCCATGTAGGTCATGCAGAAAGGTTGAACACACCTTGAAAAGGAAGTCACGTGAAACTCATCTTGGGGGAGTTTTGGCCGCCCTGTGCGGTATAGAGACTGCTGTGGGCCACTTCTTGGGGGCTCACTTGTGCTGTAGAACACTGCTAATATACTTTAAACTATGTAACTAGTTTCACAAGATTCTCATTGGCTTAGTTAAATGATATTTTTTAGATGCGGGGGTTCGGTTCCTAAGGCCGTTATGTACTCACCTAGTTGTGCTTGCGGGGGGGTTGAGCTTTGGCTCTTTGGTCCCGCCTCGCCTCTGTTACAAAGGCCATAGAAGGTGCGACTGAGATGTAGGGAGCCAAAGACAATAGAGAGAGACAAGGCAGGTAAATAATGCAGGGTGGAAGGGGGTTCATTCAGAAGACAAGGGGGAGAGAGGTGGCTGGCACAGGGAGTGTGAGCAGGTTATATGAGCTTGCGACACCATGTCTGGCAGCCTGCCGGACGGGGGGCGGCGCCCACCAACACTTCTCACACACTAACGAGGAAGGGGAAGGTGGGGGTGGGGGGGGGAGGGAGGGAGGGGTAGAGGGGAAAGGACAACACGAAAAGTGGAGTGAAAAAACAGGACATTGAGAGCGGAAGGACGGATATAGAGGGGCAATAAGAGCAGATATGTAACGACTTAGCAATGTTTCTGTTTAGTTCAGGGCAGGTGATCTTTGAGAGATTGGGGGCAAGGTAGATAAACCCCGTCCACTGAAATAGGAATTAGTGTAACCCCCCTCCACACCCCCCCAGCCCCACATACAATTGGTTGAGAGCGGGACCAAAGAGCCAGAGCTCAACCCCCGCAAGCGCAGCTAGGTGAGTAAACACACCACCACCTCTCACATTATAGTAAAGAGAACTTGATAAACACTTCCAAAGGATACCTGATCAACTGAACTGTGGTTCATACCCGTGATTCTCATCCGAACTGTGAGTCCTGGGCTCACAGCCATCACCATAGCCTAAGGACACCCCCCTCCCCGTGTCCAACATGTCGACTACAGGTCCATTCTGCTGGATTCGAACCCGCCTGAGTTAGGAAAGGTGTGGGCACGCCCTGGCCGACCACCAGGTGGTACTGGGAGACTACGCGCGTTCCTCCCGCCAACTGACATTTCAGATACTGTTAGTCCGCACACCGGCCAGTCTTGTGTCGCGAAGGTTAAAGGTTGCGTTGAACTTTCTACGGCATTATCTGCATGACATGTGAGCTTTTTCTTCTTCTTTTTTCTTGGGAATAATGGCGTTTCTGAGACTGTAGGCGTTTCTGAGACTGTAGGCGTTTCTGAGACTGTAGGCGTTTCTGAGACTGTTGGCGAAGCCTGGCCTCGGGCTGGGCTTGGGGAGTATGAGAACACCCAGAACCCCATCAACCAGGAGTTTTCTAAGACGACTTGGACCTGCGGGCCGCTCCAAGCAACGGCCTCTTGGACCAAGCTCTCACAAGTCAAGCCTAGCCTCAGGCCGGGCAGCCGCTAAGGTTCTTAAAATGAACTGTTGAGTCGTTGCGTCCTCCTAAGTCTCCCAACGTCAAGAAATTGTCGTGCTAAAGTGCCCTTAGCCTTACCTACCAGAGGACCCAAAACAGAAAACGGGACAGTATGTCAATTTTCAGTCTTAGGTGGTGTATACGTCAAAATGCGACGTGGTATTAGGAGGACGGGTTTGTTTAGCTTGCTAATCTGCGAGGCACAAGAGGTCCGTTGGTCACAGCAACCTGTCCTCTTACAAAGAACGTCGCGAAAGTGACGAACTGCCCCATTTTCTGTTTTAGGTCCTCTGATAGGTTAGGATAAGAGCACTTTTAATAGACCTTTTTCTTGACATTGGGAAACCTTAGGAGGACGGTCTGATCACAAGTTATTCTCATCCACAATTATATATTTTACATATCATTATAGTTTGTAATTTGGAGTATATGTAATAACAATTATGTGTGACTACTGAGTATTAGATCACAGGAAAAAAGTGCCAAATGTGTTTACCTTTACCACATTGGGGTTTTTAAGAGAACAAAGGTTCTCTTTTTTTTTGTTCTCGAAGAACAAAATTTAACCAGTGTGATGCCAGACATCAACATGTCTGGGCTGTGCAACAACCGGGCTGTGGTGGGTATGTGGGCCGCTCCAAGCAACAGCCTGGTGGACCAAACTCTCTCAAGTCAAGCCTGGCCTTGGGCCGGGCTTGGGGAGTAGAAGAACTCTCAGAACCCCATCAAGCAGGTATCAACCAGGTATGTCCGTGGCTGTTGTATCTAACGAGATACAACAAAAATCATACAGTAGACTGGCCGGTGAGAAACCTCGCTCGCCTTGACCGTTCCAACCCCCCCCCCCTCATCATTATACAACAGACACAGCTGCATTATACAATCCTTAGGGGCTCATAGATGTAGAACACTTCCTCTGCGATCCTCATTACTATTATATAGACTCTAGAAGCCAATCTGAGATCTCGTATTACAGACACTTGGTACACAAACCCAATTTCAAGATTTAAAATTGAAAATATGACGGGGTCCCCCCTTCCCCTTCACCCTCTCGTCACATATTGACTCTCACCATCGTCACAGGGCAAACGGGCTCACCTTAGCCCGTGCTACTTGCAGGTTCTTGTTGCCAGTAGCTGAGTCCTTCACAGCAGCCCCGCCCACGTGGCCAAAGTGAACTATTTCGCCACATCTACACCATTCACCATTCCATTATTTTGTTTACAGGCTTCCTGAATGTCGCTTTTCTGTTGTTATTATTAGTAGTAGTAACAAAGGAGGAATGGGAAGGGGGTGGGGTTGTACTGGGGTTGTACTCTGGGGTTAATTGACGTCAGAGCTGTGAAGGTGAACAGGTGAAGGCAGTTAGGTCCATTTTCCACAACTCCCAAACCAGTACCTCATACCTGGTGTATAGATTGATTGATTGATAAAGATTAAGCCACCTAAAAGGTGGCACGGGCATGAATAGCCCGTAAGTGGTGGCCCTTTTGAGCCATTACCAGTATCAAGAGCTGATACTGGAGATCTGTGGAGGTGCGACTGCACCCTTCGTGACGGGAGATGTCTCCCGTCCCTGGTGTATAGCACAGGTATATTCCATATACTCCCCCCCCCCCACCCCTCTACTCATCATAAGTCAGGTACCTCCCTCCCTTATACCCTCCCCTACCTTCCTATACACTTCACTTAACTCATCCATTCCTCACTAGTTACTCAAGCTCTAATTACTGCCTCGCTGCCGGGCATGCTAAAGTAGGTTTGGTGCCAGGTCAAGCGTACAGTAACTACCAAGTTCAACCATCACTTGTTGCTGGTGTGTAAAGTGTGTCTCACTCACCAACATGTAGGCCAGATTAACGACCATTTGGCCTTGATGAGGACGGGCTGTTGGGGATGAGTAGATGATTAACGAATTCATCAACATTACCACTGTAACAATGACTCAAATGTATCAACAAACAGCATTTTTTTTTTTAATTGTGTCATCTGATTTGTGATGTTATCACAGGCTCGTCGAGGTTTTTTGCTTGGTTAAATGTGTGCGTGGATTGCCTTGGTAGATATGTTATCTGTGCTCAGCCATGATAAAAGTGATATCTGTAGATAGCCTGGCTAATTATGCTATCATAGTATTGAGTACAAGCGGCGTGGAGCCGTTGTGTTCGCTGGCTGGGTGCTTGTGGAGGGTTATCTTGGCCAGACTTGTGTTAAGGCTTGCCTTGCTCTTCCCTTTCAATGATTCCCAGGATCAACATCTCCGCGGCCCGGTCTCTGACCAGGCCCTCCTGGTTAATGGTCTGGTGAATCACAGCCTGGTTGGTCAGGTATCCATTGAGGGGTGTTTTATCAAGTTCTCTTTTGAATACTGTAAGAGGTCGGCTTCCTTTTGGGTAGAGGAGGAGCGGTGAAACGTTTTGGGCCTCTGATGTTGACACAGTTCTCTCTCAGTGTACCTATTGAACCTCTGCTTTTTAGTGGGGGTCTATTCTGCACATCCTGCCATGTCTCCTGGTGCTATGCGCTGCTATTTCTGGGTGCAGATTTGGAACCAATCCTAGTATTTTTCACGAGTGTAAATTATTATGTATCTCCCGCCTGCGTTCTAGGGAATACAGATTTAAAAATTGTAAGTGGACCCCAATAATCTACTCCACAAACCAGGTCCCGAGTAGATCCAGGACTCTATCGAGTAGAATCAGGACTTGGGGCCAGGCTTGGGGGAGTAGAACAACTCCCTGAAGCCCATCCCCAGGTACAATCCAGGGTGTCAAATGCTTAGGTAAATGCTATTTAGTTTTTGGAGTTAGAGAAGGGGAAATGGAAGGGGTATCATGTGGAAGTTGTAGTGAATATGGAAGGGAAAGGGTGAGAAAGATGTCAAAAATTGCGGAAGAGGAACGTCTGGATTGTGGGAAGGTGGTCTGGGACAGATAAATTGAAATGTGGAGGGGAGGGAAGGAAATTATCGGGGGGGAAGCGCCAAGCCATTACGACTATATAGCACTGGAAAAGGGTCAGGATTTAGGATGGGACGGGGGGAAGGAATGGTGCCCAACCACTTAAACGGTCGGGGATTGAACACCGACCTGCGTGAAGCGAGACGGTCGCTCTACCGACCATCCCAAGTGATTGGACAGTGTGGAGGGAAGCCTACTCAAATCTATAGACGAGCTCCGGGAGCTAAAGCCCAACCTTCATATAAATACAATTGTATGTTGAAAATCAATATTAAACACGTTGCAAATCACTCGTAAGATATTGTAAATCAACGCTGCACTATTGCTGCAAGGCAATTCTGCAAAAATAAATGCATTTATGTGGCACATTTCTCACTAGTAGGCCTATAAGGAGAGGGGAAAAACATTGAGAACAAGGAATAGGCATAACGGTTGGACGTACATTGGTATCTATCTATATATAGATAGTGATGGTTGCACTATCTATATATAGGACCCGGGATAGATTTTTGGGTTGCCTGTGAGCGATCCATCTCTAGTTATTAACCTTGAAATGTCTCTCGTAATAAATATTATACCATGTCTAGTTATAAATGCTGAGCCACATGTCTAGCTATAAATGCTGAGCCACATGTCTAGTTATAAATGCTGAGCCACATGTCTAGTTATAAATGCTGAGCCACATGTCTAGTTATAAATGCTGAGCCACATGTCTAGTTATAAATGCTGAGCCACATGTCTAGTTATAAATGCTGAGCCGCATGTCTAGTTATAAATGCTGAGCCGCATGTCTAGTTATAAATGCTGAGCCACATGTCTAGTTATAAATGCTGAGCCACATGTCTAGTTATAAATGCTGAGCCGCATGTCTAGTTATAAATGCAGAGCCACATGTCTAGTTATAAATGCTGAGCCACATGTCTAGTTATAAATGCTGAGCCGCATGTCTAGCTATAAATGCTGAGCCACATGTCTAGTTATAAATGCTGAGCCACATGTCTAGTTATAAATGCTGAGCCGCATGTCTAGTTATAAATGCTGAGCCGCATGTCTAGTTATAAATGCTGAGCCGCATGTCTAGTTATAAATGCTGAGCCGCATGTCTAGTTATAAATGCTGAGCCGCATGTCTAGTTATAAATGCTGAGCCGCATGTCTAGTTATAAATGCTGAGCCACATGTCTAGTTATAAATGTTTTTCCAGCAGAGGGATTGGCTGTGAAGCAGAGGGGGGTGGGGTGGGGGGGTAAGGGGCTGAAGTATTTGTAGTGGATGGTTAAATATACTTTGTAGTTTCGCAAGTGGAGTTCTCTTTCTCCCATGACGTGAGGTTGTGAGACAGGGGCGTCTTCTGGCCTGATGTGTGTGTGTGTGTTGTTGGTCCCACGTGATGTTGGGGGGTGGGGGAGGTTGTAAATAGGTTGAGACGTTGTGATTGGCTGAGAAGTGTGGGTGGAGGGAGGATGGGGAGCGGTGAGTGGATAGCGGGGAAGGTGTGGCTGCCGATGGAGCGCTGTGGTTGGTCGGGGAGTGAGTAGGTGTGTCGTGACGCAGGGGGTAGAGTGAGGCAAGAGAGGGAGGGGAGGGGGGATTGGGGTGGGGGGGGTGGGGGTGGGGGGGGGGGAGTTTAGAGGTCATTTAGGTTACATTAAAAAGCTTGTGTGGAGGCAGTTGCTTGTACTCGACGTGAATTATAACATGTCGCTCAAATAAATTTTTATTCTCACCTGACACTTAATCATCGTCGGCTGTGTGTGTGTGTGTGTGTGTGTGTGTGTGTGTGTGTGTGTGTGTGTGTGTGTGTGTGTGTGTGTGTGTGTGTGTGTGTGTATACTCACCTAGTTGTACTCACCTAGTTGTACTCACCTAGTTGTACTCACCTAGTTGTGCTTGCGGGGGTTGAGCTCTGGCTCTTTGGTCCCGCCTCTCAACTGTCAATCAACAGGTGTACAGGTTCCTGAGCCTATTGGGCTCTATCATATCTACACTTGAAACTGTGTATGGAGTCAGCCTCCACCACATCACTTCCTAATGCATTCCATTTGTCAACCACTCTGACACTAAAAAAGTTCTTTCTAATATCTCTGTGGCTCATTTGGGCACTCAGTTTCCACCTGTGTCCCCTAGTGCGTGTGCCCCTTGTGTTAAACAGCCTGTCTTTATCTACCCTGTCAATTCCCTTGAGTGGGTGTGTGTGTGTGTGTGTGTGTGTGTGTGTGTGTGTGTGTGTGTGTGTGTGTGTGTGTGTGTGTGTGTGTGTGTGTGTGCTCACCTAGTAATGCTTGCAACTGCTCTTCAAACTCCACCTTTTGACCATCATTAGTTCAATGCAGTGACTCATTTCCCTCGTTTTTTCTCATCTCTACATTTACAACCGTCTTGAAATGGCTTTGACAAGTGCCTCATTTAGTCCGTTGCACTTATTTACGACACTGAGACTGAAAACAAAATATTTCTGGCATCTCTGCACTTGTGCGCGCTACTTTCCTGCTGCCAACAGTTCAATTGCTGCTTTTATATTGTTGTGGTAAATTAGTTGGTTAGGTCTTGCCTGTGATTGGTTGATAATTCCCTGCTGCTGGTAGTGACGACAATATCCCTCACTAGTGTTATCCAGGTTATCTTGAGATGTTTTCAGCGCTTATTGTCCCCGCGGCCCGGTCCTCGAACAGGCCTCTTCTTTTGTTACACATCCCCAGGAAGCATGCCTTAGCAGCTGTCTAACTCACAGGTACCTATTTACTGCTAGGTGAACAGGGCGAAAGAAACTGTGCCCATGTGTTTCCGGCTCCGCCGGGGATCGAACCCGGAACCCTAGGACTACGAATCCCGAGCGCTGTCCACTCAGCCGTCAGGCCCACCAGAACATCCATGCTAGAGCTTTTTTTTAATCACTTCACAGTGTTGAAAGTAACCTATTGTATGAGGAAGCCTGTAAGTGTAATCGGTGAAGGGCTTCAGGGGTTGGGGGGGGAGGTTTCAGAGGCTGGGGTTTCAAGAGCTGCTAGTAAAGGTGTTGCACACACACACACACACACACACACACACACACACACACACACACACACACACACACACACACACACACATACACACACACACACACACACACACACACACACACACACATACACACACACACACACACACACACATACACACACATACATACACACACACACACACAAGCAAGCAAGCAAGCAGTTTCAAAGCGTTATACGACGAAGAGCACTGGGAAGACGGGACACCACGAGCGTAGCTCTCATCCTGTAACTACACTCAGGTAATTACTCACACACACTGTAGCCTTCGTCAGGTGTAGCTGTGTGCTACAAGACACTTGGGGGTGTTTCAGCCCCCAGCTGTTAAGATAAAGGAGTATAGAATTACACCTTTTTAGAATCGATTAAGGCAGCGTCTGGGATGCTCTCGGACGCAGGTTCGAATCCTCGTCACGACCCTTGTGGATTTGTTCAGAGGTGTAGAGCGCATGCCACCAAAGTTCATGACCCCAGCCCTAGATGGATGGTGAGTATAATTGACAGGTCCCAGAATACGAATCACGCGTCATCAAAACTGGGTTACCTGTCGCATTACTGAGCATGTAGCCAACACGGGATTAGCCAATCTTATTTTCAGCGGCGAATTCTTTTTAAAAATGTTTAGATAACGCAAGTAACAATTCCGCATTTTTTGTGTGTGATTTGTTTCCCATAAAATGTGCAGCAGTAACCCGGTGCTTTATCACGCTTTCATCATCCTTCATCTTTACGTCAGGCTGCGAGCAGCCGCGTCCAACAGCCTGGTTGATCAGTCTTAGCAACCAGCAACCAGGAGGCCTGGTCGACGACCGGGCCCCGGGGACGCTAAGCCCCGGAAGCACCTCAATGTAAGCTCCCCACGTTCGTGTTATAGATATCAGTTTCTATGTGATGTAAAAATATAGCCAGCTATATTAAGTTGTAATAATACTAATGCCGATTAACATTGAACAAATCCACAAGGGCCGTGACGAGGGTTCGAACCCACGTCCGAGAGGATCCCAGACGCGCCCTAATCGCTATTGTGATTTGTGTGTGTAATCCGATTAACATTTGCATTATTATATAATTATAATAATAAAGTAAAAATAATGAAACTATTTTGCCGTTCGCGTGCTCAAGGGGAGTTGCAAGATGTTCCTAGTCCTCATTGTTGACTTTTTTTTGTGGCTGGCGCCAAGTTTGAAGAGGTCGGGTCATGCCCCTCTGGCATAGTTCCAATGATGCAATACCATGTGATGCGCGCTTGGCAAGCCGGGGGGGTGTGCCATCTTTCGAGTTCAAACCGCATACGTGGCCCGTCTGGTGTGTGTGGTACAGTATATGAGACTTGCCGCGACAAAAGTCAGTGTTGGTTCCACACGTGGCCCGCCCAGACCAATAGTGTTCTTGCTCTCAAACACCCACCACGTCCTCTCGATTGTGTTAGGTTCACCGGAGCGCCTTCTACAGGAGGCATTACCTCGGGAACACCTTACCATCGAAGACATACTAACTCACAGAAGATTGATGAAGATTTACAACTGATTGAGGAAGATTAGGCCAGCCAAGAGGTGGCACAGGCATAGTGAATCACAGTTGAAGAACGTGTCTTACCAATAGGCTAAGATCAACCCTCCGTTTTGGCGGGAGATTGCTGGTTTGATTCAGGAGAGAGCAAATTGACCAGCCAAGTGAGTTTACCAATTATAGTGTTTGAAAAATTTAGGCCTTATCTTTCCTCATTGAATACCCTAGTCGGAAGTTTGTGATTAATGCTACTTTACGCAGATTACAGTGATTAGTAATAGCTAACAGAGTTCGTGAAGAGTTGTTGGTGATTAGGAAACAGCCGTGATACACTACACTACATTACACACAGAAATCACAATAGCGTGATGCATCAAATGAACAAATCCACAAGGGCCGTGATGAGGGTTCGAACCTACGTCAGAGAGGATCCCAGATCCGCCTTAATCGACTGAGCTACGACATGGACAAGAATTGCAACCGGGAAATCAACTTGACCTACCACGGATCATTAGCCGTGATAGTTTCAACACGTTTGGGATATACAGTATATCGTTCAAAATGCTGTATATATTCACACTAGCCAGCGCTTTATCCTAATGATTTCTTTAGTTTGTATATATTCTTTGTTTATGCCATGTTTCTATTTCAATAGACTTCTTTTAAGCGTGTCTCTTCTCGTTCTAAGCATTTAAGGAGAATGTAGCCTCAGTGTGCTCGATCTGGCTTTGTAAAAAAGCGAATTGTGATACTACAGATTTACTTTCTCGTCCTGATTTGATTTAGAAAGAATTTACGCCACTTGTGTAGTATCGTAACTACAACTAAATTAGCAGATATAAGTGAGGGTCTCATCGGCGTAAGATAAAGTTGTTTGATAACAGTCGGGTAACAACTTCTAACATTTCCAGACGTGAAGGCATTGGTAGATCTTATTCAGTACTGTACACGGTCGTCTTGGTGAGGAGGGGGCGTCTTCCCCCCCTCCCCCCGATGCCCCCTTAGTATCTGTGGTACCTACCCCCCACCCCCTCCTCCCAGTAAAGGTGAACAGCTTTAAAATTTGTCTATATATATGTATGAACATGTTGTACTGAACGGGGTGAGAATAGCTTGAGCTACCTCGTCCCTTTGTGTGTATTTATAACCCCAATAAACTTATTTCAATTCAATTTGAACAAATTTATTTGTTAAGGTTTCTTAGGGGGAACCAGAGATCTTTTCCGTGCGGCCTCAATCTCTATTCACGTTTTTAATTAAGATAATAAGATAATCGCCGAGAGATTTTCTTGGGTTTAATTTTTGTATTGATATGAACTTAAGTGTTTTGGTGCTGATTGTAGGGTTAATGTTCACTGCGAGGCTAAGTTGGGTTAGGTATGCTTCCTCTTAACTTGAAAATAGGAGATAGGCTACCGGGAAAATATTAACTTAAAAAATTACTGCGTATGGATTTTGTAATTATTTTCTTCAAGGGGAAACCCATATATTGTTTGGTATAACACGTTTTTGGTATTCTCAGCTATATGTGCAACGTATAGCACAGGTGTGTGTGTGTGTGTGTGTGTGATAGGGAGATAGATTACAGGCCCCTTCCCTCATATAATTCATGTGTACACGTGTGTACACATGAATACATATATATACACACACACGTCTCTGCTCTTCTGGATAGTTTGTGTGAGAGTAATATATACTGTTCACGTGAAATGTTTATAGCTCTTAATCGCAGCATGTTAATTGTGTTTACATAATGCTTTGATTTCAGTGTGTAAAAAGTTTCATGCGGGCATCGTGTGTTTATACAGATGTGTGTTGTTTATATTTGTTTACACAGTGTGTGTGTGTGCAGGTGTTGGCTTACGAAATAACGTGTGGCAATGCACCTGTGAAGAGGAATGTTTATAAGGAAGAAACATGTGTACAGCATTAGGCTACATTTGTACATTCTTATTTTTTTAGATTAAAAACCTATGACTTTTCTAGTATGTTATGCAGGTATATCTAAGTCTAACCTAACTAAACCAGCTAATGGTTTGGTCATAAGTAGGCCTCAGCTAACCTAGGCCTACCTGTCACCAAACCATTAATATATTTGAGAACCAGGCAATAGTGTGTTTTTGTAGTGTTGGCAACAGCGTGTAGAATGGGTTGAGAAAGTTGTAGATTAGTTGTAGTTTATTTTTTGTACCTAAAATGTTGAGTCTCGCATAGCGAGGATATAAGGGTTAAGCAAGTATAAGTGACTGGTTTATAATATACGCGAGAGAGGGCAAGACCTTGTGTTTACAGGTTCACGGTTGGTCCGTTGGCCTCCGTCACCAAGCAGGTCGTTCTCCTTGAAAGCCGCCATGTTGTTGTTGGGGTGGGGGGGGGGGCCAAGTCGCTACTGGTTATCAAAAATATAGAAAGTGTTTTTTTTATCTAGTTTACTACAGATAAGTAGCTCATTTTAGAAAGCAGTGGGGGTCCAGGTTCTGAACTTATGTTATGCCTCTGATAGCATTTCCATCACCGCCAGGCCTGACGGCTGAGTGGATAGTGCTCGGGATTCGTAGTCCTAAGGTTCCGGATTCGATCCCGGCGGAGGCGGAAACAAATGGGCAGAGTTTCATCCTTGATGCTTCTGTTCTCCTAGCAGTAAATAGGTACCTGGGTGTTAGACAGCTGCTACGGGTTGCTTCCTGGGGATGTGTAACAAAAAGGAGGCCTGGTTGAGGACCGGGCCGCGGGAACGCTAAGCCCCGAAATCATCTCAAGATAACCTCAAGAAAATAACCCACAGGATGGGTATGGGGGCCACTCATCCTGTGAGTGGACACACCGCCATAGTGACAGTATTGGGCAGCTCACATATCTTGTGAGTGGACACACCACCATAGCAGCATGTACAACACTCCCCAATAGAAAGAAAACCCGCTGGGTTGTTCATCCTGTCACTTGTACCCAGACACAGCTGGGACTTGCTTAACTGTCTCAAGTGAACAGCTTCTCAAACAAGAAGATTAACATTAGTCAACGCTTAAAATCTTTCGTTATCTCGCGGGTGCAAAATGGAGGAATCTTTTAATAGCAGTATCTATGTTTGACAAATGGTATTTTCCTAACTCAAACACTGTGGGGGGTTTATTATTCTACACATATTTATAATGTCTCTCAGGTGTTCACAGTCTCGTAGATAGTGGTCAAGGCGGTGTCCGTCACTCTCATCTCAGATTCTGCAACTCCGCTACTCAACTGTGGTTTCCATTGCAAATCTCCATGGATATTAAGTTGTTGTTTAAGATTCGCTACTTGGAACAAAAAAGTTCCAAGTAGCACGGGCTATGGTGAGCCCGTTGGGGACTTACCTGGCACAGGAGCGGGGGGGGGGGGGGTGATATTAAGTTTTTGCTAGGTTTTTGCAGGTATTGTGTGGAGCGAGTGTGTGTGGGGCCGGTGTAGAGGTGACGCAGGCCTGTAACCGGGCGCAGCGCCACGGTGACGCCGGGCCTCCCGCAGTGCTGGTAGTGGGCTCCGGCTCCGTCCCTCCCCTGGCAACTGTCTGTTGGTTGTCACCCCGGTGGTGGTGCTGGTGGTGGTGGTGGAGACCTCTCACTGTTGTGTGGTGGAGACCTCTTACTGTTGTGTGGTGGTTGTGGTGGAGACCTCTCACTGTTGTGTGGTGGTGGTGGTGGAGACCTCTCACTGTTGTGTGGTGGTGGTGGTGGAGACCTCTCACTGTTGTGTGGTGGTGGTGGTGGAGACCTCTCACTGTTGTGTGGTGGTGGTGGTGGAGACCTCTCACTGTTGTGTGGTGGTGGTGGTGGTGGTTGTGGTGGAGACCTCTCACTGTTGTGTGGTGGTGGTTGTTGCTGTGCATAATGATCGCAGTTTCTGTGATTTTTGCCACCGGAGGCGGCTAGTTTATTCAGCTCGTTGTAACGTCATTAAACTGATGTACTAAATTGCCCGAATCTGTTACCTTGCGTTAGTTTCGGGGCTCAACGTACCCGCGGCCCTGTCCCCGACCCGGTCCCCGTCCAGGCCTCCTGTTGTTGGACTGGTCAACTAGGCTGTTGGACGCGGCTGCTCGCAGCCTCACGTATGATCACGCCTAACCAATGACCCCACGAATTAAAAACGGGCAATTTTACGAGCAGCTATGGTTGTTAGTGCAGATTTGGAACCAGTCCATCCACCATTTCTGTGACCATGTTGTGAGGCAATTTGATATCCATCGCCCCACATTGTCTGTTATTCATTTGAACTTCATTTTATGGGCAAAGACTCCAGAGGTCACGTTGACTAAATGTCAATGCGGAGTGTGTATACAACATCTGCATTCATGTTTTCTTATGCATTTGTGTTGTTACAGTGGTGGAGGAGTCGTTGCGAAAGGCAGGATCTTAGGCTCTAAATCCATGTTGACCTGCAGGGTGTGTGTAGTTATTTTTGTTTGTATCAAGTTGAGTTAAGACACCTAATCACTCGCTTATAGAATTCAGCGTGTGACGTTAATGCAACTTATCAATATAATTTCTTATCGTGGCTTTACTACTGATCCTGATAAACTCGCCCCTCGGGGCAAAATTTTAATTTAATTTACTGAACCTGTAGCCTAGGTTCGTGTGTATGCACCTCCCTTGGGAAGATAGGCTAGGTCTGGCGTTTTAAGTACTTGCCTAGCTGTACTTACGGTGAAACGGACTCTTTGGTCGCGCCTTAATTGATTGGTCTCCAGTTTCTCAAGCCTATTGGACTGTCATCAGCTTTCTACATATGAGGCGCTGGCTTCCACCGCGTCACTTCTTAACGCATTGTATTTGTTCACTACTGTGACACAGCTGGAGAATTCGCGGAGTAGATAAACAAAATATCGAGAACTGGTGAGAAAACATGGCCAGTACCGAATGTTATCTTAAACTCTTGCAAGTTTGAGTGGGGAGATAATATGTAAGTAGTAACCCAAGATCAACTAGCTCACCAGAGAGCCAGCGAGACGCATGATCCACAAGTGAACTAATTACACACCACTTTGGGCCTCATCTTCACGAAGTGACAGATTAATGAAGAACGTCATTGTTTTCATGCAGTTTACTCGTATGGTAACCTCATTATAGTAGAAGTATATCCTAAACATAATCAACGGGAAGCTGGATAGTTAATCGATATAATTTAAACAATCTGGGCATTGACTCCTCACCCCCAGAAGGATTCGAACCCAGACAGCCAGGGGCTCCATGCACCTTAGCGTGTCTAGCACTTTCACCACTAGGCCACAACGACTTAAAAAGAATTGGAAGTCGTTAGACCCTTAACCCAATTCCCGCACTCGGTGACGTTGTTGTTTAAGATTCAGCTACTGGGGACAAATTTCCAAGTAGCACGGGCTAAGTCCGTAGTGGACTTACCTGGCACAGGAGCGGAGCTGTAACTGTTCTACTACTACTGACTCTCTGATCTTTTTGGCCACAGATACTTCATCATATGACCTCACATGTAGGGGCCACGTGAGTAACATGTTAGGCGGGGAACCTAGGTTCAGATTCACGAAAGCACTTTCGCAAACACTTACGAACCTGTCCATCTTTTCTCAATCTTTGGCGGATCTGTTTCCAATTATTAAACAGTTAATGAGCTCCGAAGCACCAGGAGGCTGTTTATAACAATAACAACAGTTGAATGGGAAGTTTTCATGCTCGTAAACAATTTAATAAATGTAACCAAAGCCGTCAAAGATTGAGGAAAGATGTACACGTTCGTAAGTGCTTGCGTAAGTGCTTTCGTGAATGTGGCCCCTAGGTTCTAGCACATAGTTCCCAGATGTGACGCACTAGGTTCTGGCGCCCTGGGTACGGAAGAACGGTGCCAAGGAGCGTGGGTTGAGTGGGGTAGGGGGGTGAGGACGAGCTGGCTATGTTAAGACTGCAAAAAGGTAGGTTGTCATCGTGGGTAAGGGGGTAGGGGGGTCACGAGACCGCCGTGGGTAATGGGTTAGTGGAGCGAAGGTCACTGATATGAGCATTGTCTCCTTGTTGTTCACTATGTACCCATCCGGTGTGTTTGCTGTAGCAACGACCTATTCTCCTATATGATGTGAGGTTACCTTGAGGTGTTTTCGGGGCTTAGCGTCCCCGCGGCCCGGTCGTCGACCAGGCTTGAGGGAAAAGGATAAAATGCAGGCGATGAGTCACAATAACGTGGCTAAAGTAATTTGACCAGACCACACACTAGAAGGTGAAGGGACGACGACGTTTCGGTCCGTCCTGGACCATTCTCAAGTCGATTGTGAATGGTCTCACAATCGACTTGAGAATGGTCCAGGACGGACCGAAACGTCGTCGTCCCTTCACCTTCTAGTGTGTGGTCTGGTCAAAAGGATAAAATATAACACTGCGAAGAGGGATTCTACATCAACAGGTGGTTGAAACCTCTGGGAGGTATTTGTAGCTTAGGCTAAATATACTCTCTATGGTGACGTTGTATGGACCAAATGTGTATGCTGCTCTATAGGCGGTAGAATGATCATATCTGTAGTGATTGTTGTCGATCTCGCTTAGCCTTAGGTGTGTGAAGTTGTATTGAAGCTTCCTATTTATCATTGTGTTCAAGTTGCTTGAAAAAACATATACATAATGTGACTGAGTTCATCATTGAGAACAAAGGGCTAGGCTTTGGCTAACTCTTCACATCGTTTGTTAATCTAAATTGCAATACGTAGGCTGCAATGATGCCCTAGGGCGTTTAAAGCAACAAGGAATGATTCTGGAATCACAATTAAAAGTGTCCGGTTTGAACACCTATGCGCTGTTGAGAAGCTTAACACACAAATGTGTTCAGAGGATGGAAGCGCAGTTCATTATGTGAGTTCACTAAACTCTCAGTTGACTAGAGCGTGACTGGGCAACCCGTCCTCACACTAGGCTGCTTAAAGCAGCGGCCCTCCTCCCCAGACGCATTCATCAATTTTAACATGCTGTGTGTTACAAATTTGTTTATTTTTATATATAAATTAATATTATTAATAATACAAATTCTATGTATTGTTAGGCATAGATTAGATTAGGTTAGTTGTTTAGGTTCTGTTGGCGACCCGTCCTCGACTCAAGGCCATTCCATCCAGCGGTCGACCCCACAGACGCATATATAAATTTGTACGTGCATTTAATTCAAAACGGGAATTTTCTCAAATATAAATTAATATTATAATATATTAGCATATTGTGCATATATAGGCATAGGTTAGGTTAAATGTTTAGGTTCTGTTGGCGATAATTTGTATTTGTAGTACGTGGGTGAAGCATTTACAGCGTTGTGGTTCGAACAAAATTCGTCAGTGAAGCACTTCAGAAGGCGAAGTACACTTCAGCACAGTGAAGCTGAACCTCACATCCCTGGAAAACAGAAGAGTAAGGGGAGACATGATAACCACCTACAAAATTCTCAGAGGAATTGACAGGGTGGACAAAGACAAACTCTTCAGCACGGGTGGAACACGAACAAGGGGACACAGGTGGAAACTTAGTGCCCAGATGAGCCACAGAGACGTTAGAAAGAATTTTTTCAGTGTCAGAGTAGTTAATAAATGGAATGCTTTAGGCAGTGATGTGGTGGAGGCTGACTCCATACACAGTTTCAAATGTAGATATGATAGAGCCCAGTTGGCTCAGGAATCTGTACACCAGTTGATTGACAGTTGAGAGGCGGGACCAAAGAGCCAAAGCTCAACCCCCGTAAGCACAATTAGGTGAGTACTTGTTCCGGAAGTGTTCGAACGAAATGAATAGTGTGTGTCGTGTGTAAACCGTTTTTCATTCATAAACAGGGGGTTTGGCGGGTGGATGGAATCACTTTTGGGTCTTTGTTTGGAGGACGGGCTGTTCACTGACGACTTTTGTTTGAACCACAACGCTATAAATGCTTCACCCACGTACTAAAATTACTGTATGTGAGCTCCACTCTGAAGGGAAGAGCCACGGTGTGACACCACCACACCATTTCCTACACCAGCAGCAGTCTTGTACATATACTTGGGGCGCCGAGATAACGAGGACAGTGAAATACCACACGAAAGTATATATATGTATAATACAGTATATAATACAATATATAAATGGAAAAAAAAATACGACTCTGGACACAAACAAATTTTCTAGTGTAGCCCAGGACACACACACACACACACACACACACACACACACACACACACACACACACACACACACACACACACACACACACACACACACACACTACTCAGGACTTGGTCTGGGTCACCAACTTTCTCAGGTTAGGTAAGGTGCGCGACTCAGTACTATCTAACTCCTGCGCCGGAATAACAAGTGATAAACGACAAGTGACGTCACACCCCTTGTGCATGACATATTTAAAACCAAATTTAATCTTATTTTGGCTGAAAACCATATGTGATCTTATTTGGGCTGGGTTGGGTAGCAAGGACATAGATTGGGAACATTTTCTCAGGTCATAGACCCTACTCGTTAGAGTCTATGTTCCAACGTAGGTTCGAACCCTGGTCACGGCTCTTGTGGATTTGTTCATTTACTCGTTAGGCTTGAGGGCTGACTTTGATCAATCTTGCTTATGCAAATAAGGCCATTATCAGTTAATGACCAAACTGCAAGTACAGCTTAGGCCTACCTTGAGGTGCTTCCTTGATCTGCTTCCGGGGCTTAGCGTCCCCGCGGCCCGGTCGTCGACTAGGCCTCCTCGTATGCTGAGTACAAACGTAAACTTGTTGTATATACACTCTGTATGGTGTGGTATAGCTTTCAGTGTAACAAAATAAAACATCATTTAGCATCATTCTGAGGTATAGTGTCGACGTATAGTGTCGACGTGCTGCGTTAGTGATCTCTTAGTCAATCACTAAATATGTTTTATTTATATCTTTTTTGGGGGGAGCTATAGGGTCTTTTTCTCGAATTGCTTCTCTGTTTTGTATCCTCATATATTTATTATTTTATTTATATATACAAGAGTTGTTACATTCTTGTACAGCCACTAGTACGCGTAGCGTTTCTGGCAGGTCCCTGGAATACGATCCCCGCCTCCGCGAAGAATCGTTTTAACAACCAAGTACACATTTTACTGTCGAGTTAAACAGAGGCTACAGTTAAGGATTTGCGCCCAGTAAATCCTCCCCGGCCAGGGGCCAGATTCACGAAGCAGTTACACAAGTACTTACGAACGTGTACATCTTTCCTCAATCTTTGACGGCTTTGGTTACATTTATTAAATAGTTTACAAGCATGACAACTTGCCAATCAACTGTTGTTATTGTTATAAACAGCCTCCTGGTGCTTCGGAGCTCATTAACTGTTTAATAATTGTAAACAAAGCCGCAAAAGATTGAGAAAAGATGTTTACGTTCGTAAGTGCTTGCGTAACTGCTTCGTGAATCTGGCCCCCTGGATACGAACCCAGGACAAGCGCACGCGGAACGCCAGGCGATCATATTACCTCTACCCCACGGACACTGCTTATTATTCATTTATTTCTGTGTTGCAATTGTCTGTGGTTCCTTATCGAGTTCTATGCTTTGGAGGCGATGAGTCACAATAACGTGGCTGAAAAAGGTTGACCAGACCACACACAGAAGGTGAAGGGACGACGACGTTTCGGTCCGTCCTGGACCATTCTCAAGTCGATTGTCTTGTCAAGTCGATTGACAATCGACTTGAGAATGGTCCAGGACGGACCGAAACGTCGTCGTCCCTTCACCTTCTAGTGTGTGCTCTGGTCAACATCTATGCTTTGGTATAGGGAATGGGGCGTACCCCAAGGGGATGCTCCCGCCCGTAAGGGATTTAATAGACTAATGAACTTATCTGGTGCGGCCAAACGCGGCCATTGTCGTTTGTAATGGGTAATCTAAGGAAAAGGGGCATGCCTCGGTGCGGGGAAGATGGAGGCTCGTGTGAGACACGTGTATCTTAGCGGAGGAACGGGTATGTGTCCGAATGAGACACGTGAATCTCGGGTGTGTGTCCGAATGAGACGCAGGGGTGGGGGGGGGGGAAGGGTGAGGATATGGCAAGGGTTAGGATATACTGTACATGTTTTTTCTACCACAGACGTGGCCAGATAGTTTACAATGCTAACCAGTATATATACATTTTCTTCAGCCCTCTAAGGACAGTGTTAGCGATCTGTTAAAAATGTAATTCAGTGATTTATTGATCAATCAACCACGGAAGGTGATTGTAGTGCTTTTAAAATGCTAAGCTAACGTGCAAACATAAATACACAAATTTACATCTGATATACCGTACAGGCATTCAGAATCCTCATGAACCGGTCCTGATGCCTGCTAGTGGGGTCCAGTTCATCCAGATCCTGTTCCACTGGACTCCGTCCTGAGCCCTTGCAAGCAGCCATATTTCTTGAGTACCCCCCGTCCTTCCGGCGCCATTTTTTTTTGTGTATAGATGAAGGACGAGTTGTATACAGGAGTATACTTCCTCCTGTGTGTGTGTGTTTGTGTGTGTGTGTGTGTATGTGTGTGTGTGTGTGTATAAACGTTATCTGTTTTTCTTTAGCAGGAAGCCTCGACTTTGTGTATTTCCTTCTCCATGTCGAGCATTAATATCCCTTATGCCTTATGGGTTTGAAGGTTATGTTGGCTTACAACGTTGCAAAATAATAATATAATCACAACGTTACCTGTACCGAGTTGTAGGAGACTCGAACCGGGGACCTCACCTGTGTGAAGCAGAAGCGCTTTCGACTGGGCTGTGAGTAGTCTTAAAAAGGAAATTGTATGTGTTTAGAGGTTGTTTATTTAAAGATTGTTTATGTCACATGACCCTTATCTATCGCGGCCTCATACTTGCTTCATGACTTATCTATCGCGGCCTCATACTAGGTTCATTGTATCGTTCATTGTATCAAGGTATCTGTGAATAAGGAATTTTTTTATCTATCATTGTATTCTAGTTTGTTGTGAAGGTGTGGTGATGAGAGATGTAAGGTAAAAGATGGTGCATCATACCTATTCAAAGTTGTTGGTTTAGATTTAAGTACTGGAAACAAAAAGTTGCAAATAGCACGGGCTAGGGTGATCCCGTAGTGGAGTAACCTGGCACAGGAGCGGGGCTGTAACTGGAAGTGTAGGTCATAGATAACACGGCTTACATATGTAGATATTAGTAACGCAGCTTACATATATATGTGCACATAGAGACACCTGACCATTAACGTGGGCTCGTGGGAAACTAACCCACACCAAGGTGGGCCGGGTTAGGTTCACGTGTTTTTAGTAGCCCGTATTTTGTATGTTGTGGCAACTATAGAGGGCAGGCTGGTGTGTGTGTGTGTGTGTACTCACCTATTTGTGCTTGCAGTATCGAGCATTGACTCTTGGATCCCGCCTTTCCAGCTATCGGTTGTTTACAGCAATGACTCCTGTCCCATTTCCCTATCATACCTAGTTTTAAAAGTATGAATAGTATTTGCTTCCACAACCTGTTCCCCAAGTGCATTCCATTTTTCCACTACTCTCACGCTAAAAGAAAACTTCCTAACATCTCTGTGACTCATCTGAGTTTCCAGTTTCCACCCATGTCCCCTCGTTCTGTTATTATTACGTGTGAACATTTCATCTATTTCCACTTTGTCAATTCCCCTGAGTATTTTATATGTCCCTATCATATCTCCTCTCTCCCTTCTTTTCTCTAGTGTCGTAAGGTTCAGTTCCTTCAGCCGCTCTTCATATCCCATCCTTCGTAACTCTGGGACAAGCCTCGTCGCAAACCTCTGAACCTTCTCCAGTTTCTTTGTGTTTCTTTAGGTGGGGGCTCCATGATGGCGCGGCATACTCTAAGACGGGTCTCACGTAGGCAGTGTAAAGCGCCCTAAAAGCCTCCTCATTTAGGTTTCTGAATGAAGTTCTAATTTTCGCCAGTGTAGAGTACGCTGCTGTCGTTATCCTATTTATATGTGCCTCGGGAGTTAGATTAGGTTTGTGTGTGTGTGTGTGTGTATGTGTGTGTGTGTGTGTGTGTGTGTGTGTGTGTGTGTGTGTGTGTGTGTGTGTGTGTGTGTGTGTGTTGGGGGGAGTAGAGGGTTGTCACTGAGGATGACTCTATAAAGATGAGGTTGTAAACTTGTTTATATATTACCACATACTAATGATAATTATGAATACTGATGAGACACACTCGCTATTGTTTTGTCGAATGTACATCAATTTGTATTTTTTTTTATCACATATACCAGTGTACTCGTCTCCTTTGATAAGTTTTTGAATTTGGTAAAACACTGAATTTTGTTCATATATATATATATATATATATATATATATATATATATATATATATATATATATATATATATATATATATATATATATATATATATGTTGTACCTAGTAGCCAGAACGTCGTACTCGGCCTGCTATGCAAGGCCCGATTTGCCTAATAAGCCAAGTTTTCCTGAATTAATATATTTTCTCTAATTTTTTTCTTATGAAATGATAAAGCTACCCATTTCATTATGTATGAGGTCAATTTTTTTTATTGGAGTTAAAATTAACGTAGATATATGACCGAACCTAACTAACCCTACCTAACCTAACCTATTCTTATAGGTTAGATTAGGTAGCCGAAAAAGTTAGGTTAGGTAGTCGAAAAACAATTAATTCATGAAAACTTGGCTTATTAGGCAAATCGGGCCTTGCATAGTATGCTGAGAAGTGCGTTCTGGCTACTAGGTACGACATATATATATATTATATATATATGTGTGTGTATGTACCGTGTATGACGCGTTCGTTCAATAAAACCTACAAAGATGTTAGTACAAGTATTTATTAAGTCGACGAAAACAAAGGTGTTAATTGGCAGGTGTATCATTAACAAGGTAATATAATTGAGTTAGCCTTCAATATTGCGACAGTGTTCAGTGTGGGGCGACTCTACAACCCAGTCCTCCTCATCACGGCGTCGCCGTGGGACGTACACTAGACGCATACAGAAGGCCTGGTCGGGGACCGGCCCGCGGGGACGTTGAACCCCGAAATCATCGCAAGATAAGGTACTATACCTAAGGCCAACGCATTTCGTACTAGAAAAGTGATAGCGGCTGGCGAAAGTGACTTATTGTCCCGTTTTCTGTTTTGGGTCCTCTGGTTAGGGTACGGACACTTTAGCAGGACAGTTTCTTGGTGCTTGACCCGCTCAGTGATTCAGGAAGGTGCTAGAAACATAAATAACGTCCTTGTTGATGCGACATATGAGCATGGCTATTTTCGCTGGGACGATTCAACACGCCACGGAGCTATCATAGGGTTAATATCGAGTAGCTATATAGGAGTCAATACATTTCCACGGGAGTGTTAGCGACTGCCTTGATGGTCAATGTTGACACTGGTGCTCGTAATCACCTCAAGTAGAGTCAAAAACAATAATATCTGTAGCTTGAGTGACCTCGTCTGAGACCTCCAGCGTGGCCTCCAGCTGACGGTAAACTGATTAAGTATTTGAAGGCTTCTCGTTATCCGGAGGAGTGATGGGTGTGGCGATGATGGGACCGCCATCACTGGCAGACTCTCACCTGTTAAACTCTTCCTCGGGAACGTCTTTTTAACGGTTGCCGGAACAACCGTGGACATCTTCAAGACAAAACTAGATCGTTTTCTTCAAGAAGTGCCGGACTAACCGGGGCTGTGGTGGATATGTGGGCTTGCGGGCCGCTCCAAGCTACAGCCTGTTGGAACAAGCTCGCACAAGTCAAGCCTGGCCTCGGGCCGGGCTTGAGGGAGTAGAACTCCCAGAACTCCATCAAGCAGGTACACAAAATGTAAGATGGTAATGAAAAACCTCATTAACAGAGACGTGACCCTGCACTAGCAAGATGGTTCACTTCACACACTACTGCAAGAGCAAGAAGACCGCTAACTTGCTTGTGAAGAGCTCGCCCGACGCCACACGAAATGTCTTGAAAGAGACGAATGTCGTCTGTCTTGATGTGTCCACTTAGAAACTGTCAACCCCCAACGATCTCAACTTATTGGCAAGACAACATCTCTCTCTCATGGCGCCTAACAATATACACACAATCAGACCATTACCTAAGATATCCTGACCAACAGCATCGAAATAATCGACAGATACAATGACAATTAAAGACAAAACATAGACAAAGCACTAGATATCAAACACACTTATCCAACTATCCAGTTGGATCTATCCCCCAAGCCAGTTTACTTTTAGATATCCCCGACCAAAGGCAGAATGTCCAGCTCAGGACGAATTGTCCATGTAGCACGGGCCCGTAATTGAATTCGGTTATTCGCAAAAAAAAAGTCTTGAGCTACGCAGACGACCTCGTCCTCGCAGCGTGTGAAGAACAGGGCCTCGAAGTGGCACAACACGTCCTCAATAGCATGACACAACAGTATTGAACTGTGACTCAGGGTCGGGTCATTATCAGAAGAGCGCGCCAAGAACTATGACATTGAATGGTATCCTTCAATGGTAGGTCAGAAAGCCTCTGCTTGGCAGGGTCCGACGCGTGAACACAACTCCCTAATTGGAACGTAGAATTGGTTTGCGTGGGAGACTACAAATGTCTAGTATGGTTTACAAGAATACCGGCCTCGTGCAAGCAGGCCGGTATTGTGGCCGATTAGGCACCGGCCTCGGCTTCCCTTTCAGGGCTCAACGTCCCCGCGGCCCGGTCCTCGACCAGGCCCCTTATCATCCGCCCTGGTGGTCTAAATGTCAAAAAAACAAAACTGTAGTTGATATGCCCAACACCAGACCTAATCAGCGAGGTGGGATGTCTGTGGTCAGATGGTCCACATACTGGCTTTGTTAGTTGGGTGTAATGGTTGTTATCTAGCATCCACTACCATGAGACTCTAGGCTATCTCCGTCAGTCGTGGTGCTCGCTGATAACACGTACCCGGGCCGTTATCTATGGTTTACACCCACAACCTGTTCCCTTCACCCACAACCCACACTCACGTGCAACACCTACACACACACCCACAACCTGGCCCACCCTGCCCCCCCCCACTACCCACCATATTTACAACTCTCACCCACTCACGGCCCACAACACATCCTCAAACACTCCACCCACATCGGCACCCATTATACCCACTCCCATGGAGTACATCCTAGGTCGAGCCCTGGCACCTGGCCGGGCTCGGGGAGTCGAAGAACTCGTGAAACCTTCTCCAGGTATACTCCAGGTATACTCATACCAGCCAACAACCCAATCCCCTGTTCCCACCAGAAACGCGTCGTTCGCATCCTGAACCCACCCACACAAACTATCCAGTGTGCTTGCAAGAATACAACAGTTTATACAGTTTTTTGTAAGACATGCCCCGCGGAGCTCGGAGATCCATTAGGCGATCATCTCCCGTCGAAAAATGTGTACTCGGGTTTTTTGTTTGTGTGTGTGGGGGGGGGGGGAGTCATGGTTTGTGTGTGCGCGCACTCACATAGTTGTACTCACCCACGCGCATGCGGGGATTGAGCTTCGGTTCTTTTGTCCCGCCTCGCAACTGTCAATCAACCGGTGTACAGGTTACCCCGTACTCTTCCAAGGCTGCTTGGTTTACTGCCACCTGTTCTAGTTCAGGGACTTTTCCTCGCTCTATTGTGAAGACCTGGAATCTCTTGAGTTCTTCACACACACACACACACACACACACACACACACACACACACACACACACACACACACACACACACACACACACACACACACACACACACACACACACCTACCTTGTCGTTCTCAGTGTACCTGACCTCACCCGTTCTCAATTTCATCACCTGGTTATCATGTGTGTGTATGTTGGAGATAACTGTTTTATCAGGATGGGGATGGGTGGGTAGAGGGGGGGGGGGTCGATGTAAACTTGAGAGTGATTGTGTCCCTGGGTTCACGCAGGTGGCGGTATGATGTACCGGAGCACGACAATGGGCAGTGGTCGTGTAGCCACGTAGGTGAGAGAGACGTTACCGTGCCGGCCGTGTCAGGTGACTGTGGTGATATTATCAGGTGAACGGCACCTCCGCGGCCCCTCACAGCCTCCTGGACATTTTGCGCCGTATTGCAACATTGCGCCGTATAGCAACATTGCGCCGTATTGCAACATTGTGCCGTATTGCAACATTGCGCCGTATAGCAACATTGCGCCATATTGCAACATTGCGCCGTATTGCAACATTGTGCCGTATTGCAACATTGCGCCGTATAGCAACATTGCGCCGTATTGCAACATTGCGCCGTATTGCAACATTGCGCCGTATAGCAACATTGCGCCGTATAGCAACATTGCGCCGTATTGCAACATTGCGCCGTATAGCAACATTGCGCCGTATAGCAACATTGCGCCGTATAGCAACATTGCGCCGTATTGCAACATTGCGCCGTATAGCAACATTGCGCCGTATAGCAACATTGCGCCGTATAGCAACATTGCGCCGTATAGCAACATTGCGCCGTATAGCAACATTGCGCCGTATAGCAACATTGCGCCGTATTGCGACATTGCGCCGTTGTAAATATATTACTAATGTGGTTTACTGTGGCTGGAACGGGGTTTGTGTGTGTTCGTTAACGTTGCGAAATGAGTAACCTGCCTTCAGCCAATTTTTAAAGTCATAGATGATTGTTCTAGACTTTTGTGATGGTGTTATATTTTACTTGTGAGTGCTTTGGAAGACCCTGGTGTTCCTTCACAGCTCTCCTTCATAACACACCATGTATAACTAGTGAATATGTTCACGTGTTCACCAATTGGCGTGTTCTGGTGTATAACACCTGAGGAGCAGGCTAGGCTTAGGCAGTAGAGCCAATACTGACGGCTCCTGGGGGAATGTATTCCTTGTGTAGACCCAAAAATGAATTGTACATTTCAATATTAAAACGAACCTAACTGTGAGGATCAAATGTCTTCAGTTGAGAGCGCGTTGTGAAACACATCTGTGTGTGAAACATTTATGTATGAAACTACACATATATGAAACGATATGACTTTAGAGCGCATCTACAGTCACACTCCGTGCGTAGGTTCGAATCCGCATCAAGCCCCTTGTGAATTTGTTAACACATCATTAGTATTTTTCCTTGTGTATTACCAAAAAAATTGATCTCAAGTTGCCCAAGAAACGATTCGATATTTATAAATATTTCGTAACGAAAATAGTAATTTGACATATTAGTTCAGTTACAACTTTATCTTTAAGTAATTGTAATAACCAATTTGGCCTGTTATACGTGTCAATCTAGGTAGCAGTGTGGCCGGTAATTGGGAATTACAGCAATAATGTAGTCTGTACTTGTAACTATGTTGCAGAAGCTTAGTCGGCTATTTTGCAATTGTAACAGCAGTTCATAAGTATTTTAAAGCTGAGCTTCGTGTATGTTTTAATAGTTAGTCCTTAACTCTGTATAGTGTTTGCATTCTCCCTTATTTATCTAGCCTTATGTTTTGCTTCCGACTAGGACAAACCAGGAGTTACCCACGTAGGGGATCACCGCGTACGTTTTAAAGTCTTCTGGTAGTGACTACCACCTATTGGAACCCTCCCTACTGCTCTACCACTAGCAGCAACTTTAACCACCTACTGCCGACACACCTACAAGACGTGCTAATCACCACCACCAGCTCTTCAACCACCATTAGCGTCACCTGAAGCCGTTCTCAGCCAGCAAGATGAAGGTGCCTATAGATCAGGCAACGATTAACGTGGGCATCCTGGGTCTGGCCTACATGTTCGTCTTCACCTCCTTCCAGACGCAGGGCAACATGCAGGTAAGCTCCAGTCATGGCCTGCTGCCTCACTATATGTAGCCTGTCTATAGTGGTCCGCTGCATCACTATGTAGCCTACTTACAATGGCCTGCTGCCTCACTAAATAGCGTACTTACAATTGCCTGCATCACTATTGTAGAGTACTTACAATGTCTCTAATATGATGGGACACTTAAGCTTAGTGGTAAGCATAGTAAGCTGTGTGTACGCAAGCAGTCAGTGCTTGTTACATGACTTAAAAAAAAGGGATATCTGGATTATCTGAGACGTGACTATAGTAAACAATGAAACGCTCTTCTACATTAGTATGACACACAGAAGACATCTCCCGGCACGAAGGGTGCAGTCGCACCTCCACAGATCTCCAGTATCAGCTCTTGATACTGGTAATGGCTCAAAAGGGCCACCACTTACGGGCTATTCATGCCCGTGCCACCTTTTGGATGGCTTAATCTTCATCAATCAATCAATCTAGTATGACAGACGATGCCGATGGCGCTTGGGGGGATCTTGTTCCCAGGGCCGCTCTCCCACACACGCTTATAGAAATTGAAATTGAAATAAGTTTATTGAGGTAAAATACACACAAAGGGATGAGGTAGCTCAAGCTATTCTCACCCCGTTCAGTATATCGTGTTAATACATACATAGACACACATCACAAGCAATAAACGTATTACCGAACATTCTGAGAGATAAACATATACATTTCACACGCTTATAGGTTCCCCCACAAACACACTCCCTATCTTTTATACATTCTCCATCTATCTCCCAGTCTCATCACCACACATCACCTCTCCGGAATAGTGTGGCATCCCCAGTGAGTCTGGGAGCCACTCCTGCCTTGGTTATCTGTGCTCTTCATTGATATCACACGCCCTTGTTTCAAGATGTCGATAGAATAATCAGCAAAACAAATCCATCTTCTCTCAAAAAAAATTTCTTCCCTGGTCTTCACTCAAGGTGACACTGTAAATTGCATCTTTCTCACCGAAAGATGGAAGAATTTTCCCCAAGACATTAACAGCTTTCTGGTGTTCAAGACATTAGGATTACCACTGCTACCTTATTCAATCTTGTGTTGTTGATATCCTCAAAATGCATCCGGAGTCTGCCAGTGCAGACCGCTTATCACATGCCTCTGTATGACTAACCATCCTGTGTGATGGGGATTTTTTAGCATCACCTAGTTAGCTTTTTTGACACACTGTACTCCACTTCATATAGTCTAGGGTAGCTGCACTAATGCAGATGTACCTCATATCTTAATAAAAAAAAAAAAAAAAAGACATTAGGAGAAGCTTTTGGTAAAAATTCCCGATGCTTGTTCTGACTTATCATGTAAGCCAAGTCAAGCAGCAACAATGGCTTCATAAGTCCAGCAACATATCTCGCCACTTGCTTGTATCGAAAAACAAGAATGGAAGGAATAGAAATGTTCTTAAACTGCAGTGTGTATATACGCGAAAGAAACTAAGAAAGTCGTATGGACACAGATTTGATATAGAGTACTCGGAGGGGGTCCATGGTGATCTTTCCCTCCATCCCTCTTCTTCCACATCCCCCATTCCTTTCCCCCCTCTTCACCCCTTTTTCCCTTCCCTTCCTCCTCTCTCCTTCCTGCCCCATCTCCCAAAGTCTCTTTCCGTTATTTCTTAACATTAAGCTATATAGTCGTAACTGCTTAGTGCTTTCTCCTGATAATTACCTCCCACCCTCTTTTCAATCTTCCCCGTCTCTTAAAAATGTAGTATTAAGAAGCACTGAAACAACTGTATAGGTCTCAGAAAATATATTATTACGATCACTAAAAACTTCAGGAGGAACACTCCAAACATTTCCTCACTTGACTATGAAAATCACACGGGGGAGGGGTGTCTCTAGAAATACTAACATATCTTCAAGCATCTATTACGGGCTCACCATACAGCAGTTCTGTGCTACTGGAACTTCTTGTTCTGAGCAGCGGAATCTAAAACAACAAGCTTCTATAACCTAGTCCGACCCCGACTAGCATGTTCGTCCTGTACCCAAGGGCATTTTCCCTGCATAGCTGGGCGAGTCTATCCCCTAAGAGTTTAGCCTCCGACTTTGGACAAACAGACACAAACTCATACACACATTCATTCTCTCTCTTATAAATATTGACTGTCCAAAATAAAAGCTAATTCAAACTTCTTTCTGCTTCACGGGTTAAGGGGTATATCAGAGAACGTGCAGCGCTCTTTCAAGTGTAATTAACGAATCATGAACAATGAACCGTTATCATATATGCCAGATACCGAGCGATTGTCTGATGCCATACTTTGATACCTTTAGATTGATTGATAAAGATTAAGCCACCCAAGAGGTGGCACGGGTATGAATAGCCCGTAAGTGGTACAATTTTTTGTTCAGTAATTGTTTTCAGTGTTCTGAGGTCACATTTAATCGTCAAATACCTTTAGTGCTGCACTGTTTACATATAGCCCCAATGGTAGGCCAGTTGTTTACAGGGAAACAATTCTATTGATCCATCTTCCCATCTCAAGCTTTAAGTCAAATGCCGACTTAAGTTGATTTGAACAAGCCAGTATTTGGCTTCCACGGGACAACTAACTGACGTCGTAAATCTTCCATACATTATAATAAACGTTTATTTAAAATGTAACAAAATATTATATTGTGGCTTTATGTGTAGTTTCTCGCCAAAGTTGGGAAAGATGTTCACAAGGTGAACGAATCACGTTTCGAGCTATAACTTCGAACATAGTCAAGTATTTGACTTAATAAGCAGCCCATCATCAACAAAGACCAAAGGCTCGTTGTTGATGAGGATGGGCTACTTATTCAACCTCTTCTTTTACAAAGAACGTCTCATCTTGTACGTATGCATTACATAAGGCCAAAAATTGTCGTACTAAAAAATAGAAGCGGCTCGCGAAATTGACATATTGTTCCATTTTCTATTTTGGGTCCTTTGGTAGGTTAGGATAAGGGCACTTTTAATTGACCGTTTTCTTGACGTTGGGAAACTTTAGGAGGACGGGCTGCTTTTTAAGCCTTCTGCCGAACTCTTCATGAATGAAAAACATTTACACTTGGCATACAACTGATGACATATGTACTTCTCAAAATGCTTCATCCAAGTACTGTACTGTACTTCAAATACCCAAAATTACCAACTGAACCTAACCTAACCTTGGTCTAACTATTTAATACATTCTAGTATGCATGTAAGAATATTAATTTATATTTAAGAAAATACTAATGTAGAATACGCAGCACGATAGTGTAACACCATAAAGGTCAAATATGTTACAATAGAATGGTTGAATGGGGGTTGGCCGCTGTGAGGACGACCCCTAGCCTGAGGACAGGCTGCAACAGGTCAACTGGTGACTTTTGTAGATTATACAGTAATTTGGTATTTGACCTGTACGTTAGTTATATGTTGTGAATCCAGCGGCCCTTTGTTTTGACGATGGGCTCCTGTCTCATTATACAGTAGTTTCAAAGCGTTATATGACAAAGAGTGCTGGGAAGACGAGACACCATGAGCGTAGCTCTCATCCTGTAACTACACTTAGGTAATTACAGTTATTTACTTTATTTTAATGTATGCTGTGTCGGTTGCATAGTTGTGTTTTTCTTCACTCACACTTTGGACAGAATTGGTTTGGCACATTTCCTTTCACCTAATGTCTCTGTTCACCTAGCAATAAAGAGGTACCCAGGAGTTAGGCAACTGTTGTGGGGTTGCATCCTGGAGAGGGTCAGTAGTTCGTCCTTAAGGAGGACCTCGATACCAGCCTAACAGATAAACATACACTGGCTGCCTGTCCCCTGAGAAAACGAATTACAATAAATATATATATATATATATATATATATATATATATATATATATATATATATATATATATATATATATATATATATATATATATATATATATATATATATATATATATTATTAAATATGACCGAAAAAGTAAGATTAATAATTCTAACACGAATTTTCTCAATCTTTCGTACATTACACTTCACTGTTGGAGGTAAATCAAAAATCACTTCTCCAAAATTCATTTTTATTTCTAGTCTGACGCGACACGGGCGCGTTTCGTAAAACTTATTACATTTTCAAAGACTTCACAAATACACAACTGATTAGAACGTATCTCTGATTTTATATCTACATTTGAGTGAGGTGGGAGGGGTGATGTGGCATTAACACAAGACAGAACAAGAGGGGATATTAATAGGGTATTAAAAGTATCAACACAAGACAGAACAGAAACAATGGGTATTGAATAGAAGTGTTTGTAGAAAGCCTATTGGTCCATATTTCGTGATGCTTCTATATTGGAGCGGAGTCTTGAGGTGGGTAGAATATAGTTGTGCAATAATTGGCTGTTGATTGCTGGTGTTGACTTCTTGATGTGTAGTGCCTCGCAAACGTCAAGCCGCCTGCTATCGCTGTATCTATCGATGATTTCTGTGTTGTTTACTAGGATTTCTCTGGCGATGGTTTGGTTATGGGAAGAGATTATATGTTCCTTAATGGAGCCCTGTTGCTTATGCATCGTTAAACGCCTAGAAAGAGATGTTGTTGTCTTGCCTATATACTGGGTTTTTTGGAGCTTACAGTCCCCAAGTGGGCATTTGAAGGCATAGACGACATTAGTCTCTTTTAAAGCGTTCTGTTTTGTGTCTGGAGAGTTTCTCATGAGTAGGCTGGCCGTTTTTCTGGTTTTATAGTAAATCGTCAGTTGTATCCTCTGATTTTTGTCTGTAGGGATAACGTTTCTATTAACAATATCTTCCAGGACCCTTTCCTCCGTTTTATGAGCTGTGGAAAAGAAGTTCCTGTAAAATAGTCTAATAGGGGGTATAGGTGTTGTGTTAGTTGTCTCTTCAGACAACTAACACAACACCTATACCCCCTATTAGACTATTTTACAGGAACTTCTTTTCCACAGCTCATAAAACGGAGGAAAGGGTCCTGAAAGATATTGTTAATAGAAACGTTATCCCTACAGACAAAAATCAGAGGATACAACTGACGATTTACTATAAAACCAGAAAAACGGCCAGCCTACTCATGAGAAACTCTCCAGACACAAAACAGAACGCTTTAAAAGAGACTAATGTCGTCTATGCCTTCAAATGCCCACTTGGGGACTGTAAGCTCCAAAAAACCCAGTATATAGGCAAGACAACAACATCTCTTTCTAGGCGTTTAACGATGCATAAGCAACAGGGCTCCATTAAGGAACATATAATCTCTTCCCATAACCAAACCATCGCCAGAGAAATCCTAGTAAACAACACAGAAATCATCGATAGATACAGCGATAGCAGGCGGCTTGACGTTTGCGAGGCACTACACATCAAGAAGTCAACACCAGCAATCAACAGCCAATTATTGCACAACTATATTCTACCCACCTCAAGACTCCGCTCCAATATAGAAGCATCAAGAAATATGGACCAATAGGCTTTCTACAAACACTTCTATTCAATACCCATTGTTTCTGTTCTGTCTTGTGTTGATACTTTTAATACCCTATTAATATCCCCTCTTGTTCTGTCTTGTGTTAATGCCACATCACCCCTCCCACCTCACTCAAATGTAGATATAAAATCAGAGATACGTTCTAATCAGTTGTGTATTTGTGAAGTCTTTGAAAATGTAATAAGTTTTACGAAACGCGCCCGTGTCGCGTCAGACTAGAAATAAAAATGAATTTTGGAGAAGTGATTTTTGATTTACCTCCAACAGTGAAGTGTAATGTACGAAAGATTGAGAAAATTCGTGTTAGAATTATTAATCTTACTTTTTCGGTCATATTTAATAATATATGTCTACAGGAAAGACTGCTACCAAAATATACTAATATATATATATATATATATATATATATATATATATATATATATATATATATATATATATATATATATATATATATATATATATTATATATATATATATATATATATATATATATATATATATATATATATATATATATATATATATATAATATAAATATAATATAATAATAATAATATATGGTGCACTATTGACCAGTATGGCCCATATGCTACATTTCCTTAAATCTTAGATTATACAACGGGTCTTAATTTGGAGGATTTTCAAGATACTCCTCGAAAAGCATGGTCTATTATTCAATATGGTGCGCTTTCCAGAGCGACTTGGAACAACTTAACACATCCAAGGTTCAGGTTCTTGAAACGTTGTACTTGGAGTTTAAGTACAGTACTTGGACCAGTTAAGTACTTGGAACTTAACAGGTTCCAAGTTAGTACACATTAACTCGTTGCACTTTCTAGTCATTTCATCTACATTTATTATTTAATAATTTTGTAAGCCAAATTTTATTCTTTAATAATTATGTAAATCAAATTTTATTTTGTTATAATTATGTAAACAAAAATTTTTCTTTATGTAAACAAATTTTTTTCTTTAATAATTATGTAAACAACATTGTATTCTTTAATAATTATGTAAACAAACTTTTATTCTTTAATAATTATGTAAACAAAATTTTATTCTTTAATAATTATGTAAACAAAATTTTATTCTTTAATAATTATGTCAACAAAATTTTATTCTTTAATAATTATGTAAACAAAATTTTATTCTTTAATAATTATGTAAACAAATTTGTATTCTTTAACAATTATGTAAACAAAATAAATCAAAATAAGAATGAAATGTTTAATAATTATTAAAAAAAAAGGAGATGGAAAGTCTAATAACAAGCCCCCAAATGATTATCAGGTTAAGTTGCATTAGTTTGATAGGTTAGGTTAAGTTCTTTGGTGCTCATTTTAACTGTATTTTGTTGTAATCACATATAATACAGAAATAATGAGGACCAAACCAAGCTATTTTGCTGAAATAAAGCAAATCTCATGGGGGGGGAGAGAAATCTCATCATCGAGGCTTTGGCCTAAACCTTTCTAGTTCTTCCTGTACGAAACTTGATATGGAGTTCTTCAACATCCATCCTTCCCATATACCATTGGCATCCACCCAATCTATTGATAGAATGTTGAATTTTCTCGGCCTGGATTAATTTCTGGTCTTCTCATTTAAGGATCTGATGTGAAAGGTTTTGATTCTCCTGACTCCTTACTATAGACAATTGGGTCAGTGAGCTTCATGCTCTTTTCCATCATACTGGTTGCCTTATTTTGTTTTTGTCCAGTTAGGGGGGAGGGGGCTCTTTTGTCAAATACCTTACTCATAATTTTTGTGTGAAAGTTTAACAGTTTTGTTTTGGGAAGGCCTCATCTTGGTTTATCTATCTGTCAGTATATCCTCTTCTTTATCCTGTTGCAGGCTTGCACTGTTATATGGTATGTTATGGTAATCAGTGTACCAAATGCAACATATTATAAAGAGTAGTGCTCAAAAAATCCTTGTTTACTCTGAATCGGTTGATTAGGCATTTAGTCATAATAATAATAATATTCATAGTCATAATAATAATAATAATAATGTTTATTCAGGTAAAAGTACATACATTCAAAATCAGTTACAAACAGAATGTTGGATTTCTAGATAGAGCTAGTACATAATATGCCTAAAGCCATTTTTGGCTTTAGGCATAATATATATTAAATAAATAATATTTATATATTAAATAAAATATGAATGATGCTTAGCATATGTTTTTCATATAGTTATGTAATACCTGTATTTGTTTCACTCTTTGCAGCAAGTTGTGATCAAGAGTATCAAAAGCGAGAACCCAAACTTCGAAGGCTCTGGGTACACATCGCTGGCAATTATTTATGCAGTTTTCGCCTTCTTCAACTGGTTATCTCCATCATGCCTCAGTTATCTTGGTCCCAAGCTCACGATGATCATCGGTGGCATTACTTACGCGTACGTTTATAAAAACACTTCCAGCTTTATTGTGTATTTCAGCGCTCATGTTTACCCATACAAGCAAAGCATTCTTTAAGGTGTGTGTAACTGCAGTAAGTTAATGTGTATTTCTGATCCTCACCTTGTCACAAACGGACATCTTGCAGTGACATCATCAGGAAGGTTTACTACATTTCTCTTTGAGTAACAATGTTAGTGCTGCTTGCAATCCTTATTATTTACAGTTACTGTACTGGAATTTTTATCTTAAGCCTAGCTGATGCAGTATTAAAAAAAATGTAAATCTGATGGAACATGCTAAGAGTAATACATTGTTACTCATTGGTAATTTCGTTTTAACAAAGACCGGCAGGTACTGTGTTAAAATTTCAATACATTCTCACATATTTGTTTAGGCATAAGCACTGTTTATGCCTAAATGCTTATGCCTTATGATTATGTCTTTCAATTAGACAAACCTCATGTTTTCATGGTTTGCAATTACAATATGTAGTTATTTACTCAAGTGAGTCATTTAAACTACTGTACAGTTGAACGCCAGTAATCCACATATCATGACCCCACGATCTTCTAAATAAAAGAACCAATGAGGGGCTGCTTAGTTGCTTATAAGATTCTGCATGCACAAATGCTCTTAGTTTTATTCATGCAATTGTTGGCATTTTATCAATTGATTAATAACACTGATCCCTCAAGTATGTCATAAACAAATCTAACTGCGACTAGTGTCAGCAGTTTGAAGACCCCCTGATACAACTAATATAGGCTGTATGTAGCACAGTTGGTATCGCTACATCCAGGGTGGTGGGTGGAACTGCAGTCCACCCTCGCTTTATTTCATAATTTACATTAAAGCTGTGCTGCATAAATGATTGCATCTTTGCCAGATCTAATAACTAATATAGATTGCATCTGAATGGGGAAATAATAGAATTAATTACTGTTGGTAAGAACATTGTACGAGTCATTTGTGCAGCTTATCCAGATTTGCTGTTAATAAACCACTACATATGCACTCCATTCACCTGGGCTGTAGGAGACTCGAACCACGGACCCCACGCGTGTGTGAGGCCGAAGCTCTATCGACTGAGCTATTGAGTAGTCCTAATAAGGACTACACTACATATACATTTATAGTGTATAAAGTATTGTCGATTTGTATAAATCAATATTATACAGTCGACCTTTGAACTGCACAAGTGATATGTTTTGTAAAGCATCACCAGACCGAAGTTAACTTTGTATTGGAAATTTAGGAATGTGTTCTACCTGTGTAAGCATTGTTAAATAATGAAGCTAGAAAACTAGGGAGGTGTCATGATGCAAGAATGTTTCCGAAAGATTGTAAAAATACAAAATAATTAGTTCAGTATTAGGAATCACAAGGTTAGGGCAGTAAATAGTGGGATGAAACTAAATTATTTAAATTGGTTCCAACCCATGTCTGTTGCTCCTACTTTTAAACACGAACTGGCTTAGCTGAATGGAACTTCTTGTCTGGAACATTTCCCATTGTGCTGGGGCACTTGATAGCAAGGATACATTCTACAGCAAAGGAGTTCGGCTTTAGCAGGGTTCGTCCCACCAACATTCTACTTTACATGTATTTGGATGTTGCACTTAAAACAATGATTTTTGTTTCATAAATTACAGATCTCATGCACTAACTAGTATATGGGCAAACCCAGCATTATACAGCTCTAATTTTCATTACCTGAGCATCTGTAGTAGACTTATTGTACAGTATACTGTAATTACAACAGTATACCAAGGCCAACTACAAGGCTAGCCTTGTAGTTGTGAGATGCCTCACAACTAGATGAACTACACATACTGTAGTTCTTGTTCTGCATAACATGTGTCTGTTAAAAAGGCTCTGACTTCATGACTCCTCATGATTATTTTACAGTTTACATACTTTATGGATTACATTTTTTGCATCATGGTATATTTGTACATTTCTGCACTTCATCATGTACAGTATTTGTGGGTGGAAAGTGGTGAGAGTAGTAATAATGTTGGTGTTTTAGCGAGTGATGTTGAAAAGCAGCATCTGAGTAACATGAAAAACACTTTCCTGGACTATCACATTCTGCTGCATCCAAAATAAGTTCTGTTGTCCTTTGAACAGGAAAACTAGAAGTAAATATTAACAGAATAATATCAATAGCATATGCAAAACAAGCAAACATAAGGATAACTTCCAGGAACCTAAGCAAGGAATCCTTCAAATTTCTGTACTCGGCATAGAGAAATAGGCTGCTGGGACGTTAAGCCCTGAAATCATCGCAAGGTAACTGCATGGCATATATTATGGCAGTTCTGGATCTTCTTGAGGTTATCTTGAGATGATTTCGGGGCTTTTTAGTGTCCCCGCGGCCCGGTCCTCGACCAGGCCTCCACCCCCAGGAAGCAGCCCGTGACAGCTGACTAACACCCAGGTACCTATTTTACTGCTAGGTAACAGGGGCATAGGGTGAAAGAAACTCTGTCCATTGTTTCTCGCCGGCGCCTGGGATCGAACCCAGGACCACAGGATCACAAGTCCAGTGTGCTGTCCGCTCAGCCGACCGGCTCCCGTTTGGAGGATGCAGTTTCAGCATGCAGCCCACACCTGATAAACTAAAAAAAAAAATATTGAGAAGGTCCAAAGATTTGCCTCAAGACACGTACCAATGATGAGTTATGAGGACAGGCTGAGAGAATTAATTCTAACATTAAGAAGAGATGATCAGAGGGTGACAATTGGCCCATTGAAAAATGACAGGTTAGGTAACTGATAATGTGTTGTGATTACAACCCGGACATTTGCGTCGTGAATACTGCTCTGAGTACAAAAGGTTCCTAGTACTGTACTTCAGCAGATCACTAGGAAACACTTCTTCCTACTTCTAGTATTGTGCCATCATATTAAGTGGGCTAAAAATTACCATTAGGGTAATTACCATAAAGTATTCTTTTGTACAGGTAATTCTACTCTTCAAGAGGTATTAACAAAAGTCAATTATCCATTTAGTCTTGGCCCTGTACCCTGTGAATACAATATAAATGTCTTTGTGTAATTACCGCACAGTACTATCCTGTAATGTAAAGCTTGTGGTAAAAAGAGTACATAATAATAATAATAATAATTTTTATTTAGGCAAAGGTACATACATAAAGAGATTTTACAAAGTTTGTTGGCTTTATAGATAAGAGCTAGTACATACAATGCCTAAAGCCACTATTACGCAAAGCGTTTCGGGCAGATATGACCTCTGTGAATACAATATCAATGCATATAAAAAAAAGTTATTATGAGGAGTAAGGCACTATTTGAGAGGAGACAGCTAGAAGGGAATATAGTATTATATTTGGATTATGTTTTGGAGTTCCCTTTTTCAGTGCAAATACCAACACTGAAATATATATCATACTCAATTTTGAAAAATATTATTGAGCCTTTACTATGTACTAAATTATAATTTTAAAGCTACGTTGCACTTCATCCACAGAATATTCATCGCTGGATTCCTATGGCCGCAAACAGTAATTCTATACTTAACATCTGTATTGGTGGGTGCCGGGGCTGCGTTAATCTGGACGGGTCAGGGAAATTATCTCACTCTCATGTCTACGCAGAAGACAATGTCTCGCAACTCTGGCATCTTCTGGGCCATGCTTCAAAGCAGGTAAGATGTTATATGGTTTGCCTTAAAGATAGTTTTATATAATACTGTCACCTTCTTCTATAGGCTTCTATTGTCACCTCCAAATAATTTTTGGATATACAGTACAGGTAATTCTTATTTATTATTTATTAATTTTTATACTATATTTTCATGTACATAACAACTTTTAATGTACAGTACATACTGTATTGTATTTCTTTTCTATTTGATGTATATAAATTTGGATAATTTTTATAGCTTTTATAATAAACATTAATAAATAATAATATCATCATTATTACCAAAAAGTAATCACAATGGCATGATATATCAGAGAAAAATCATTTGGAACAATGAAGTGACTTGAACCAGCGTGCTAGTGACTCCCAGACGCTTGCCTTAATCAAAACTTGGCCATGATACGACAAATGCTATTCAACCTGGAACTCTACTGAATCCACTAGGAAGCTCTAAGAGGTCCCAACTGGTACCACAACCAAGTTATTTGTGAATAGCTTGCCGACACTCTGGCCTGTGGGTAATGTGATTAGTGACTTCTTTGTGTTCTGAAGGAGGGGGTATCTGTGGAGAATACCATTACTCCACAGGTCAGTGTAGGCAGGCTATTCTGCTAGAAGCCCATATCTGCCAATTGTCATGGTAGGGCAGGACCTGAACTCTACAGAGCCCAAGCATCCATTGCACTACACAAGTCTACCTGGTAAAAAGTGGAATGGAGTGTACTGTATATTGAAAACTTAACCAATCCATGAACCTCAAATGAATGGGGAATATGCCAATGAATATTCTGGAGATCCAGAAAAATGAACCAAGATCAACTTAAAATCAACAAGTGGATCAAGAAGAGTGGTTGTCCAGAAGGTTAGGTAGGTGAAAGCATTGAGCGCTGATAAATCAACAATGAACCTCGATAACCATGCCTCTTGCCATCATCTCTCCCATCTTGTGGAGAGATGTAGAGGTCAGGGGTAGGAAGGTCTGTACTTTGTGGATAAATGAACCACTGCCCTTCCGGGGGCGGCCAAGAATTCCGAAACTGAACACGCGCGTGACAGAGGGTGAAGAGTATGGGCTTGAACCAAAACATCATCAATAATACAGTAGTTGGAAAGTCATTCCCACTTCTGCTATATCTTGGTTAAAATTTGCTTCCGGAGAAGGGAGAATTGAAATTATCAAGGAAGTAGTCTCCTGGAAATTGCACAGAACTGCACGTCTGCCGAAGACAAGCCATAGGAATATCCATCACCGAAACCCAGAGAATTGGAATGAATAACTTAGGCAGTTTTGTGGCAGCCACTGAAACAGAGCTAAAGGTTGACAAAGAGGCAACGTCAAAAGAAAGGTAATCATTATTCACTTGTGTGGTATATACAGCATTTCCTTAGCACATAAAAAGTGAAGGACATCTGGAAGACAAGATCTCAACCAAATCGAGTGGAAAACACAGAGACCCTAGACTAGGAGCTGCCAAGACTCCACATCTTAAGATAGGGCATGCTCAAAAGTCCAGTACCTTTCCAGAAAGAAAAAAAGAAAGACACTGAATACTGGATAAGCTCCAAGGCTGAAGGGCTGCCACCTGGGGACAGTTAGATGCATCACAATTAGAGTTCATACCCCATTCCACTGATCATTAACACATTATCTCTAGGCAAAAAAATTTCTTTAAGCAGTTGCTTGTTTTGATGCACTTGTGCTTTGTTGTTTTTTCTAAATTTTGAGTTGATCTTTGACCTCAGGCTTCCTTCACCTTGTAGAGACCAAGATTCTGGTCCTGGTTCCTTGTAGGTAAGGGGAGGGTCTCAGATATCTTGTGCATCTCCCCAAGACTTACCTTTTCCAGTGCTTAGTTTAGGAAGTTACTGAAGACTTGGAAAAAAATTACATTCAATGCTTGATTTTTAGATACATCTGTGAACGAATATTGAAACATAAAATTAAGATTAATTATATTTCCTTTCAGCATGTTGTTTGGCAACCTCTTTGTATTCTACCAGTTCATGGGTAAAACTATCATTGACCAGCACACACGGACAATCGTGTTTTCAGCACTGACTGTTGTTGGCCTCATAGGTATTGGCATTATGTGTACCTTGCCAAAACCTGGTGCAGATGGAAGTGGTCGTTCTGATGATAGTCTTGGCAGTCCTTTTGATGCCCTGAAAAAGTCTTTCAGTCTCTTCCGAACCAAAGACATGTTGCTTTTATCTGCAACATTTTTCTATACAGGTACAGTAAACGATTTTCACACTACTGTACAAGTAATTTAGCAATAACTATTACTTTGGAATGGAGTAGACGAATTTATAAAATACCTGTATAGTGACATTATTTTTTTATTAAAATACAGGTAGTAACATGTTCTACATTAAAAATAAAAGTAATTTAAATATCTGTATTCCTGACTACTAAGTATGGTTCATGAAAATGAACCATACTTAGTACAGTAGTTAGGAAAGTAAAAATTTTCACTTCATGAAAATACTGTAATGGTATTAGGCACCAGCTCGGTGCCTCCAAATTCCTAGTGTGTTCGGACACTATTCTCCAAAGACACATCACATTACTGTATTGTGATTTCTGTGTATAATACAGTACCTTCATATTACTAGAAGATAAACCTACAAGTGCAGAAGCATTTTTTTAAGTGAATTATATTTGTATCAAACAAACTTTGCTGTCTGTGGTACTATGGTAGGATTTAAGCAGAAGCTAAACAAGCTACAGTCTGAAGGGGCCTCTTAAAATCTTAAGATTTGTTTTTCATCTCTTTCAAAATCTTAGATTTTTTGTTTTCAATTTTATTATAATTTATATTAGTAATAATTTAACTTAATGAACCAATTATTAATTATATTCAATGATTAAAAACGTCATTATTTCCTGGGAACGAATTTCCAGTGTTATTTTCTTATTAATAAATATTTAGAAATTGCATAATAAAATTTATATTTCAAATGTTTTAAATGAGTAAGCCCTTCCTCTCATCTCGCAGATTTGCTATATATCTTGGCTTTATTCTCGGCAAGTTCAGTTGTTACACAGCCATATTCTCTTAACAATAGCCGCTGCAGCTTCTCAATTTAGTGCATCACCTTGTCTAACTCTGAGCCTGCATAATACCCAGTATTATCCTTTCAGAATCTTGTAGTATTTTGTATATGTTGGTAGGATTAATTATTGCATTCTCATGAAAATTAATATTAATTTCTAGATGAAGTTGTTAAAAGGCTTAACCAAGACTTTTATTTACATAGCCAAGAAGTTCTTATCTTAAATCTCTCGTACTTCTCTTTCACATCCTTCAAAATTATCAGCATTAGTATCATAACTGACATAATCATTACCAACTAAAATGGCGGGTTGAGGAAATATCAGTGGCCAGTGTTTTTTCCATGCATTCCTCACATTTGAACTTTGTATGTGAAGCACCACTGTCCACATTAATCACAATTTGTGATTGCATTACAATATTGCAACCTTAAAAGTGGAAATTCTGGGGCATGAGAATACAACTTCTGTAAATATGGTGCAAACACAAGTACAGTGATAATACACACACAATACACACTGACCTCAGTACTATTCATAGGGACTAGTGGTACTGTATTTAAGATATTAACTTTGAATCAAGAAAATATAATGATTTTAGAATCATTAGAATAGACAAAAGATTAGAATTAGAATAGAATTTGTTTGTAGAATAAACAAAATTCATATTATGTATACTAGTACATATATTAGTATAGTATATACATATATACAAGTGTATATTAGTACAGTAGTGGCTAAGTTGTAATATTGTAAGATGATGCCAACCATTATTGCTTTGAATTTCAGGAATTGAGTTGTCGTTCTTCAGCGGGGTCTACAGTGCTTGCTTAAGCTCAACCCTAAGATTTCCTGATCCCAAACGCCTTGTTGGACTTTCAGGAATGTTTATTGGTATTGGAGAGATATTAGGTAAGCGTAAAGCTCTGCCAAACTGCAGTCGGTCATTAAATGTTAATTTTCCAATTTCCATACGAAAATAGAAGCATTGATTTTAGTAAATAAAGAAAATTCTGAACAATTAGTAATTGGTGCTTGCAGCCGGGAATAATTTGAGACTTTTGGTAAACTTGAGACAAAAGATCTATAATTACAATTAAAATCATGGCATTTCAATTCCTATCCCAATAAATAATTCTTATTGCATCCAAGATGCTTATGCATTAGAATAAAAAATAAAGTTCTGCAAAACAGATATGGTATGTAAAAATAATTTAATACTCAAGAGAAGTTCTCTTGAGAACAAGAAATCTCAAGATACAGAAACCTCAATATATATTGGATAATATGAAATATTGGTAAAGAGTGTTAATATTTTCACAGGTGTGTGACAAGGCAAAGTTTAAATGTCTAGCACACAAAGTAGATAGACCACAGTAGTAGAGGATGTTAGAAATTATGACATTAAAACTTGTAATTATAATACATAATACATTAAGGGCATTAGAAGTGTTAATGGTAAACATATACAAAGCTTATGAGAGTACTGTGCAGCCCATCATATACTGTATGTACATAGTAGTGTAGTACATACAATGAGCCCCAAGGGAAGTATTCATGACCCGACACATCTCTCACTCAGTGCATCTATATTTGTATGCAAGGGATACATGTATACAAAACTTGGATTAACTAATTTAATGTCTGCATATGAATTGTACACCGGTCTCAACAAAAATGTGAATGAAAAGCACACTTCTACATAATATAGAAAGATATTAAGCTCTTGTACATGTTTTTAATGTAATTCTATACATGTCTATTTGTAGACATGTCCACCATGGGAAGAGGTTCATGAAAACATTCAGAAACTTTCAAAAAATAAAAATAAGCCTTATTAATCGACCAAACACTAATATTGCTTAGATAAAATAATGTATGAAGGAAATAACGTGTGGGACATTTAATACAAATATAGAGCCTAGGTCAAGGACCTGAATGGTAAAGTCTGTCACTCATAGGGCCACATAAGAGATGAAATATATCTGAAAATATCTATGATGTTTCACTATCAGTCATTCTGGGCTAGATTAGTTTATTTGCCATGACACACTACCTACCTTCCTAACCCTGCAGAGACAGGTTGAACAATTCCATGTGGTGCCATATGTTTGTTATCCTGAATGCCTTTGCATGATACTGTCATATGAACACCAGAGTGAATGACCAAGCGGATCCTCTCGGAAAGATGCTTTTTATACAACTTGGCCTGATTTTGGCAATTATTGGGCCAGTCAGGCTCAAACTCTGCCTACACATCACACTAGTCTGCCCCCACATTCAGTTTGCATATTATTTTTTACTGTGATAAACATTTTGTTAATTTGTTTTATCTAATTATTGTACACAGTATAGTGAATCTATTATCATAATTTTTTGTCTTCAGGTGGAGGAGTATTTGGCATCTTTGGTTCTAAAACCGTTAAGTATGGTCGTGACCCCATTGTGTTATTGGGATATCTGGTCCACATGCTCTGCTTCTTCCTCATATTCCTGAATTTGCCAACAATATCTCCTTTGAGCAATACAACAGACCCCTCATTTTTGTCACAAGGCCAGCCAAGGTACAGTATAATGCTTATACATTTGTCAATTAGAATTTGCAGCATTTTATGCAAAGTATAATGGATATATGTAAAGTATAAAAAATACATGTACAGTGTATATATATTTTTACAAGATGTAACAAAGTTTAGTAAATGTATATGGTTCTGAAATGTAGTTACTGCAACATTAAATATTTTTCCATTATGTGATTTTCACTATAAAGGGTCTGGTCTCTAAAGGTAATATCAAAATTATTTTATTTTTATTTTTTTGGAATGTATGATGGGCAGGTTAGAGTTTGCAGTAAGTAGATTGTAACATTATCCTTGCGTGTATGAGCACACCAGCTGTTTAGTAGGCCTGTGAAAATTGAGTGGCTTGGAAGTTTTGTAGGCTTGGTTGAGTCTTTGGTATCAGAGCCAACTCATGGGGAGCTATTTAGACCATCTAGAAAAGGGTGCTTCATTACAGTCAATGCTAGATTTTGTTTAGTATAAATCTAGGAATTTGAGGATTCTGGGAAGAATCCTCAAAATTTGAATCACAATTATCAGCATTTACCCAACTGATTACAGCCGTACAGTGTTAATAAAACAATCGGCAGTGTGATTCGTTTACAGATTTTTATTTTTTTGCTCAAATTGTTAATGTTTCCTAGAATTTCTTTATAACTTATTTCTCTTATCACCCATATATGATTCAAAACTAAGCTCGAGCAAGCTTTTAGGAGCTTATTTCCTACACATTCAAAACAAGTCTGTAATTGTTGCAACATTATATAATTGGTGGCAAATTTCTTAATGTTAAAAGCATCAGTTTGGCAGCAGGATGCTGCTTCTGGAAACTTTCCTTTTTAAGACTGCTCATAGCCCAGTCGATAGAGCTGCAGCCTCACACACATGTGGGGTCCACGGTCCAAGACCCATACAGCCCAGGTGAATGGAATATTTAATGTTCTATCCTGGTTTTTTATTTGTTTTGATATTCTAGATTTCTATGTTTCTAGGACTATGACTCACAGAGTCCCAAGCACTTATATAAGGAATTTCCCGATACATTCAGGAGCCACTCTTCAGCCAATATATGTATAAATGTATATATGTCCAAATGTGTGTATGGTTAGCTTTACAGGTTAACAAAGGCAGTCTGGAGAATTGTTGTCAATGGACTCATCCTCTTTTTACATACAGAAGATTTTATTATAAAAAATTAAATATAAATTCTGTAATTTGTAAGTTATATAAATTTTAAATGTATTTCCTTTATTCCATTTCAGTCAAGTGATTGCCATGTTGTGCAGTTTTATGCTGGGCTTTGGAGATGCTTGTTTCAACACCCAGATTTACTCCATTCTTGGTACCGTTTATCAAGATAATTCAGGACCTGCTTTTGCACTTTTCAAGTTCACTCAGTCCCTCTCAGCTGCTGCCTGCTTCTTTTACTCAAGTGTATTTGAGCTATATTGGCATCTTGCAATCTTAGTGGTGTTTGCAACAATCGGTACATTGACATTCTGTAGTGTTGAGTGGCGGGCACATCGTCGTCTCAGAGCTAAACCAGATACAGCGGCTTTTGACTAAGAGCCACATTTTGGCTCGCCTGTATATGTAAATTAGTTTTTTTTAATAAAGATGTATACATTAAGATTTTTAAGTTACTTTAAGTTCATCCAGATTTCTAAAATGGTAATTATATTTGATCTTTGTCAAGTTAGGTTCTAAGCTTGGCCTTCTTGTCCTACCAAGAAAGAACTCGTCCTATAATAGCAAAGAATAATTTAGAAACGTGTTAGCTTTAGACTTAAACTGTAGCTCACATTAATTTATCTGTTAAAAACTATATTTTATAGACATCACAATGCAAGGAAAAGGAGTGTGTTCCTCTTCACACCTAACCTCAGAGATCACCCTTTCTAGAACCCTGAAGGGCAATAATAAGAGAAAAGAGGGTGACGAGATCTGCCAAGTATAGAGGACACAAAAGTATTCGTTAACTTCAATTGGCTTTTGCACAGCAGTAAGAACATGTTTGATATATTTATTGCCAGCTTACGAAGGTGATAACCTAAATTACTCGGTTACAATTTGAAATAGCCTCAAGTTTAGTAATATTCCCCATTTCATATTTGAGCATTAGTATGTAAATTTGCATTTTCCTTAGATTTATGTACACTAATGGACTAACTCAAAGCCATATAAATAATGCAAGTTAATAACAATAAAATACATTCTACAGAAAACTGGAATAAACCCAGCTGGCACTTATGTAATATTTCACGCTCTGCTGTCCTTTGAGACCAATGATTGGCTAATGTAAGACTACTTGACTATGGGAGAGTCCTGTAATCTTATCTTTGAGATTAAGATAAACCTAACTTGCACATAAATAATCAGGATACTACAGACTATACACATGACAATTATGTAAATTAACCATTATAAAAGATTTCAATTTTGGGACCAGTTGTGTCAAACATTTACGGAACCTTACAAGATCTGATGATTTAGCCTGAATTCCACACATCAAAAAGTGAATGGTAATCTAAGGACACGTCCCAAATGATCCTTGCCAAATAAGGAGTCACAAAAAGTCTCATTCCATTGCAGCATATGCTCAACAGTGCTGTTTATTATCACTGCATAAGTTATATTTTGATTATCAAATACTTTATGTAACTTTTGCCAATCATATCACAAGCTGCATGATATCTGACCGTACAATACTGCTGTAGTCATAAAATAATAAGATATCCAGGTGATTTGTAGTAAACAAATAAATAATTCATTTAACTATTTATGTAATTGCACATTTCTGTGTTTTTTAATGACTTTTGTTTACAAAACTGTTAGGACAATTTTAAATGGGTAACTATTTTTTTTATATACTACTATAGTACCATACTTCTTGACATATTTACCCCTCATTGTAAGCCCTATAAAGATAATGCTAATATTTTATTCTGAACGCACATTCTAACTATGCAGGAGTTGATTTACAATACAAAAGTTTTGTGAGAAAGTGGTGTATCTGACACATTGTCTTGGTATGCTGCTAAGCCCAAACCACACTCATCTCTGGATTGCTCACCATTATATAATGCTTTATGCACCTTTTTACAATTACAATTTTGCATCATGGTACCTGAGGAGCATACATACTAGAGAGTCTTCTATCCAAATATCCTGCACTTTAGTATGTACTGTATTTGTGGTTGGAAGGTGATGGGAATATTTAATAATGATGTTCATGTAAAGGTTGAACCAAATAGTCCCAGGTTCAATTTCTGGGCAGGGCACATTATCATACACCTGATGCCTCTATTTACCTAGCAGTAAACAGGTACTCAGGAGTCAGGCAACTATTGTGGGGTTACATCCTGGGAAAGGTCTGTTGTTGACCCGGGGATCTCAATAAGCCCAACAAGCTTCGTCTCTTTTTTCCCCCTATACAATTTAAAGTTAATTTTCCTTCATGCAAAGTTTCACTTACACAAATTGCTGGATAACTTAAGTTGTGCTAAAAAAGTATCTAATCCAGGAAGCTTAATGCTCACTTAGGTAAGATATTGTTCGAGACCTGAACTACAGTCAAACTGACACAATCATTTTCAGGTTTATTCATTAATTTCATTTCAAGTAAGAATGTACTGCCTTCAAGCTTTTAATCTTTAGCACAAATTTTATAGTAAATAAAACTACTGTATTGTGCATGTGATTTTATCATGGTGGTTTAATATACAGTATCCAAATATTGGTGACTGTGCCTGTATACAGTGTCTATTTTTTGTATTTTAAGATTTTGTTAGAAAAATCATAAAATAAGTAAATTGGCTTTTTTTTAAGGGGGGAAATATTAAATAGCCTGCTGTAATTTGCATTTTCTAGGAATCGCCATTAATAATGATAAGATTATTACAGACGTGTGTCTAATTTATTGAACAGAGGCACTTGGGTAATAATTCATTTATAGTGTAAATAGAGGAGAGATACACAAAGGATTGGTGCCCTGTCATGGACTCTTTGTTGAACTGTTGTGGCCTTTATTAGGCTCTCATATTAGTTCATTTACAATCAGCCTGTCAGGTGAATTCTGAACTATAGATAAATATATTTTCTGGTGATCAATTTAAATATACTTCACCAATATTTATAATACTGTATTACTGCAAAATCTGTTAGTTGCATAAGGTTTCTGTTGTACAATTTTGTTGATTATATTTTTCAATTCATACTGTGTTTTATTAAGCTCTTCAAATGTCAACTGATAAAGAGCAAATTCAAAATTAATAGGAGAAAATATCACTGATAATACAGATAATACAACTTGAAAGCATCATTCACCCTAAGCATTTTCCATGTCAGTACAAAACTATTTTTACACAACTTGATAATGGTCCAGGATGGACTGAAATATTGTCAAGTCTATTTTCACATTTGTAGGATCAGTGTCTAATTTTAACCATGTTATTGTACTCGCCTAGTTATGCTGGCGGAGGTTGACCTCTGCCCTGCTCTGCTTTCGGCCCACCTCTCAACTGTCAATTAATCAACTACTATAACCCCCCCCCCCCATCGTGTGCATGTACATTTTTCCAAACAAACTGTACATAGTATGCAAATGCATTCAGTAGTACATGGACACCCCACCTCATTTGATCACTCAACGATGACACATTTGATATTCATTTTCAAATAGTTAGCAATATATCTTATTGTCTTTTGTAAAAAATACAATACAGTAAAGTTTCCACAGTATTGTAATTGTAAGAATTGGCCAAAGCTGAGCAAACACCAGAAGCATCAGAACTCTTGATGAGCCATATAGGACCTGATATGAATTACTCCATTCTATCGTGAATGTTGTGTACATTCAATTATAACCGATGCAATCTATATTCTCTTTGACAAGTGGAAACCAACATTAGGGAGGGAGAGAATCAATTAAGTACTCACCTAGTTGTGCTTCAAGGGGGTTGAGCTTTGGCTCCCCGGTCGTCAACAGTGCTAACTATTCAATGACGAGTGACACTATGAAATTAAGAATGGAGGTGCACAATACCATTACTACACTACACCTACTGCCTTTTTCAAAAGTGTGAGAGGTTACTTAGATGGGACTTGTGAATCTATGATCTCTTTACTTATTTTCTGATTACAGCTTCTAATTCTCAAAATTTAAAAATAACCTTCAACCAAATTTATTTTTATTTTAAACTTTCAAAAAACATACCTTATTTTGTTTATCTATACATCAATAATATGATAATTAAACCAATACAGTACACACCATTCAGAAACCTTTATTATTCTTGTCATTGTAGAGCCATTCAAAAAGCAAGAAGAAAATACTGTACTTGTAATGTATTGTAGTTGCCTGCTCTGAATATGGAAAAATGTACACAATACATGTAGAACCTTTATTCATCAACCATTTTTTCAATCTTCGCAAACTCTTCTTTGTAACTGCGTTTCACAGTTTTCTTCAGCTTGTATTTCCTCTGTAATCTGCAATGGGGTAGGTAAAGGTTATATTATTATAACTTATTTTATCTTATATATTTATCCTGTGTTTCTCAATCTTTGTACCCTTCAAATAATTCTGGGTCGTACTTTAGATAAAAAAACACAAAATTCATTTTCAACTGAAAGGGGAGAGAGAATTTCTGTCTTTGCACTTGATACTGGTTACATGAAAAAATTAAACACAAAAATGACTCAAAAATCCATTTGCATATAATTAGAATTAGCCTATTTATCACTATCTCTTGCAGAACCCCAAGGTAACTAGGGGTGCCACAGAACCCATGTTGAGGGTTGACACTGTCCTCTACAGTAAACTATTTTACATTACTTATACTGAACCATTTCCCAAGACTCCATCAACAGACCAATTGAGCATAAATATAACTTGACTGTTTCAATTCCATCTGTTATTTTCTTCTTCAATAATAAATTACATCAATGTTACTTGCATTTAAAGGTTAACTTTTAAAGAGACTGAATATAATATTATGTAAATTTTACATATTTTAGGACAAACTATAGCAAATCTCTCACGTTTACATATTACCATCACCACTAACTACAACGTGTCCAAATGTTTGGGCAATACAGGTATATGGATTCAGAGATTTTTTAATTCCAAGTTAATGAACACATCAGTCATCTCACCCTAATGAAATAACCTACTGCAATCCTATTATTCGAACAGTATCCAATTATGTGATTTTCAATAGTGCATCCTACTTCTTACTTTGTATCTGCAACTGACATCAAGTACAAAAACTAAATTTACAATACTGTACTTACTTGTGAGGAAGTCTGGGTTCAATCACGTTTCTACGCTGCAGGCTCTTAAAACGCTCCTCTATGAGATCCACAGCTGGAGCTGCCCGCCGCAGGCAGTCAGGCAGCTCATCTCCAAGGGTTACTGCTATGTCCTCCTCTTCAAACCTACCAAAACACATAGTATCCTTTGTTTTCTTTATGGACCCCACAATGAAATATAACATTCAGATAAAGAAACTGAAATTACAGTAGAAACATGAGCAAATTGGATTGCAGGTACCTTCACTGAAACATCCATACAAAATATTGTATGGGAATCTCACATCCATCCCCCAAAAATTATGAAAATCCCAATAAAAAATGTAGTTTCCAAATAAATTACTAATATAGTACTGTACTCTAACCCTTAAAATACAGTTATCATCCTGCACTGATACCAAGGAATCTGTATGTAACTCTGTATGTAACTGCAATCAACACTTATATGTTGATTGCAGTTACTATTGACCAGTCTCAATACAAATGATGTAAGTATCATTTTAATTCATCCATATGGATGCAATAGTTTTGTGTTTTTTTGTTTGCAGGGATATCCCGGCACAGGCCACTAAGTCTCTGGCGGGCTATTGTTTTCAATTGCTTACTATGCAATGTTATCAAGTACTAGTGGGCGGCAGGTTTGATGATGGCTTCAAGTTAAGGGTTAACACTCTCACGTATGATCAGGAGTGCACTGCAATATGCTTTATAGCACAATGACTACAAAATGACTTCATAGGAGCTACACTTCCCAATATCAGGAGCAGGCTTGGCTTTATGATCTCGTGCAGCTGTTGTCTGTTCAAAGTCATATAATGAGTAATGAAGATACGGATATTGACTCAATAATTCTTGCTATTTAGCTATTATGCCAATAGCAAAAGGAAGCTCAGCTGTATGATTATAAAACAGTTATACTGTGCACTAAGTATTATAAGTTTCAAGTCAATATAATAAAATATTCTCAAAATAATGGACATAATAAATCAAACAGCTCATGTTAGACAATACTTGTAGTAATGAAAGGTTAGCATTTTTACTTCTCTTATGCTCATATATAAGTGCTGTCTGCATCGCTTTAACATGATCTTGTTTCTTCCCTAATGATATCACACAAATTTGGTGCATTATATTTTTGATAAATTTCACCTTTCAACTTGCAGCTATACTTTTGGGTTCAAAGTTAAGCAATGTAAGTCAAGCCAAGACAATGAGGCATTATCAACATAGTGAACAGTTCCATTTAAATTATTATTTTTTAATCTGCCAGCACCATCTGACTGCTGGGGATTCTAAAGAAAATATTTGAACAAAAAGTGCATCAACTTGCCTTAGTCTACCAAGACGATGAGGCATTGATTTAAGCTGCTCTTTTCTGGCACTGCGACCAAGAATGCGTTTCTTTGTTAAATCTTCAGACTGGTCAATCTCCTTCTGGTATGTCTTCACCCTGAGAATAATGTGCAATTGCATTACAACACATTCCAGACATAACACACACTAAAACAAAAGCTTGAACATAAATAATGAAGCACAAAATGATTAATGATTCTTCACATTTCCAACATATTCTAGCATCAGTTATTTGGACTTTCTGAACCTTACAATGTGCAACTATGCTTCCAACTTTGAAAAAATAATACATTACACAAATTTATCCTTAAATTTCATCTAGTTGGAAAATGTTAATCTAATAACATTGTGTAGTTTTAATTTAGAAACAACAAAATAAATTGAGAACACATGAATTTATTTATATTTAATAATTATATATTATTCCTGTATGCACGCATGTCTGACAATTTAAAAATCAAAACCTGAGGAAATAGTTGTCATCCACTTTATTAATTGCTTATGGAACGTGTTGAATCAAAAATATACAAGACCTCATAACTATTCCAAAATTTCAACTTGCGTTAATCATTTACAAAATAGATAACTGTAAGCTGAAATTTCTGATAATGTTAGATCATAATTAGTTAAAGGTACTGAATATTACACCCCCAAAAAAAGCATGTACCCAGACGGCCTGGTCATGTGCAACGAACACAAGAGTTGCGAAGACAAAATATTCCTAAAATTTGAAGGCAGTAGAAGAGAAGGAAAACCCAAACAATGGAAACACTGAAATTCATTCAATGAATGAATGAAGCAGGGTCTGGGTACCCTACAAACACACAACGTAACAGTCCCCAAGATTCATTTGTTACAACTTGTAATACAGTTGTTTTGTATTATAATTGTGAAGATTATAATCTTGTTATAACATTTTATGATGTATTAGAACACTGTTACAACTAGCTATATTGGTTTGTTACAATTGTTAGGTGTTAGACCGTGTTCGAACGTCATAGTTTCGTTGTGTTTGGTGGGTATGACCCAAGCAAGAGAAGTGGAACAGTCATGGAACTGTTATTATATTATGTTACTGTTATTATAACAGCAAGAGAAGCTGGTCATGGAACAAGACTAGTTGGAAGTAATCTGTTAAGAAAGAGTGGACATTTAACATACAACTCGTAAAGAGCATTTGATCCCTTACAGAATGGTACAGTACTGCTATGGAAGTTTTACAGGAGTGCAGTGGTGGTGCTTCTTAGTGATGTTATTTAGTGTTTAAGGTATTGTGAATGGATGGATATAACTTTGAAAATCTTAAAATCCCTCTTCCCTATTTTACTCTCCTTTTATCTAAGGACAAATACTTTCATATCTCATAATGCTGAGAAAATGTGTAATGATGACAATGTTACATACAAAATATACTTCTTAGTCATATAATCCATAAAAAGTTTTACCTGAAAATATTACTGCTTCTAACACGTTGTTCCTTTTGTTGCAGTCTTTTTAATTTAGCAAGTTTTAGTTTCTGCTCCTTCCTTCGTTGTTTCTTAGTTTTCTTTTCGTTCTTTGGTTTGCTTGTCACAGTCAACTTTTCTTTATCAACCTGCAGTTAGTAAAAATGCATAATAAATGCTTAATATTTTCCAAAATAATTAAATAAAAATTCCAATAGAAATTACATGCATGACAATACTGTACAGCCAAAATATTCACAACAATCAGTTGATTATCCACTGTTTATTTCAAGAATTTTTCTACTCCTGCAGCTTGGTGCCCAACCACTTGGGCTGGATGATAGAGTGACGATCTTGCTTCATGCAGGTCGGTGTTCAATTCCCGACAGTCCAAGTGGCTGGGTACCGTTCCTTTCCCCCCCGTCCCATCCCAAATCCTAATTCTGATCCATCCAAAGTGCTATACAATTGTAATGGCTTGGTGTTTTTTCCTGATAATTCCCTCCCTCCTGCAGCTTGGGTTGTGCCAGACTTTCCTGGTAACTGTCTGGTATGTGAGGCTGTTTGATGGCTTAGCATGTAGGGCCATAATGCCACCACTACCAGGCTGTTGTCGTTGTTTTAGATTCAGCTACTCAGAATAAAAAGTTCCAAGTTGCATGGGCTACAGGCTATAGTGAGCCTGTAGTAGACTTACCTGGCACAGGATTGGGGCTGTAACTTGGGATCAGGGCTGATCAGATAAATTCAGTAGAAACTTGTGAAGTTTCCTCTTTATAACTTTCACTGTTGTTCCATCGACATTTTACATATGTTGGCAGGAGAAAGGAAAATCATTGTCCTCTAATGTTTACGCTGTTTTCTTAATTAATTGTACTGATGCCGCCCCGACTTTTCATCATATTTAATTTATATGCCCTACAACCTCTCTCCCTCTAGTGTTTTAATTGTATTGCGCACGTTTGGAATTTAACCTTCCACCATTTTCCATAGACATAAAATGAGATCTTTGTTGTCTCCATTACAAGGAATACAATACCAATACGAGAGCTTTCAGATGGTCCCAGTAGTTTAAGTGCTTCACAGATTCTATGCAGGCAATAAAGGATCTCATTATATTTTTAAGCTACGCAATCTTAACTGCTTTGAAAAAGGAAGTGAAACCGAACAACATTCCATGTAAGATAGCACCAGTCAAATAGAGTTTCAGCCTCACACACGCGTGGGGTCCATGGTTCAAGATTCCTACAGCCCAAGTGAATGGAATAGCATCAGTACTTTGAAGAGTACTGTACCATCATTGGTATGGCATTGGTCCCAATCACAAGATAGCCTTAGCCAGCTTACTCAATTGTGAACAAACCCGAACCCCACTGGGAAGATTGCCCTGGAGGCAGGAGTAAAGTGAGCTGGCCACTAGGCAAGAAAAACCCGGATATAACAGCTGATGTGAACTGAAACACAAGCATTGTTTATTAGATATTAATGCCAATGCGTCTTACCACCATCTCAACCTCCTCCTCTTCCTCTTCGCCTCCAGCCTTCGGAAGACCTTGCGACATTTCTTCAAGCCATGTTTCTGCTGTAGGAGCCTTGTCCACTGTGGGGAACATTCTGGTAGTTGCACGTTCTATACGCTCAATTTTCCTTAGCTGCGTCGCTTCCTGAGAAACTGCTTTCTGTAATAGCTTTTGATGGTCAATGTAGGAAGGGTTGTATGAAGTTCCTGTGAACAAAGTGCATTTGTTAATATTTCTCTCATTATATTTATTAAAGCAAATGCTAAAATTTATTTGTGTATATTAAAAAGTATTTTGCTACCAGAATTCAACAAAGAATGAACTTTTTAAATAAAAAAATACAGCACTGACTAAAAAAAAAAAAAACAAGTTTCTTTTAAAAGGGGTTATTCAGTAGCTTTTCTGAAGTACTGATCTTTCAACTTTCTAACTAGGTTCCTTAGATATTATGTACCTTTCTAACTAGGTACCTTAGTTATTAGATACCTTTCTAACTAGATACCTTAGTTATTAGGTACCATAGTTATTAGATACCTTTCTAACTAGATACCTTAGTTATTAGGTACCATAGTTATTAGATACCTTTCTAACTAGATACCTTAGTTATTAGGTACCTTTCTAACTAGGTACCTTTGATGAATCACTGTATCAATGAATGATGAAAACCTCATATGGGACAACAGGACTTCTACAGGTCCTTTAATATTATATTTAAACGACAAGTGGTTGACTTGGTACACTCATTACAAGCACATAGAGCTGTGTAAACCATATGGACATAATCACTATACATACCACGAAATTATAATGCAATTTTTTTCCATGACAATTACCGCACTGGTATAGTGACATCTGTGATGACAACTGCACTTGCATAGCAAGCAACCATGAAACGATAGCAGGACTTTTTCAGTAGTCTGGGGCAAGCTCCACTACACCCATATAGAGCTATTATACCGATATTAGCATCATTAGTAAAAAACAATACCTAAAATCTAAATCTAAAATCTAATGTATGATGATTCATACATTACAAGTTCACAGTATCTAAAATCAATGTATGATGATAGCCACATTACCTTGTGAATCATCATATCAAAATTTCCCGTTATTCATCTGAACACCTAAACTGGTTAATCAAGTTATACCAAACTCTAATCCTTCTGTTGCATTTGGAATTCTGTTGAACTTGAGTTCTGTTCAAGTAAAACATACATGTGCATTGACTGAACTATAAAGTATAACCATAAGCACTAACAATAATTTGAATATACTATACCTGCTTCTGGAAGCAACACAGGTTTAAGTTTAGACGGTTTAACATATCTATTCTTGGGGACCTTAACTGGTCGCAGTTTTCTCTGTGCTCTGTAGTAGAAAGATATATCCTTAATGAAAGACTCTTCAAGACCTTTCTTCTTGCATTCTTGGGTAACATCATCACCTGAAACACAAATCATGCATATTAACACAAAAAACAAGAACTCTTTAAAAGAATATTAGTAGTATAAAAACCACACTTGTGTATATGTGAAATTTATGTAAGGAATTTACACCAAGTCTTTTGCACTCTCCTGAGTGCTTTATCAAAGTCTGAATGTGTGATTAGGATGAGACATACATCTCAGCGTCTAATCACACAGGTTTTTATCCTATGTTATTATGCCTGCGAGAAGAAATTACCATTACTAAATATTGATAGTGTTACAGGAATTTACATATATAGATTTAGTCAAGTGATACAAATTTTTTTCAGCCAGTGGTTCACCAAACTCTGGTCAATTCAAATTCTGTTCAGGGCCTGACAGCTAAGTTGACAGCGCTTGGGATTCGTAGTCCTAAGGTTCCGAGTTCAATCCCCGGTGAAGGGGATTGAACTCGATTGATTGAAACTCGATTGATTGAGATGATTTCAGGGATTGAACCCTGAAATCATCTCAAGATAACTCAAGAAACACACATTACAGCATCAATCAGGTTGTGTCCTACACTTTCTTTACTAAAATTCCACTTTTTAAACGAATGATTCCTGTATTATCTTTACTGAACATAGACCACACTGAAGTTTTACATTAGTGTTCTATGTTGTTCTGTTCATGTTTCTACCAGAATTTCTCTTATTGCATTTATATTTTTGATGCATCAGTAAAACTACTGGCATCTACAGCTTAGCCTGTATCAGAATTTATTTTATTCCACTCTGCACACAAGGATGGCAAGTGTTTTATAAATGGCAGTTTACATCCATCAGACAAATCTGTCAGGTTTCTGAAACGCAGTGGTTTGCTTCATTGGTTTACAACTGAGGAGACCTCATTAAATTTCTGCAGTAAGACAAGTGGTTCAGTACATTTTCCTTCACCTGAAGCATCTATACACTAAGCAATAAATAGGTACCCAGTTGTTAGGCACTTAGTAACTGCAGATCTTCTTGTACAGTACTGTAACTGCAGATCTTCTTGTACAGTACTGTAACTGCTGATCTTCTTGTACAGTACTGTTACTGCAGATCTTCTTGTACAGTACTGTAGTGTAACTGCTGATCTTCTTGTACAGTACTGTAACTGCTGATCTTCTTGTACAGTACTGTAACTGCAATCTTCTTGTACAGTACTGTAGTGTAACTGCTGATCGTCTTGTACAGTACTGTAGTGTAACTGCTGATCATCTTGTACAGTACTGTAGTGTAACTGCTGATCTTCTTGTATAGTACTGTAGTGTAACTGCTGATCTTCTTGTACAGTACTGTAGTGTAACTGCTGATCTTCTTGTACAGTACTGTAGTGTAACTGCTGATCTTCTTGTACAGTACTGTAGTGTAACTGCTGATCTTCTTGTACAGTACTGTAGTGTAACTGCTGATCTTCTTGTACAGTACTGTAGTGTAACTGCTGATCATCTTGTACAGTACTGTAGTGTAACTGCTGATCATCTTGTACAGTACTATAGTGTAACTGCTGATCATCTTGTACAGTACTATAGTGTAACTGCTGATCTTTTTGTACAGTACTATAACTGCTGATCTTGTACAGTACTGTACTGTAACTACAGATCTTCACACTTTGCATACCAAAAATTACAAAAACTGCTGTAATTTACACAAAAAATCAATTTCTATATAAAAATACAGTATAAATAAAATTCCTACATATATTGCAACTTAAAATAGATTTTTCACTGCATTCCCCAATAAAGAAGGGAAAGTTCCTAGATGGAATAAGACATCAAAGACAAAAACAAACTGCAAATAGATAAATAAGAATTTACATTCTAAACAATCGTACCTCCTTCTGACCACAAATCCAAGGTGAACTTATTTTTTATTATAGACTTGGGTCTGTTAGAGGCCTCCTCTTTAGCCGCTTCAATTTGTTTCACGGCCTGTTTAAACTTCTTAGCTACTGTTGGACCTTTTGCTTCTAACTGCTGCTTTTTCTTCATTGCTATAGCTAATACTTCCCGTTTTGCTCTGAAATTAAACTTATGTCAATTAGTGTTTAGCTAAAATATTTACCCAACTTTAATACTGTATCTATATATTAATATATAAACTAAATAAAAATCGTTTCATTTAAATACAAATAAAGTACAGTATATATTAACATATTATTCTGAAATATTTAATAATAAAATTTTCTAACAAAATGAAGCCAACATTGCACTATAATTTACTAGTGTGTGCAACATTGAATTCTGATGCAATCAATACAACTTGATTACTTTCCAACACTAAATTTTCAAGTTTTACAACTACTGTCATACATACCTTGGCTTGCGGGGTGCCCTGGCTCCTTGTAAGCCATTAAGGAATTGGTGGGACTTCAAAGACTTTATTCGACGTTTCCCAGTACTTGGCTTCAACTCGACAATCTTTTTTCCAGAACCCCCCGAATCTCCGGGTACTTTATCCAGAGTGTATTCCAAGATGACATCTGAACATTTATTATAGACTACATTAAAAAGTGTTAAAATTAAATTAAAACTATATAATAATGCACAAATTTAATATTACTTGCCAAAAAAATGTTATAACTAAACAAAAAACCAAATTCAGTGAATTCAGTATATGCTTGATATAACAACTGATTTATTGAACTACAATACTGGAAATAGCAATAAGTTTTGAGACTATTACTTGGTTCCTGAAATGCCCTGCTTACTGCTCAGTTATAAACAATAGATGGCCGCTACTGAAAATACTGTACCGCAATCACCACTCTGTGTAACAAGTGTAGCGACTGACACTATTGGGGTTCGCTGTGGCAACAGCCAGTTTTAACACCAGTACAGTGCACATTGCATCCATTTTGGAAAATCAGTAATAACTCATTCGTACATTATTAAAAGTGATACTATTAATTTTCTATGCTTTATGAGCAAAATTTAAAGAGCAAACTCTTAATTTTAACCTATTACACAATGAATCTACCTACCAGTGGAACCTGATCATGCAAAATATACATCATCATCCCAAGTATTTCCCATGCAAACAGTCAAAAAAAAACATATTTTTCAAAGGTTTCATCATGACCATTACACAGCTTAAGTTAACCAAGCCTAATTGCCTTTCAAACCTTTTCCTCTGCTTCATGTTTTCTAAAAAAATATCATGAGATTTTTATTCCATTTAATATTTAGAAACATGGTCTCAACTATTTTCACAATAATAAAAGTTATTCTGGCACCTCGTCTGAGCCACCAAATGACCTTATCGCCAATGTGATTATTTCCAAAACATGCCCGTTGACTTTCCCACAGCCAAAACTCTTTATTTAGATCAAGATTTTCTTTATCATATTTAAGAAGATTTGGGCCAATATTAGGTCCTAACTGAACAAATCAAAATAAAAACTAGCCATATGATCTTTTATTCAAATCAGGCCCATCTACTTTTCCATTCCCAAAATCTAAATTCAGTTCAAATTTACTGTGGAATATCAGCTTGGTGGAGCAGACACCACATTCATTACAACAATAATCTGCTGCCCACCGTATGACCAAGATGACCCACAGTATGGCATGTAAAACACAATTAAATTTTCTTATCTAATTCTTAAGCGTGTTTGTTGCCATCGCTGATATAATGATGTTCCACAATAAATAGTTACTGGCATACTGTGATCACCATTGGGTAAAAGTAATGAACTGCAGCTATTGGCTATATTTCCCACAAATGACTCGATGCTACCAACAATTTACCACAATCGGTAATAACAATTATAAATAACAAGCAGAGCACAGCCCGACATCAATCCTTAAATTGAACATACAGTACAGTACACTGCATATGAGTACATAATGAGAAAATAAAATGCATTAGAGAAAATAAGCCTACCTTCATCTTTAATTCCCATTTCATCTTGAACTTCCCGGTCAGCAGCTTCATCTCCAACATCCAGGAACAGTAACTCATTGCTCGATTTTTCTTCCAGGGGACCTCTGCCAAATACAAAAATAATGAATTCAGCTACCAACACGCCATTGTATACCTTTAAATATGAGAAATAGAAAGACTATCAATATCAGAACTGGGAGTTAGACAGCTGCTACAGGCTGCTTCCTGGGGATGTGCAACAAAAAAAAAAAAAGAGGCCTGGTCAAAGACTGGGCTGCGGAGACACTAAGCCCCAGAATCATCTCGATAACCCTGGTCCCTTTGCATCTTTTCCCTTTGCCCTTTAGCAAATATAGGTCTTTCGTAGTTACTGTAAGCGCTATTTATATTAGTCCAATTGCCTCTTGAAAATGTCTACTTTTGTTCCAGCAATATTTCTCATACGGTACTGTACTAGTGGAATAAGGCTGAAGAACAATGGGCCTCTTATGTCCGGTGTTCTCTGAGTGTACCTAAGGTACCACTAATCTTCAATGGCACTATTTCCTACCTTTCACTCCAGTAAGCTACTTTTATTGTGCATATTTGAGAGCCAAATGATTATCTTCCATGTACATATTACATGATACCTCTCTCCTCTCCTCTCATCTCCATCTCATTTTAAATGAATTAAGATGGCCCAGTAATAGAGGTGTTTGATGCATCTTTTCAGCTGCTTTTCAACTCTTTCAACTTTTCAACTTTTTTTCAATGTGAGGATACAGTTGAAAAAATCAATAGGTATTGTAGCTAAGGTTTAAAAATAGTAGGATCTATTGTCATGATGACCCTGACTACTAATATTACCACAGAAGTGTAAATGACAATTTATATGATGTGGACGTGGATCACTAATTCCTCTGAGCTTCAGTAGTAGTCAGGGGAAGTTGACAACTTATTAAGACTACTCATGGCTGAGTGGATAGTGTGTCTGCCTCACATGTGTGGGGTCCAGGGTTCAAGTCTCCTAGAGCCCTGGTGAATGAAATTAGCATTTCTAGTACTGAAATAGGTCAATGCAAAGGTAGAAACAGCCTCCACACTATTGTTTTGGTCAAATCTTTAATTTGATCAGTCTGTTGAAATAACAGGGCAACAATACCTAGAAAACAACTACGATCATATTTTATTTAAGTTTCCAGGTCTGCCTGCTGCAGATTGCTTACATCCTTTGCAAATTGTGGTGCAGTTTGCTTAGTTCAACTCAAAATCAGGAATCCTGGGTTGGATTATCACAAAGAAATGATTGGGTGTGTTTCCTTTCACCTACTGCATCTGTTCACCTAATAAATTGCTACCCAGGAGTTAGGCAATTGTTGAGGGGGTTGCATCCTAAGGAAGAGTCAGTAGTTTGACCTTGGAGGGGGGCGGGCGGGGACCTCGATACAAGTATATAAATAAACAAGTAATTTATATACTTGTTTCAAAACCCAGTAATTATTAAATTATTTAATAAACGTCACCCACTAGTGGGAGCAAGGAGACTTGTGGACCTTAATGTCACCAACTTTAAGTCAAGTTTTATGTATCCATACCCGTATCTCTCCTCTCTCCTCTCTTCCTCTAATTTGTCCTCCACATCGGTTATATTTGTTCGTTTTCTCCATGCTTTCTTCTTGTTTTTATTGAAGCGTTTTCTCTTGGTGTTTGGAACAACCTGGTCGACCACCTCCACCATGCTGGCGTGTTTACTAGTGGCCAGTGGTGCCACACCCCGCTCGCCTCCCACCCTTACTCCAGCTTCCTCCTCCCTGATCTACTCATCTATGGCTCTGGCTCACAGTATTTAAATTCTAGCTCCTGGGCCCCAGTTATTTAAACCATTTTATAATTTATAAAACGACTTGTTGGTCACAATATAAATTAAAGCTTCGATAATCGACAATTTTATTTTCGCATGTATGTGTGTTGGTTATAATGAATAATATTAGATTATGTGTATATTATGTTTGGATAAATTTAATTATATTTATATATATATGTATAAAATATTTTTATTTTTTACCTATATGTGCTTGAACGCTAAGAAATTCGATTATAGAGAAAGACATATTTTATGTGGACTTTAAACTATATGAGGGGCTACAGAGCTAATGATACATACATTTTATTACAGTAACTGCGTTAGGTAATAATAACAAAAAATATAATAATATTATCATTTATATATATAACAAATATACACGATAAAAAATCGGAATGTGAAAAAGATCAGTGTCATAATTTTAAGCCAAAAAATCCATACATGAATGTTGGAATAAGAGTAAAAGAGTTCAATTCAATTTCTTTCTTTATTATGCACCCCATACCCATCCCGTGGGTGGTGGTGTAAAAGATTACAGAGGCACATAATCGGTTCAGGAACTGCTGAACCCTCTAGTTCGTTTAGCTAAGGATACTGGGATTTGTTTTTCTTGAAGCGTTAGTAATAAAACAACTCATATCATTATTAAGCAGCCTTATTTCGCTCTTGTTAGGCCCTCGTTCTATAGTATGTTCGTCTCAATGGTATAGAACCGGCTTAAATTCACTTACACGCATGGTTAGGTAGTCAAGGATAAAGTTAAGCCCTGGCAGTTAGACAATTCCCTCATTAAGTTAAATCAATACCAAAAGGTAACAAAATTGAGAATATTGGAGGAAAAATAACAAATAAATACAATACAGAGGTGATAATGATGACAGGCATAGACTATTGCATTATGGAGTCAGTATAGTTCCAGCAACAGTACATTAATGTCAGAGTGGAAATACAATGGAGTAATTTAGAAAAGCGACTGGAATATAACATAACATAGAGAATAATAGTATAATTTAAGTTTAATGGGACAAACAAAAATATACAATAAGATCATTAAGGACTTGAGTAAGCTCTGTCCAACCCATCCTCTAGTAGATAGTATTTTTTGTAATTATGTGCACCTTAGTATAAATATTGACGTATTAAGCAATTAGATAGTAGAACTTTGTACTATTCACTTTATAGTCCGGAAAAAAATTCAGCTGAAAACAAAACATAAATATTCCTCGGCCTAGTATAGTACTCATATGTACTATATGAGGCCTCAGATATCGTGAATTAGGCCTAGGAAGGTTATTAGGTTAGTTTAGTCTTTGCAACATTGACTTCAAGAAAATGAAGGAAGTATTCAATTGTATGGTGCTTCAACCCTGTATTCAACTCTGATTCAATGGTGTATTCAAATCCGGCGCGTCCCTATTCTGATTAATGTATCCAAGCATGGAGACCTCATCTGCAGAAAGACATATCTACTTTGCAGAAAATTCAACACCTGGCAACCAAAAATCCCTCCAGAATTAAGTCGACTCTCATACCAGGAACAGTTGAAAGTCCAGGACTAACAGCACTGCAAACCAGACATGATAGGGCTCATCTCATCGAACATTTTGAGGATACTGATTCACTTTGATACTGATACTGAGGATACTGATTCACTTTGCCCGAAACGCATTGCGTAATAGTGGCTTTAGGCATTGTATGTACTAGCTCTATCTATATATCAATCCATTAATGTAACATCACTTGTATGTATATACCTTACCTGAATAAACATATTTATTTATTATTTATTTAAAAAGTCAAGGACAAAAAGTTTTATACTTAATAAACCACAATGTAGGACAGAAAACAGGAGATACTTTTTTCATCCAGAGGGTTATAAATCCATGGAACCACCTACCCGCTGAAGTCGTAAATGCTAAAACATTGGTGAATTTCAAAATACAGCTTGATAAAATCATCAGGACAAATGGGGGAACCTATGAGAAGCCGCCGGCTTCCTGTCCTCGTTGAGGCCACTAGAGAGTAGTGGCCCTCAGGTAAATTGAGGTAAATATAGATAAATAAATAAAAAGGTATTGCCTGTGTCTGCAAATTGTAACATGTCAAAAGATGGCTGATACTGTAATTCATGCTATAATGTGTGGACGTTTGAAATGAAATATGCCAGTTCATTCATTCACAATTTGAACCTGCACATTCCTGGGATTAATTGTAAAATACATATAGTACATAATATATTAATGATTAATAAAAAAAGTAGCTTTCTCTTTGGTTGAAGGTACAATAATGTTAGGGAGCACCAATGATCCCTTCAAGGTCTTTAATGTTATGAATGACAGGAAGAAATGTCAGTGGTATGAGATAATGACAGCTGAAATAGTGCGTTTATTCTCCATGGATTTGTACCTTCTCTCCAGCTTCCATCTATGCCTAACCATCCTGTGAGATAGGAATATTAGATGAACTTATAGCTAGTTTTTTTTATCTACAATGTGTAATCTATCATATCATATAGAATAAGGTAGGAACACATTGCTGTGTATACCTAAGCTTGTAAATAATAATACAAAAAAACCTGCCCATCAACATGCCAAAGCCACATGCCGCGAGAGCATCTTTGTCCACTCCTCAAGATTTAAATCTAGTACTACCGAGAGGAAGGAATAAAAAACTTAAATTTGCATAGCTTTAAGGATCGTCTCGCTATACAAAGTATATTAAGCGAATTATATTTTGTTAAAAAAAGAGGAATAGGTGAAATCCAGCGGGAAGAGGCGCCGGTCGACAGTGTTTTGTCGCGGTAGTCGGTTTGTAAACAATAGAAGCACTAAGCTTCCCACGGCAGGGGAGTTTGGCTGTTATTTTTATCTCATTCGTCACACAAAATGTCGACAGGGCAGGACTCGAGAGGCAGTATGGGCCACGGAGGGTTCCACCGCTGGGTGAAGTAAGTGTGAGGGCGGGGGCGGCGACCGTGGCCAGGGAGGCGTCAGTAGCATCATTTGTGCGCGCCAAGCCACAGCGGCCATGGCACAGCTCCCTCACTACCTCACTCCCCCTCACGCCTCTCCTCGCCGCCTCTCACTTCCTCTCCACGCTTTACTAACACCATCTCCACTCATAATGAATAACTTGAGAGGTTTTCCTTCTTAAATAGCTAGGAATGATTAACTAATACCTTGCAGGGAGCGCCTAATTGGGGTTATATTAGACCGACTCTGGAGTTTCTTTCCCACTAACGAGCTCAGGGTAGCTCTGATTCAGGGGTTAATTAATGCTCATATTTTAATTAATTCATCAAGTAGTTAGCGTAGGTAGTCAGTTTACACCTAAAGATGAGGTAGTGGTCATCATAGTAAGGGAATTGTTGCGTGTTGCCTTCTGCACTGGTCCCAATACACTCTAGTTTGAAATTCAAACTTAATGTTACACAGATTGTTTATTCATATATTCTGTAAGGTTAAAATCTTAGCAATGTTGTGTTGCAATGCTAGTTTTGTTGTTTACTAACTCATGTACCTTGTATATACTTGTGTACTGGATATACATATTGGTATTAAGATACTGTATTGCTGAAATATTTGAATGATGGCAACATATTAAAGAAACTACAGAAGGCTTATTGGCCTATGCAAGATAGCTCATATATACTGTATGCATTATACAGTATATATGAGCTTAACTTAAAACGACCAAGAAATTACATGTCTGTTACATTTCCAGTAATTAATAATTTCATGTTCTATTTTGTGTGGATATGTTTCATTCCATGTCGGTATTCCCCCTTGTTATACCCTCTGATCCATTTTTATTAATAACATTTGTATAACTTAAATATGATAAGAATAACGAAAGAAGCAACTTTTGTTTATCAAACAATCTTATTACCTATTAAAATCAACATTATTTCTGCAATGTGGGCTTGTGTTTTAATTTAATTAATATTTAACTAGATCAAAATATTCAAGGGCACTTATCACTTAAATTAAAATACTGTATTGCACTGATTCCAAGTAAGTTATTTAGGAAATAAGCATTTACCCCCAGGTGTGTGACTGTCATAAAAGGGTCACTAAAAGAAAAAAAATATAGCAATAATAACTTCCTCTAAAATGTTGCATTTGCATCCATCATAGGTAATAACGAAAATTGAAAAAAAAATCTTGTTTCTCTCAGTTATGTGGATGTGTAGAGGAAGCCGGGTCATTGGGTACATGATCTTGAGGTGAAGCAATTTAGTGCCGCGATGTTTGTTGTTTCACTTTGCTGTACCTTATACAGTGTAGCTCAATTTAAGAACACACTGCTGACAAAGGCAGTGTTTGAGTACTGTGTATAGGCCTACAATGTAATATGTACACCAATATTGCAGACAAATCTGTTCCTGTTATAGCTCAAGGGATGTGATGTGTAACACAGTCCATTGCTGCTATTTTGTCTAGAAATAGATTCAAACACTGATAGGAAAGGACTAATTGTGATTTGACAATAATCACAGGCTACTGGTACACATTAACCTCATCGCTTAGTAAGCAATTAAAACAATAGCATAATAACTAAAATCAACATATGATGATAACCACATTTTCCTGTGGATCAATGTTTGAGGATAACTGCACTTGAATTAAAAAAATGTACACTGAAACAGTAGGCACATTGTCACCAGTTGTATTACACAGTAATCACTGTTTTGCAGTGTTTGCGAAATGCAGCCAAATGCATTGCGTGTCAAACAGTACCATGTACAGTATATAGATTTTGCAGCAACCTGTGGACCTGTATCCAATAGTGCCGTACCCCTTTGTCTTATGTCTCAGTTGGTCTGTAGCCAATATATCTGCAATCTTAAGGTTATTAAGTCTTATCTAGATATGTATATGCCAGGTATACTGTACTGTACTGTGAATTACAGTATATATTGAAACCTATTCCTACAATACTATCAAATACAAGTAGGCAATTCTGTGGCCATGATTTCAAACGATTTAAATATTTGCTATTGAATGTCACAATTTGTTTGTTTTGAGACTGGCATTTCAGCCTTACTTCATATAAGCACAATTTTGTTTAATAAAAAGCACATAATCGATCCAATTGAAGTTTACGTTAATAGGCCAATAGTACATTATATATCTTAAAAGCTTAATTTATTATAAAAAGCTTAATTCATTATAAAAGCTTAATTTATTTAATGTATAATCTACCACTTAGACTGGACGGAAGAGCGACGGTCTCGCTTCATACAGGTTGACGTTCAATCCCCGACCGTCCAAGTGGTTGGGCACCATTCCTGTACCCTTGTCCCAACCTTAATCCTTATCCTGACCCCTTCCAAGTGGTATATGGTCGTAAGGGCTTGGCACTTACCCCTATAGTTCCCATCCCCTACACTAATTGGTGAGATGATTGTTTTTATTAGGTTCACTGCTGTGATATTTGGATACATATCCTGTGTGATCATTGTGATATTTGGATACAGAATGATGTGTGATAACATTATCTGAGTTAATGTTATATATGTATTTGACACAAAAGCATTTATATAAGGCTAAAACAGTATTCACCTAGTTGTGTTTGCAGGGGTTGAGCTCTGGCTCTTTGGTCCTGCCTTCAACTGTCAATCAACTCAGCATTGTACACAGTGTGTACAATGCTTTGTGATATGCAATGCTATTTTGTGTATTAATGCATTAATGATGCATAAATTAATCAAATATTGTTCATTGGTTCCATATAAAAAGTTAGTGGAGAACGTTGTGGTTGGTACTATGATCACTTATTAGGTTTACATATGTTCTTTGAAAAATATAAGTGCTCTATTAGTACTTTATTAGATAAAATGGACACTGAAAAAGGAAACTGGCAACCTATAGGTCTGGTTATTTTAGTGAGCTTAAAATGCAATTTTCTCGGAAAGTAACTGGCTGTAAAGGGAGGGGGGGAGGGGGGATGGGTAGAAGGAAACTGGGCATTTAATTGTAAGTTCTTGATATAAGCAGACGATGAGTCACAATAACGTGCCTTAACATATAAAGACTAAACTACTCACCAGAAAATGAGGAGACGACGAAATTTCAACAACAATCGACTTGATAATGGTCCAGGATGGACCTTAACATCGTTGTCTCCTCATTTTCTGGTGTGTGGTTTAGTCTTGATGTAACGTAAACTGAACACTAAACATAGTAATCTAGGACTATTATACACTGCAGCATTGTAAATTTTAAAGAAAACTCGCCCTGGGAAAATATTACTGTACCTTGATAATATTAAATTGGAAATAACTTTAAAGAAAAACTAGAGAAGTGCTAAGGCACTTGACAACTTTTGTGACATTGAACCACTTAGAAGATGAGAACATTTACTTAAGTACTGAACATTTCAATACATATTCTTCACACTACTTTACACTTCTCTTTTAATTAGCATTATAACCTTGGATTAAACACTGATAATAATGTGAAGCTTGCAATGGATACCTCCACTTTAATTATATTATAGTTGCAGTACCTATAGAAATAATGAGATTAAAAAAATACGCTATATGCATATTAGCCCAATAGATCTCTATGAAACATTTTAGGAATCAAATAACTTTACGTTATTAGACTCATTAAATATTTAACCAGCAAAAAGAAATTTGATATACAGGTACATAAAGGTACAGTATATCTAAAAAAATATTCCTCCCCCTCCCTCCCCCCCCAAAAAAAAATTGGACATTGATGAAATTAACAGATATTAACATTGGGCAATGTATTTATATGATATATAACAAAATAGAGTATAATAACATACTTACTCGATATTATTTGTGTTGTTATGTATTACTCAGCAATGCTATAAAGGCACCAACTGCATATCCACTTTGTGGATACTTCTTACTACTATTCTTCTTTGTGCATTGGACAGGTGCTTGCATCTCTTTATTACTGCATTATCCATCAGTTCCAGTTAATAGGAACTGTTGAACAAATCCACAAGGGCTGTGACGAGGATTTGAACCCACGTCCGAGAGCATCCCAGACGCTGCCTTAATCGACTGAGCTACGACATGGTAAAAGAATTAAAACCAGAAGTTCTATTGAACTTACTTGCATCCTGCAGCCTCTCCGAGACACAAACCAGGATTTTACACAATTCCCCCCATGCACTCGAGCTATGTCAATAGGCCGTTCTACCTCCTCTACCTTGGGGGAATTGTGTAAAACCCTGGCTTGTGTTTCAGAGAGGCTGCAGGATCCAAGTAAGTTCAGTAGAACTTCTTTTTTCAATTCTTTTACTATGTCGTAGCTCAGTCAATTAAGGCAGCGTCTGGGATGCTCTCGGATGTAGGTTCGAATCCTCGTCACGGCCCTTGTGGATTTGTTCATTTGATGCATCACGCTATTGTGATCTGTGTGTGTAATAGGAACTGTTTTCTTTATCAATAAAATGTTTTTTAAAAAATTTGTCTAAAATCAATTTCTGAAAATATTTTGATGAAAGCTTCACGACACTGAAGCCAATAAGTTGGATATTTACTTAACATTTTTAAGTAATTTTTATGTAATTCAAATATTTTTCGCTTCCCTGCCCCTTTTGCTGAGCAGTTTAAGGATTAATATTGCTCTCATTGAATATTTGGTGAATTTTGTATGTGTGCACGCTACTTAAAGGGTTCGAGCTGCATGGATGCTATCAAGCGTAATCAAAGCAAAATTGCATGATTGGTTTTCATTTTAAGTTTGATGCACTTTAATTCTTTGTATAATACAGAACTACTGGTGATTTGCCTCGGCACAAACGTGCACAATTTTTGCATTAGACATAATAATGTTCTAGTTTCTACCCTGCTTGCAATGTGGATTGCATTAAATTGCACCTTACGACATCAGGGGTCTACTGACACTACAGTAATTGTACAGTGTAGCACATAGTCTATACCTTCAATAAGCTCTTGTGCTCTATTAAGTTAGGTAGAGATGTTTATCCGATGTGTCACAAGTCGGTTATAAGTAACCATTCTTTGTATTATTTCAGACTGTCGACAGATGACTTACCACTAATAAGACCTCCAAGACATCACATGCTTGCTCACATAACTGGAGGTTTAAGTAATCTTTATGAGGAAGTAAAGCAAACTAAGAAAGAAGGTATAGATGAGGTAATAATACCATACCACGATAGTGAAAAATATAAAGAAGATTCCAAAGTAGACGAAGAGGAAGCCGCTGCCGCAGAAACTAAGAACGGACATGCAGAAGATGAAGAATGTGCAGAAAATGCAGAAAATGAAGAAACTGAGAAAGTAACACCAGAAGAAAGTGCAAAAGAAGAAGACAATAGTTTAGTAGATAATTCTAAGAAAGATGATAGTGGTGAAGGAGAGAATGCAGAAGATAAAAAGGAAGAAAGTAGCCAAAATGAAAAGAAAGATGATGAGGGAGGAGGGGCTCCTATAAAGGAAGCTGAAGAGGAGGAAGAAGAAGGTAAGGAAAATGTTTCCAGAAGTGAAGAGGATGACTTAGATAATGAAGAAGAAGAAGAAGGTGAGAACTATTTTTGAAGATTCTAAATATAGGATGTTATATATGAAAATACACATGAAATATAAAACCCAGGTTGCAGACTGGTTTGATTAAGTTGTCCTTGCAACACCTGCCATGGGAGGTGTAAGATGGCTGCCATCTCTTTGTTTGAAGGTTTATTAGCAAACATGTATACTACAGTACTGCCATTTGGTGGTTTATATTGCCCTCTGTATTTTTGGTCTTGCATTCCTTTTCATATTTAATCCTATACTGTATATATTTTTTGTTCCACTTGTTCATGTTTGTGAGTTAACCCCTTCCTCGAACAAGAGGACCGGAGGAAAAATTCATATCTTTTTCTGAGTTACATGACAGGCTTGGTCTTTAGGACTATATCAGACGTGGTCGTCAAGACCGTGCCCACCTGGTCATCAGGACCATCCCCCACCTGGTCGTCAGGACCATCCCCCACCTGGTCGTCGGGACCACGCCCCCACCTGGTCGTCGGGACCACGCCCCCACCTGGTCGTCGGGACCACGCCCCCACCTGGTCGTCGGGACCACGCCCCCACCTGGTCGTCGGGACCACGCCCCACCTGGTCTTCGGGACCACACCCCACCTGGTCGTCATTATAGACCACACTGGTGGGGCAGCAGAAGGCTTAAGGCCAGTGCAGGATAATACATATACTGTGCCTGCAAATAATAAATATTCCCATCCTTTCTATGCAGTACGTTCTTGTCTGTGGCCATCTGCTCAAAATATTCGTCTTCCTGAAAGTTACAGTACAGTATATGGAAAGTTTTGCCAGATCATTAAATGTTGCTCATGAACTGGAATTGTGTTATACTTGTATCACGTTTTATGTTAACAAATTTATTTCAGAGGATGTATTATTTTCTCCATTTAAAAATAATATTAACATTATGTTTAAGCGTACAGCTGTAAAAAAAAAAAATTCATATACTGTACTAAAAAAATTGCTTCTTGTTTAGCCTCATTTTGAGTCAAGGAAGAAAATAAAATCGTCTTTGCGAAGATTAATCATGGAAATCTTGACACCCCCCCTGTTCTAAGGCTCGTCTTTACCTGTTGCTGTGGCTGGTGCTGAAGATCTGAGAGTCACGTGTTAAGCTCTATGCCCCCGACCTGCAGAAATATGCCAACCTTGCTCCTCCTCCTCCTCACTGCAATGTCTTCCTTCAAGATCTGGTACTGGGGCTTTGCAATTTTTTTCTTTTTTTTTTTCTTTTTTGACCTGCCATGTTGTGTGTTGTTTTATCTCGGGTGTCATCTGTGTGATGCCTCTTGTTTGCTGCACTCTTGGAGTCTCTCTGCTTCTTGCCATTTCCTAGGGTAAATACCTGTGTTTTCTTGGGTTCCATAGCTTTCCCACCATTGGGAGTTGGCTAATAGAGTAACCAAGAAAGCCATGATCATAAACAGGATGCCGAGTTGATGGAAACTGATTGATTGATGAAGATTATGCTACCCAAGAGGTGGCACTGGCATGAATAGCCCGCAAGTGGTGGAAATAGTCTTTCGTGTGTGAAATCCCGGTTCAGCCCTATACCTGCCCTTGGGTCCTATCTTCCCTGCGTGCTTGGGTGGACTGGGCCTCGTTCAAATTCAAATACTGTATTTTATTCATAAATGTCTGTTTTAGTGCATTTATAGTTGAGTTAGTTTAGATAAGTTTACAGTTAATTATTTACCTAAGAAATATAAAAAACACAATATGAATATCTGATGATGAGAATCCAATTTAAAGGACTAATACAAACTAATTATTCAATGAATTTATACAAAAAATGTTCACACGTCTTTTTCTTTTCTTTTTAACTTGTAATTGCTGACACCTGGTAGTAGTAGGGAGTAGGGGTAGGGTGGTAGGGAGTCGGTCGGCCGAGCGGACAGCACGTGGGACTTGTGATCCTGTGGTCCTGGGTTCGATCCCAGGCGCCGGCGAGAAACAATGGGCAGAGTTTCTTTCACCCTATGCCCCTGTTACCTAGCAGTAAATAGGTACCTGGGTGTTAGTCAGCTGTCACAGGCTGCTTCCTGGGGGTGGAGGCCTGGTCGAGGACCGGGCCGCGGGGACACTAAAAAAAAGCCCCGAAATCATCTCAAGATAACCTCAAGTAGTCGTCGTGGGTAGTTTTATAGTTACGCATTTTTGAGTGGTAACTGGTCAGCCTTGAGGTTCCAACGATTATTTCAAAGAGGATTGAGTGGTTTGATGTAGTTTTGGTGCTCTCTCTCTGATGTGGAGAGAGCATAGATAGGCTCCCCACTTGTCTACAGGACAACACTCATCTCAGTGGGGCTGAGAGCGAGCCAGAACCTGGCTACTCTGAAAGGAACCATATATTCAATTAAATTCTCTATCCTTTATATGTTTTTGTTCTGAATTTTATTACATGTATGCAATTCTGTATACTGTATCACAACAATCATTAAAAAAGGGAAGCCTAGGTCAGCTGGAAGTCAACAGTGCTAGGGTTACTTAGATAATTTGTTCAAGATTACACAATTTCCAGTGACCTTGTAAAAGGAGGCTTAAAATGTGCAAGAAACTTTAAGATGGAATGGAGGATTCATTTATTATAAAAGCTTCAGTGTTCATAGAGTCGATAGAGCTGCGGTCTCACACACATGGGGTCTAGATTCGAAACCCATGCAGCCCTGGTGAATGGAATTCGTTTATTATTTATATCTAATAAGAAATTAATTAGAGTACAGAATATTGTATATTAGCACGTAATATGTTTCAAGTTTAAAGGGCTAAGAATAACCCTGGGTTTGTGAATAACCCTGGATCAGTATATACATTGACACAATATCTTATTTCAAAATTTTAATACTGTATATAAAATAAGTTTTCTATTGGACAAATTAATTAAGGTATAAACATGTACTGTAATGAACTTGCATTTTGTAACCAAGTTAGTACTTATTACTGCACTTTAAATGGGAAGCCACCTGGTGACTCCCTGAAGTTATCTTGACGAGATAGCTCCATACTAAAAAGTTACATCAGTTTTGGAAGATGTTTGGCCTACCGAGAACCAGAGCCAGAACCTGTTTCACCCCCCCCCCCCCCCCTCTGCCTTCCCTTACCTCACAGAGACACAGGGAATGAGTGACAGTTTGCCACCCCCACTGGGAAAGCATCCAGAAAGTCAGTAATGCATTAGAGATAACTGGAGGAACATTTCGCATAAAATGCCTCAAAATCATCATATATATAGATGTTTCCATCTTATTGCGTTGTGCCTTGGGTGCTTCACATAGACTTGTTTCAGTACCTCCTGCAGAATTTGGACCTCCTTTCCCTGATGAACTGGCATCTTTTGAGTAAGAGTCTTGTCTCAGCTTATTGGCTGGAATTGGAAGCTCTGGGTTCTTCCTAGCGGGATGATAATCTCTTTTCCTTAGGGGCTTGGAAGCGGGTTTTGCCAAACCTGCACACTTGATTAGCAGAAGGTGAATTCTGCCTTTCAGGTGTTTCTGGGCGACACTTCTTTTGCTTATCTCGAGAACTGTCTGTTTGCTCCAGTGCTCCCATAATATTTAGGGAAGTGGCAGCTCCATGTGCAGCTGTCTGTGTTGTCTGGTGCCCTTACTGAGGAGAATACAGGGTGTGTTTGCACTTTATGGTGGTCTTGCATGTTTAGATACTCATGGACATGATCTATGAGCCATTACTATGAGAACATGGCATTACTGGGTTTTGCTCCAGGTGTGGAGGCCTTGAGGCCTGCTGTTCTGGCCTTGGCGGCCTTGCTCAAAATGCATGCCCTCTCCTTTGGGAGGTGGTGGTGGCCTGCATCCACATGTCTAGAGGTTGTGATACATTTGGGTTGGTCGCTTGCCCTTTCATCCACCTCTTTTTCACATCTCTTTCTCTGAGGTTGTCATTGCTCAGGTTTTGTCTGCAGCATCCTTCCCTTTCTACCCCATTAATCATTTGCTGCTTTCTTGCAGTCTTACCCTGACTTGGAAGCAACCTGGTAAGGTGGTGACCTCGCTTCTTGTTGGTCGAGGTAGGTCCTCATGTGAGTCTGATTCTCGGGCCCTTGCACTTTCTGACATAAGTTATCTTCTGAGGTTATCTTGAGATGATTTCGGGGCTTAGCGTCCCTGCGGCCCGGTCCTCGACCAGGCCTCCTTTTTGTTACTCACTTCCCGGGAAGCAGCCCGTAGCAGCTGTCTAATTCCCAGGTACCTATTTACTGCTAGGTAACAGGGGCATCAGGGTGAAAGAAACATTTTGCCCATTTGTCTCCGCCTCCACCGGGGATCGAACCTGGAACCTCAGGACTACGAATCTGAAGCACTGGCCACTTAGCTGTCAGGTGCCCAGGCGAGTTCCTCCTCAGCTCAACATTGCAACTATGCATCCTAGAAGGATGGTTCTTTTTTTGGTTCATTCCAATCTTTTTGTGGTTCACACCCTTGACACCACCATGGGGGGGGGGGTAATCTGGCTCATTTTGCCAGCTCCAGGTCCCATGTTTCATGAGCTTTTCAGGTTGTTTCCCTCAGCCTGTGGTGAAGTTGGTCGGTCTCTCTCCTGCTTTTGGAGTCGGATCTTACAGGTTAGGATTTTTTCCTGACACTGTATCAGGTCATTGAGGGTTGGTTAGACTCGTTCGTGGTTGGACGGATAAGTGTTCATATAACAGGTGTTCATATCATGAATCAAGTTATCACCAGTCAAACCTGGCCCCAGGCTGGGTTTGGGGAGTAAAAGAACTTTCAGAACCCACTCCAGGTATACGGTATACTCCAAGTATACTGTATTTTTAACCATCTTTTCCTGTATTGTGTTTTTCAAGTACCTCTCCACCTCATGAAAATGGGGTGTATGTGGTACAGCTGTTGATGATGTCCATCCATCATGTTTCTCTGTTGATATCTAGTTTCTTCTGCACTATTTAAAGCATTCTTCCTCATTTTTGTTATATATTTTAAGTCTAATTATTTGTTTCTTTGTTTGACAGAGACCACCCCATACACAGATGAAGAAGGAGAGTTTTCTCCGGAGAAAGAAATGCCACTTCTTGCGGGGCGATTTAAGTATACTCAGGTCCTGGCCAGAGGACAATCGGCCATAATCATCAAAGTCCTGGTAAGAGTGAGTGGTTGCATGAGAGGATGAAAATTAAAAGACCTTCCAAGTAAAGAGGTTGTGTCCTGGGATTAATTCAAATATCTTTAGTAGAATAACAGGATTAGTTTTCAGTGTTGCATCTTTTACAAACTTCCTCTTTTCAATTTGCTGTTTCCCGTCACAATCATGTATGTGGTGACCGTATTAAACAAAACAAAATTGTATTAGCTTGGACTCTCCTTGTAGATCTTGGTTTGAACACTTTCGCTGCCCCGGTGAGCGACCTGCCGTGCACCTCAAGATAGGCCAAGCGGTACACGCTAACTCTCCACCTTTCACAAATGTTTATACTCTTTTCATGTTTCTGACCTCAATTTTCGTGCTACGTCGTTTAATTTGGTATCAAATTGTTTGTAATAGAATGCTCTAAATGAATATGTGCATATAAGAACATATAAGTCTCACTTTCGTTTACGTACTTTAGACCTGTCGTGCACTGCAAGGTAGACCATGAGTTCACCACCACACAAAAATATTTATTCTCTTTTTCAGCTTTCTGACCTTAATTTTCATGCTGCTTCTTTCAATTTGGTATCAAAATGTTCGCAATAGAATGCTGTAAAGGGATATTTGCATATTAGAACATATAAGTCTCACTTTTTATACTTTCTACGAAAACTCAATAATTTTTCCCTCATATGTGTTTCTTTCACTGCTTTCATCATGGATTGGCTCTGTTCTTGATCAGAATCCATCTGGATGTCAATTTGTAGTGATTATTAAGCCAGTAACAACAAATACCTGAGATAAAATAACCAGAATGGGGGAAACTTTTTGACTCGAGGGGAGGCTGCGGCTGTCTCGAGCAAGGTCACGAGAAGAGTGAGCCTCCAGCGTGGGTGGGCGCCCACACGGCAGGGTCAGGATGCCACATGGGGTATACAGAGAATGGGCAGAAGTTGGTGCACATTTTAAAACAAGTCCCATAGTAGTTGGCAATAAATGGAATTTCTACAAATTTTTAAATTATTGACACCTGTTTGCGTCATCGGGCATACTCCGTATTATGGTTTTGTGACGCAATATGCGGCATCGGGCAGCGAAAGTGTTAAAAGTCAGTTAAGAGTCAAGGTTTACCAAAATTTGTCTGGCAAAGTTTTTATGGTTCAAATTAGAATATTTATCATGTAGGTAATGCACAGTAAGTGACTTTCTTCAAATTTATTGCTTTGTAAAGTTCACCATAAGACGTAAACTACCTATGCTCATTTAATTACAGGACACATTTCACAAAAGCCGACCACTGGCAATCAAGGTGCTGCATCGTGTTTATAAACCCATTGGATCTCAAGAGGCCGATATTCTGTTGGAACTACACCGAGCTGACCCCTGGTTGCACGTTCCTTTTGCTAGACTTCTGGTATGTTGCTGTAAATGTTTACTAATTAGTATTGTCAGTAAGTAAAAGTAGGTGATAGAGTTCTAATACTTCACCAAATAAATGTAATTTTAAAATTAATTATGGAAAATGTATGAAAAAACAGGGTTGCATTGGCAGAATAAAGAAATGTTAATAATTTGTTTAAAACTTAATGGTTAATAGAGTATAAAATTATGATATAAAATTGTAATACCTGTACAACCTATATTCCCAAGAGCAGAGGTGGGGGAACCTTTTCGAGAGCATGTGGTTAAATTGGCAATAATTTTCTGAAACATACTCTTGAGTGCCAATGGAGAATAATATGCCTGAAAGCATTCTTAAAGAACTTTGTTTAGATGACCAATAATTGTGTATGTATGACAGCTAAATAGTTATGTGTATTACGATTGGCATGCTTGCCATTGGTTCCCCACCTCCTTCCTAGAGTGGGAAAATACTAGATGAAAAATACTTTGAAAACTTGGAAAGTACTAGGACTGGTTCCAAATATGCACACAGAAATAACACCACATGAGAACAAGGGCTGGCACGATGTGTAAAATTGCTCCATTGAAAGGCAGAGGTGCAATAGGCTCACTGAGACAATTCAATCAACATCAAAGGCGCCAAGACTTCAATATTTGCCCTCGACACATATGGGGTATAACAGGCTGACCTCTTGCAATGTTCAAAAGAGAACTTAAAAAGCACCTTCAAATAATACCTGATCAACCAGGCTGTGAGCAGCTGCATTGAAGAGTCTGGTTGGTCAGAGACTGGGCCACAAAGATGTTGATCCTCAGAATCGTCGACAGGTGTATGACCCACCTCTTCCCCACTCTAGTGGGAGGCGTAGGGCAAATGAGTGGATGCTTGTTTCGAGAGATTCAATCACTTATTTACATTTTTGGGGAGTTCATTTGGCGGTTTTAAGACTTGGATCTCTTTGAACCCAGTAGTCATTATTGGTTCACTGACTTTACCGGTGAGATGGCAGATTGTCACCTGCTCCCTACACCTCTATGAAGCCAGGCTCTGACTCTGGTCCCCAGTAGGCCAAACAGACCTCCTTGACTCAACAGTCTAGAAGTTGGGAACCATCTCAGCAAAATAGCTTCAGGGAGCTGCAAAGGCCTCTTTTCTCACAGGAAAATAGTTTTCACAAACTCTTGTGTTTTTTCAAAATAAACTAAATACTATAAGTGAAGTATATTGTACAGTAGTGAGGGGCTAATTGTTGCCCAAGACCCAGAATTGACTATTTTTTTTTTTTAAATCTACAAGGTTTAATTTATGCTCAAAACATTTTCATTCTAATTATCAGTCAGGGTGAAGACAGCTCATCATATGTGTGTATGATTTTCCTGCTTGGAGTTTGAGTATATTATACAGTCTGTTTATTGCTGTATTACATCACTTTAAAAGCACCATGAATAATAGAGTTTGATTTGTGTTTCTTTGTTTTGCAGAATCAGTTTTTGTATGGTCCTCACTACTGCCTGGTGTTTGAGTACCTGAGCCCAACACCACTTTACACTCACTACGATCAGCGGGATATCAGAGAAGCTACAGCCCTGCCGCACATCCGTGACTTAACTGTCAAGCTCCTCACCGTCCTGGGTTTCCTCTATAAACAGAATGTCATTCATGCTGATCTTAAGCCAGAAAATATACTTTTAAGAAGTGGTAAGATTTGTGCGCTGTTGTTACGTTTTCTACCGTTTAACCCTTGCACTTAACACTTTCGCTCGGGGATGACGCAGCATTGCGTCATCCGTTTACTGGCGGTAATGCCGGGGATGACGCAGCATTGCGTCATCCACTTTAAAAATTCGCCAAAAATCAGGTTTTTATCCGATTTTTTGGGGACTGGTTTTAAAATGTGCGCCGATGTCTTCCCATTTTCTTTGTTGAGCCTCGTCGCCCTCAGGCTGCTTGGCACACGCCGTGGGCCCATTGTCTTTGCTCCACTGTTGTGACCAATGTCGCTTCCCCTCGCATCTCAAACGTGTGAACATTTCGGCTATTTTCCGTGGCTATATTTCTTACTGCGGCTTTAGAAACTATCTACGCTTACTCCACGATGGATAGTAATCATGAACAAGACCCTTCCAGGAAGAAAATTGCGAAAGAAAGGCTTGAAAAGGGTAGGAATTGGGAGTGTAGCAGGAAGGCCTCTGAGCACTCACTCACGGCTAACACGTGGCCCGTCTTCAACTCGTCGGCGGTTGGAGCGTGACCAGGTTTTTTTTTTTTATAGGCTAATGTTCCTCTAGAGAATTTTATTACGAACCCATTGAGACCAAAATGAAAGACCTAGGACAAAAATTGAGGTGACCAGAGTGAAAATAGTGAAAACATTTTATCCCGTTTGCACGCTCCCGGGTAACTCGTTCGCACTTTCTCTGTTTGCTGCGGGTAATTAGCCGAGCTTTTGGAGTTTATATGCATTTAGTGCTGTAGAGAATTTTATTGCGAACACAATGATACCAAATTTAATCTCGTAGAAGGAGAATTGAGGTGACAAAGTTGAAGAGAGTATACACTTTTCGGAATTAACGCGCGCTTCCGTGACACTCTGGGGCCCATATCGCCCTGTCGAGGGGTGGCGCGCGGGGTGAGCGAAAGTGTTAAGGTACTCAACCAGTGGTGAGCATGATGCCTTTTGGCAATCGGGGAGATATCGTAAGATTCTAAACTCCTACACATTCACAGGGTTCACATTTGCTTCCTCAGGCCTTCAGTAACTATTCCCCATCTTGGTACTAATACTAATCTAATAATACTAATCAATACTATTGTATTCCTCAATACTTTTTCAACATAAGGTATGCATCATTACAACCATATATATATATATACTGTATGTTGCATTAGATCTTGTCGATTTTGCCACCAACAAAAAATTCCAAATTCACCAAAAAAAATCCAAATGCTACTCCTACACCAGGAGTGTATGAGTTAGGGCGCACATCCCCCTGTAACACCAGATGTGTGAGAGTTGTTAAGGAACAGCCCCACATAACACCAGGTATGTGAGAGTTGTTAGGAAGCATAATATAACCAGGAATGTGTGAGTTATTTAGGAACACCCATGACACAAGGAGTGTGTGAGGTGTTGGGGAGCACATCCCCACACGACACCACAAGTATGTGAGTTGTTAGGGAGCACATCCCCAAATAATGCCAGAAATGTGCTCTACTTATCAATATATTTTTCCAGAGGAAGACTTGGCGTCACTGATGGTAGTGGACTTCGGCAATGCTCTACGGAATACAGATGAAGAACTCTCCCTGTATTATTCTGACTTTGAGCTGCAGACTCTACTCTACAGGGCACCTGAAGTTATTTTTGGAATGAAATTCAGTTTAGAGGTATTGTATTTATTGATTATATATAAATTAAATATTTGAGTTTTCAAATTTTTTGGGGTGAGCCCCTTGTTGGCTCCCTGAAGCTATCTTGCTGAGATTGCTCCAGGCTGGCGATCATTTTCTTTGCTTCCACCTTGCAGTCTGTTGGGTCTATGACATAGATGACTGGGGCTCCTGCAATGTATGCTTTTCCCTCTGTTCTGCAGGTTGCTGCTTCTGAAGCTTGCCAAGCAGCTTCCACCATGCGAGTTTGGTTTTTCTGTGTTCAGAGTTCACAGCTTGGTGCTTGTGTGGATGACCTGGAGTTGGCCCTTGTAGCTTTTCTGGTGTTTGGTGGACTACACCTGGGCTTCATCCTTGTCTCCTTTTCCTCTCCTGCTGGCTTTGCCCTTTGTTTGGTCTGTCAGCATTTTTTGCTTGGCTTTCTCTGAGGGGTGGTTACATACAGTTCTAAAGTGGAGGCAGTGAAGCTGTCTTTTCCCATTATGGTGTGCAGTGTTTTTGCCTTTGCAACTGATCTCTTGCTCAACTCCTCCTCCTTAGGTGTTCACAGTCTGTCCTGGACATTGGGCATGAACTGCGGCTCTTACCTCAGGGCCATCTTGGCTGGCTTGCAAGGGTTATCTTGAGGTTATCTTGAGATGATTTCGGGGCTGTTTAGTGTCCCCGCGGCCCGGTCCTCGACCAGGCCTCCACCCCCAGGAAGCAGCCCGTGACAGCTGACTAACACCCAGGTACCTATTTTACTGCTAGGTAACAGGGGCATAGGGTGAAAGAAACTCTGCCCATTGTTTCTCGCCGGCGCCTGGGATCGAACCCAGGACCACAGGATTACAAGTCCAGCGTGCTGTCCGCTCGGCCGACTGGCTCCCCTCCCCACTTCAGGGTGGGGCCTGAAATGGGTTCGTGGGAGCGCTTCTACCCTTCTTGGTTTTGTTCCTACTGTGGAAGGTCTTTTGCCCCAAGGATGCTTAAATAGAACCATTTTTTGGTTCTATTTACATTTTTTCTTGGTGGCTTCCTCCTCCCTTTCCCTGGATTTTGATCCTGTTTGCCATTTGACACTGGACATACTTTCAGCAGGTTTCATTCATCACTTCCGTGTTGGCACTGGCCTTGTTCAGGTTTGGCTCTGCTTTGGTTCATGGCTGTGATATGTAGTTCCCTATTCCTCTTGGCTTGCTGAACCCCCCTTCTTTTTGAGGGGAAGCCTGATAGGAGTCCTTCAACTCCGGCCTATTGTTTGTTACACCGCTGCAGCTTCTTGTAGTTGCTTGTTATGTCTGGAGTCCCCGTGTTATGGCAGTTCTCGGGGACCATCACCCACTTGGAGTTTCTTTTGTGTTTTGAAACTCGTGCAGCCTGTTGTGATGCTGTTTTGGGTTTGTGATTTTTTAATTGATCGTTCACCCTTTATTCACCTTATTTTTTTGCTTCCCTCTCCTGTGGCTGTTGTTGTTTTATGTTTCCTTGGCCACTACTGCTGCCTATTCCTTTTCTTGGCTGATGTTGTGTTTTTGAGCTCAAGCCCCTTGATTTTATAGGCGGTCTGTTTGGCTGTTGACTGGTTGGTCTCATGGCCACTTCCCCCATTCTGCTTGCTCCTGTTCTTTGCCTGTATGGTTTCCTGCTGGGCATGGTTTGACTGGGAGTTAAGATGTTTTTTCTGGTTCTGCCCATTTTGCCACTCCCCAATCCTGAGCCCACCTTTCGTTGGCTCTGGATTGGGAATCATGACTGGCACTTATTAGGCTGCCCAGGGTTGGTGTTTGGGTCCATTTCTAAGGGCACAAAATATGGTGCACAAGTTTGCAGCTGTGAGGCATGCAGCTTTCTCCTGGTTCTATTCTCCAGCTCTGCTCCAACTGCTCCTCTGTGGTTTGTTGCCTGAACCTTGGGGGATCACTTCCGTCCATTGCCCTATGGAGTTGGATGCTTCGTGTAGCTCACCTTCTGGATTCTCTGGGTTTGGTTCTCTGTACAGTTTACGTGTGGGGTGTGTCGACCATTCTCACGGATGGGGTTATCTGTTCCATTCCATGGAGTGAACCGTTGATGAACTGTCCTTATGTTGGTTTTGCAGACATTTGGTCGCCCTGGGGTGGACCTCATCACGTCAGAGTGGAACCGGTGCCTTCCCTCCTACATCACTCTATTCTCCGGTACATACCTACCAGTGATTACGGGAAATTGAGGTCTAGCTTTTTATGCCCTGCCTACTAGCTTTGTTGTACCCGTTGCATTAAAGCTTTACTATTCTAATAAAATATCTTTGTTGACACTTTCCTTAAAGTTATGAATGGAGGCGGCTTCCACAACTTCTTCTCTTAGTGCATTCCACTTGTTGACCACCCGTACAGGGTACGAGTATTTCCTTACATTCCTTTGACTCGTATTCTATTCCAGCTTCCAGTTGTGTCTTCTTGTCCTACTTTGTCTCAACTTAAAGAGGCTGTCCTTGTCCATTTTGTCTATTCCCCTCAGTATCTTGTATGTTGTTATCATATCTCTTTATTTCTTTTGTTCTCCAAGGTTGTGAGATTTTATTCCTTCAGCCTATCCTCATAACTTAATCCTCCAGTCACTGAGCCTTTGAGGTGGATGACTTTTGATTGGGCTAGTTGAGGTGTAGGTGTTTTTTCCTTTTATTCCTGGTTCAGTTGTTGCTCCAGGTTCTGTGATCACCCTCCAGAAGGATAGTCCTTGCAGCCCCTTGGTGGCTGGCCCAGGGTTAGTTTCCAGCATTTCTCACTCAGTGTCCAAACATGGACATTTTCCTGTGGCTCTACCTGCTTTAGTGGATCAGCCCGATGTATTTCACTGGCTTGATCTACTACTCTGCTCGTCATCATCTGGTATTATTGAAGTGGGTTCATCGTCACCTTGGTAGTCACCTTTGGTGTCAAGCAACTGTTGTAGACTAACCTGCCCATATTCTGTGTATATAAACAGTCAGGGACGTTATGCATGCCAGTCTTATGCCCTTGCCAATATTAAAATCCTCTCCTGTTTTCCCCTGCTCTCACACATACTCTTCTATTAATTTATGAGGACTTTACTGTTATTAATAAAATCCCTCCCATCTCATAGATCTTTAAAACCTCCCTCAATACTTCATGGACAATCCAGTCATACACTTTTTTCTAAATCCTTAAAGGCAGTATATAACTCTCCCTTACCGCTTGAAAATTTCCAACACCTATTCTCAATCAAATTCTGGTGTGTACAACCACCCCTCTCCTTCCTAAACGAACTATGTGCCTTCCATATCCTACATATGTTACCTCTCTTATTCTCTTAATATGCTCCCTTGCAAATATCATTCCTGAGGTACTAAGGGAAATAATCCATTTATAGTTCTCTCATTGTTCCCTATTGTCTTTTCCTTAGAGCGCCCACAATTGCCTTATTCCAATCATCTTGTACCTCACCCCCTGCCATGTATCTAGCATTATGTCCACCATATCACCCCAATGTATCAACACTTGCACAAAGAAATCACATTAACATGATGTATGAATGGAAAAATATGGAGGAGCAATGATTTAACACTTGCAGGTATACCAGAAGCCTTTTCCTTCTCTTGTTGTTCAAAAGCCGCTCCTCAGATGTCTTGTGTACCTCCCGGGATCAGAATTTTGTCTCTATTTGTCATTGTAATAGATATGGCAGAATAGTAAATACATGTATTCAACTGATCTATTTAATGGGTGCGTATTGGATAAAATTATACAGTTGACTTTGTGTTCATTCAACAGGTTGATATGTGGAGTTTAGGGTGCCTCCTTGCGGAGTGTTACCTAGGTGAACCACTTTTCATGGGCAAATCCAAGAAGGAAATTTTAAATAAGGTGAGATACTTAAATTTTCTCAATACATTTTATTATTGCATTTTTTTTTTTTTTAGAAAGGAGTATGTTAATTAAAGTGCTAGAGCTATTCAGTTACAATACAAAAAAATTTGCCCCAGGCCAGGCTACAATAGAACTAGAATAATCATCAACAGGTATATAATAATACAGTATTATTATTATCTTTTAAGTTATGAATGTTCAATATGACTTTTGTACTGTATTTAGTTAATTATTTGTGTTTAATATTTTTCTTTTTCTTTTAAACAGATCACTGCACTGTTAGGCCCATTTCCTCGGGAATTTAATGATGGGGAATATGCCGAGCAGTTTTCAGATTTTGTAGGTCGTCCCATGTCTCGATATCAGCGTTTGGAAAATCTCCGCAAGCGATTAAATGATTGTAAAGACTCAATGTTCCTCATGCTTGTAGAGAGACTTCTTACCTATTTACCAGGTTAGTACCTATCACTATTGTACACCATAAATATCTTTACTCTCAGATTTGTAGTACAGTATAGTTCAGTATAAAACAATTGTTTTTATAATTTGACTTATGATATAAGTGCCAGGGTTATTGAAAACAATTAAGCAGTCACTGCAGATGTGCTTTGATGATTAAGTTTATTTCAGAGTTGCATATAAGAGTCGGCCTTCACTGTCTGTGATGGATGAGTTCGAGGGAAACCTCTGTATGTGAGAGTTCACAAAGTGAACTTAAGCTTCTATAGTACATGAAAAGTAGGGTAGTAATGCATAGATGTCTCAAAGATTGTTATATGAATATTATTATTAAGTACTTCTGCCCCTTTCCCCAGCTACAAATATATTTAAAACATACTTGCAGTTTCACTAAGGATGTAGAAGAGAGCAGTAAGAAATACAGAACAGATAAAATTGCCAAAGATCTTTTGACCCATATAAGCAGTTACATGGATATATATACTGAGGTTGGATATATATATATATCCACTGGATATATATATATATATCCAACCTCAGCCACTCATATTTGTTTAACCTGTGCTTAAAACCATCCAATGATCTGACTTTTTAGATTATCTAGCAAATTTTTATATAAATCAATAACCCTCTTTCCAAATCAGTATGTACCCAGGTTTTTTTCCATATCTAAACTTTTATCATTTATATTTATTATTTTGTGTTATATTTAGCACAATTCATATTCCCACCATTCATCCATCTGTATACTGTGCTTCATTCATATCTCCCATTACTCTTCTTTGTTTTAAACAATGTAAAGCACAGAAATCCTGTGATGACATTACAACTCAAAAGCATTCATTTTTAGGTATTTATTACAATGTTAATGATTTCTTTTTTGTATGGTTTTTGCAATAATGATATTCAATGGTGTGTCATTTGAGAAATTTATGTAATAAAATACATAGAACATTGGAATGCTCAAATATTTTCATGTCACTAAAATGCACACAGTATTATATTTTTAGAAGAGTAAAACATACTTTAGAAGAGTAAAATGTTTCATTATTCATTGATACACTAACAAGGTTCTGACAGTCTGGTATTTTGTTAATATTCCAATTGATCATGTGTAGCTTTTAGCCATGTTTCCCAGCCTGGATTCTCTCCTTTGTCTTGGTAACTGCTGCCTCTCCTTTTCTCCGGCAAATCCAGAGTTTTTGTTGTCTGTAGTTTCTCGGGACTCTCCCAGCATTAAATATAGTGAAACACACTTTCTGGTAGAGGCCCATTCCCTGGAAACACAAACCGAAACTGTCTCTATTTTCCGCTTGTTACATCTTGTAATGAAGTTGTTACATCTTGGCTTAACGTGTTTATAACGTATTAGAACGTTGTTACAACTTGCTATATTGGTTGTTATAACTGGTTAGGAGGTGTTAAAACTTGTTCGAACGTTGTACCAACGTCGTAATTTCGGTATGTGTTTGGCGGGTTGGCTCCTGGATTCCCTCCTTTCGCTACAGGTTTGTTAGTTCTTCGGTAGGCTGTCATACGCTTCAGAAGTGATCAGGGAAGCCTGCTGTTGGCTGGGATGGTCCACTGATTGTGGCAATTAATATTAATGGGTTCGAGCTAATTTTGAGTAAATCAATTGTTCTGTTTGAATCGTTTACAGAGTTGTTTGGGGATGTCAAGGCTTCAATTTTTGTGAACCTTACAGTTATTTGTAAAGCTTTGCTGATTTTCTGAATATTATTCCTGATGGGGTGGGAAATTATCACTTGCTCCCTGTGCCTTTGTGAGGGGACTGGGTTCTGGCTTTGGTAAAGCTAAACCGAGCTCTCGCTACTGATGTGCCCTATCTCAGCGACATAGCTTCAGAGAGCCACTGGGGCTCTAGCAGAGAGGCATTTGATGACATTTTACTTTTAAGTTTATGTTGATGCAGCCAGGACTGTCAGGTATGGATCCTTGCTAGCTTGCTCAGGATTTTGATTCATAATATTTTTCTTTGGGATTTTTGAGAGATCCAATATATGGAGGTCCAGATACATGAGAAACACGTGTATTCGAAATGTCCGTACATTACTACACTTTATTAATATGGTATGTAAACAGGTAGTATTTTCCAATATGACAGTAATATGTTTGGTAATGGTGTATGTTTTGTTTTGCAGATCGACGGTTTACTCCTTTTGAAGCAGCGTGTCATCCATTTGTGGCCTGCTCTACTCCATTTTTATACCTCACACCCTCTCCAGGTATAAAGTGTTTAGTCTTTGGCAGCCTTGCTGAAACAATTGATAAGATTTAATTTGATTAAATATTCACCCTTTTATTTAGTGCAGTATATAGAGTATCTGTACTTGTATAATGTTTAACCCTTATTTTAAATTTACAAATCAGCCATATTTTCCATACTTTTACACTTGGGTATATAAATGCCATTTCTTGTTAATGGTACATCTAGCATGGTTGGCTTAGAATTTATACTTATTTACAGTACAGCAATTTAATATTTTAAGATAGAATTTAATTTACTATTTTGCTTTACAATTACATTGCCATAACAGTGTACATTAAAACATTAAATTGTATGTGTCTTACAATAAGACGTGTCTATCCAGTAAAGATCATTATTGATTGAATAAATCGTAGGTGATACGTGATAAAACTTCATCTTTTATTTATTAACACTTTTTATTATTTTGATAATGACAATTCTAATGTAATGAGATCAAAAGAATCATATTTTAATTCAGAAAATATTTCTCCCTACCAACAGGTTACATTAGGTACCCAACTGTATTACTAGATATGTCAACTTACCCATACCTCCCTGGGCTCCCTGATGATGACGACGAAGATTCCGCATCTGCCCACGGTCGGAAGAGACTAGCGTTGTTTTCTCGTTATAAGCGTACTACTCCATCAAATGCATCTGGCCAGTCTCTGAAACAAGGACAAAATGCTGGGCAGAAAGACAAGGACATGGCAAATCAAGGACCTAATGCTGGGTCTGGTCCTAATGCTGGTGGGCCTAATGCTGGGTCTGGGCATAATGCAGGGTCGGGGGCTCATGGTGGTAATCAGTGTGGCGCTGGGCAGGGAGGAAAGACTGCCACACGTTCTGACGTAAAAGAAACGCTCAAGTCAATGGGGCTAAGATGTGAAGATTTTACAATCAGTGTTTATTCCAGGGAACAAGCACACGCCATACTGAGGCGGCAGGGTGTGGAGGTCACACCAAATAACTTGCCACCGAGGGATAAAGTTATGCCATTCTCTGGAAAAGGAGGCTATAAAAATGCTAAATCATCTGAAATGCCAAAAATTAGCCATAATATGAGACCAGGCAATACAGTAAATAGTCGGAATGCTATTACACATTATGGTAGTGATAATGTAGATGATGATGATGACTGTGTCATTTTAGACCCGCCTGATATGCCCAAGTGTCCACCCAAGCTGCCACACCAATTTCAGTTAATGGGCACAACAGTACAAGTAAATCGTGGCGCTAAACGGCCAAGTAGGCCTATGGCCAATCAACCCCAAGCCAAGAGACCAAATGCCAGACCATCAATGTATTATCGTAAAGATCACGAGCAAGAATATGGAGCCGAGGCATCGGTTCAAGATACGTTGAAAAGACTCAAGAACTACAACATATCTATTACTTGTAGACGAAATGCATCAGGATTAAGACCGCAGGGTAGTATGGTGGACAGCGAATCTGATATGGAAAATGATAGTCACTTGGATTCTGATGACGATGGAGAAGATATGACTAAATATCTCGAGTGTCAGATAGGAGAAATTGAGGATATGCAAGAAGAGGAGATCTTTGAGGACGACCTGGATATTGACTGTGATGATAAAGATGATGTAGATTATAACCCTCGTGGAAAGAAGAGAAGGCAAAAGAACAAATCACCCCGTAAAGGCAAGAAATCTAGTGAATCTGGATCAATAGGAGGAGACAAAGGTAAAAGTGACTCGGGTGTAGATGAAATTCCAGAAATTGTTCCAAGTGTAGAAATGGGAGAGCTGAGTGACCATCCACCATCAAATAATTCTGAAAATGAATATGATCATGATCCTCTTGCAGATGAAAACTTTGAAAACCATAATGAATTGCAAAACATAATGGAGAATGCTGCCCAATTAGAGGAAGATGGCGAGGATAATCATGACACAAACGAAGAAAATAACATTGAAGAAAAAACAAGTGAAGATAATCCTGTGGAGGAAGACGAAACAGAAGAAAACATTGAAGAAAATAGAATTACAGAGGAGGATAATAAAGAAGATTCTGGAAATGTTTTAGGAGAATACATGGAAACGGAGGAGGCGCCATCTCCTGCTCCAAAAGAAAGCAGTGCTAATGAAGAAGAGGAGGAGATAGATGAAGAGTTAGAGAAAGAGCTGCTCGGTGGAGATGTAGGGGATGGAGAGGAAGGAGATATGGAAGACTTGTAAACATGTAAGTTTTCTCCCCATATTTGTTTTCATCTCTTCTTCTTGGGAGAGCATTAGGTACCAAATCTGAGTCATTAACAGGGATACAGAATATGGTCATATCTTAAATATCTGCCTTTCCCTTTATGGTGTTGATGAAATATATTCTAACATTTTCCACAGGTGCAGCATATTCAGAATCTTAATAGTCCAAATATATGAACAGAATTTTGAACAAGGAAGGATTTTTTTAGCTATTGGGTGGAATATTTTGTAATATTCTTTTGCAAAGTGGTGTAGATATCCAGCCTGTGAGATTTGGTTTGTATGTGAATTCCAGGAGCATTTCCTCATCAGTTTGAATTAAAGTAATTATAAAGTTTTGATATGAATGATAGTTTGGAATAGTTGTTTCAATGTAAAAATTGCAGCACCTGAGAGTACAAGGAATATGAAGAATTGGATTTGGCATGTGACTACTCCAGTGTTCATTATCCAAGATGTTTGGACAGACTTTGATTAGGGTCTTTCACTTTCTTGTTTTCAGCATTGGATCTCATCAGACCTGGAATACATATATAATTCTTGCAAGTTATGATAATATGAGATATTGCATAGCATGATGTGTGTTCAGTTATTCACAATTTTAACAATCTTAATATTGTATTTAAATCATTTTTTGTTATTTTGTGAAAGGTATGTAATTTTTTAGCAGTTTATTCACTGTGTGTGAAGATGTTATCAGACATCAATGAAAGAGAGGATATGGTGGTACATTTTGTAGAAAACAAAAAAGAGAAGTTAAAATTACCTGTATTTTTAATCCTTTGATTTATAGAATTTGGGAATAAGCATGAAGATTCATAATTTAATATACAAAGAGCCAATATCTCCATATTTCTGCATGCTGTGTGGAATTGACGAAGTTTGAAGAAGCTGATTCAGAATATACAAAATAACTAAAGGAGATCTTTTTTTTTCTGGGAAGGCCTTGTCAATAGCTGCCAGAGTTAGACACTGGTGCAGCTAAGAGTTAGTGAAATACACCAGACCTCTCAGACCCACCCTTGCATTAATTATTTAATGTGCCTGCTGTATGCCAGCACAAAAATCTAGCTTGATTTTAGTTTGGAGAAGTATGGGGATCACTGGTGCTACATAACACAGTTGTCTTCCTAGGTTGGCATGTTTTGACAATTAACATGCTTGAGAATCAGAAATCAACCCTAAAACTAAGGAAAAACACAAGAAACCATAAGCACAAAAAACCAAGCAGCTGCTTGAGGAAAATTAGGTACCCTGTGGTAATGAGGCAAATAATTGTTGCAGCAGGATAAACACTCAAATTCTGTTGTACCTGACTGCCACCACTTTGGAGACTAGGCCACCTGAGACTTAATGTATCTGACCCCTCACTCGCCTGGCTGGCCACAACATTGTGGGGCAAGAAACCTATTACAGGCACCTGCATAAGCTAGGTGGTGTTTGCTATCCCTAGAATATTAGTTCTGTCAGGAGCCATTGCTTTGTTATTATTTCCTTTCTCCTTCACAAGTATGGTTTATGTTACCCACATTGTATGTGCCCTAGCTTTCTTTTTTTTCTTTTTTGCTCTGGGCCAGAGTTCCCTTTCATTGTAGTCACCTTCCATTATCCTTGCCCCTAACTTGCTCTTTGGGGTTATAGTTCCTCCTCTATGAGGTGACCACTTTTGAGTCCTCACTTTTGGGTAGTTCCCAGGACTTGTTCTCCATTGTGTGGCCTGTTGTGGTTTTGGGCTTTGATCTCTGATCCTCAAGCTTATCTCTCCTCAGAGAGTGTAAAATTGTGGTCGTGACTTAAATTAATAAGTAAAGGTGTCTCTCAGAGGTCTAGCACATCTCCGTAACACTTGGCTGAATCGGCACTTAGCTCGAGAAAACTGCCGAGGTCTCTACCAGTAAACGGCATTTCATTTCATTCAAAATTTACATATTTAATTATTAATAGGCAGCATAAGTTATTATATATATATAATATATATATTTGTTATCAAATTTAAAATCCATTTGCCTATATCTTGTTTTGTTCTTTTTCTCTCCAGGAATTTGGGGATAGAAATACTGTTAGAAGATTTGGTCACTTCATGTGTAAGTTTCTTTTAATTTGAATTATCAAATGAACTTATTTTTTATAGTAATATTTTAATTGAAGATGTTAGCTATATTACTATAGTCCGCTGAGCCAACTGGGTCTCATTAAAAACACTGTTCACATGAGAACTAATTTGCAAGAGACTGATATAGAGGGTCATTAATAGTTATTAAGTATGTATAAAGTGTTAGCATTATATAACATCAGGTTAAAATTTAGAACATTTGTCATGTTAAATAGTTATAGTGGATATTCTTTTACACCAGAGTTATTAAAACCAGCCTCTTGCCAACTTCCTGTACATGTATTTGATGGAGATAATTTGAATATTGGATTTTTTTTTATTTATCCTTGTCATTAAAGTAATTACCTCCCAAGTATTGTATATATCTACTGTCTGTGCATTTTATGGGCAGTATTTAACACATATTCTAATAATGCAATTTTGTGTTAGCTGCTGCTTTTTCATTTGATTGCTCCGAGCTCAAATCTTAAATCAATTGCTTACTTTTCAGTTCCTTTTGACTCAAAATTATTTAATAGTGTGTCATTGGCATGTAGAGCAAATATGGGGTACTTGTAACTTTTTTTGGAAAATACAAATAAAATGATGAACAGATGTTGGAAGAAGGGAGATTAGTCTGGCGAAAGAAAGTTTAGAAAGAGAATATGGGATGAAGGGGTGACAGGAGGTAGAGGAAGATAGTGGAAAGAGTTTTAAAGGAGGACTAGCATGAATTAGATAAAAGTGTAAATAGATAGGAAGGATTGCCACCATCCACTCGGAATATTTATAAGACAAGGAATGGAACTCATCTCTTCAACAGTATTAATTGATGCTAATAAGTAATTGCAACCATTTAAAGCAGAAAGTTACGAAATCTTGAGTAAGTAATCTTCAGGGTGCTTTCCACTCTAGCTTTCATCAGTCAAGAAATGGATCAACAATCTTTGGTTATCAGATTTAGGATAATTAAAAATATTTTGAAGAGATTATTCATTTATTATGTACTGTATATTCATGATGGATAATTATATTTCATGACTTTACCATAATTGATACCAGTATTAATACCGAATCAGTCATTGTATAGGAAATTGAGAGCAACATGGCTGACTACTCCTAGAAAATTACACAACATATAATTTGGGGAAAACAGAATACATTGTTTTACAATTGAACTCATAGTCTTTTGAGTAAATTGGTTAGAAAGAGGGGGGGAAGTGTGTAGTTGACAGTCGGCCCAAACAGGCTGATAAAGAATGCCCTGCTCTCGCTAGATCTTTTGGTGGAGCGAAGAATCCTCTCTCTCAATGTATAACTCCTCGAGTATTTAAAAGGGAACCAGGAGATAACCTCGAGCTATCTTCCTACCACATCTAGACACCAGCTTGTTTGATGGAACAAACACAGCCAACCCCCTGCAATTATCAGCTTAGCATAAGGCAAGGTCACCTCGCGTGAAATTACCTCAAATGGTAAGGACCAACATACTGTGTGAACTGACTCAACTTGTACAGTATTAGTGAAATATTAAATAACCATTGATTGTGGTGCATACTTTTTATTATTATTATTTTCTACCACAGACGTGGCTGCACATTTACAATGCTAATCAGCATATATACATTTTCTTCTGTCCTCCATGGACAGGGTTCCATGGAGGACTGTTAAACATATAGTTCAGTGATTTATTGAATAATTTGTGGTAGATTGTTGATCTAGCCAACAAACAAATACACAAAATTATGTCATACATAAAGTGATTGAGGTGTCTTTTTACATAAGTGTCATTAATGTGCGATTACAAAGGTGAAATGCAATTTTGACTAACTTGCACGTGCTGTATACACACACATTTATATCTCTCCTACTTTGACAAGGTAAGATAGCTGCTATAGAAACTAGTGTGTTATTAAGCACTTAACCACTGAATGTGATTAAGATACTTTTACAAACTCAGGTTATAGTTATATCACATACATTGTATAACTGATGCATTACATAGTCAATCCAAAATCCAATACATCAAGTGTTCCAGTATTCATATAGTATTTACAGAGTTCAGCATACCTCGGCCCAAGAGCGCAAAAGTCAAGTCAATATGGGACATTCTACAATATAATGTTCAAGGTAGTGCATGTTTTCTCTTTCACAAAGTTGACACATTGTGTATTCAACATTTAGGTTTTGAGAAAGCTGCCAGATACATCTATATTCCAGTCGTATTAGTTTCATATGTGAATGTCTCCTCATGATATTTATCATAATGTTTAATGCTACAGCTTTCAGGTCTGTGTGTACCTGTTAGGTATTAAGATTTTCATTAGATATTTGTTTAAGAATTATCTTTGTCACTGCTAATGAAGCATCCATATAAATTTCTACTACTGGATATCTACAGGCTGTCGTTACAAGCATGTCAACAGTGTCATGCTGTGAGATGCCAACATGTGATGGAATCCATAGGAATTTAACTTCGTCTGTTTTCTTTAGTAGCTAAAACATTCATGTTGCATACTGCATGACCACACTCTTCACAAGTCACCCCTGCTTGCCACATATCCCCCCACAATTTGCTAATTGTAATTTTTGGGGGTTTGTATTCTACCATAGTATTTCATGCTGGAATTGTTAATAGTATTGTATACATAATGGAGCAAAAAGATACAAAATATATTGGAACATTTATGAACAGTGAAAGAAACCAGTGCAAGTGAGAGATTTGGTTCTGAGAAGCATTCCTACCCTCAAAGTCATACTAAATATATAGGTGGCTTTATTGAAGAGTTAGGCCATTAATAATATATCAATCATCATAGTATACAGAGTGAGGGTAAAAGTGTATTTTAGAGGGAGGGGGGGGGGTGTTTAGCAGGCACAGGAGACTGATGGTGACAGTGCATCACCAGAATGCACTTTGACCAAGGCTGATAATTACACTGTGCATGAATTTGAGGAAATTCACTTCTATTCCAACTTTTGGGGGATTGACCACTGATAACATTGTGTCTGAATTACTGTATATGCATTTATTGTAACATTTGGAATGACTTATCCAAACAGCAGCACAGATTTATTGTTGCTCATGAGCAACATTGAAATGTCTGGAAACTTTGCACACATGAGCAATACCATGTATAAACCATAATGATTGGTGTGTACATAATTATTGGGAGGTCTGTCCTCTGTGGCTGCCTGGTTAACTACAAGCCTCTCACCTAATGGAGATCAGAAGCAAAATCTGGTCTCCTTAGAGGCAAAGAGGTCATAGGATACTAGATCAACCCAAGCTAAGGTTAAAACCACCACCATGATAAAAATGTGGGGCACTGGACAGTTTCCCCCTAATACAAGCAACAACAGAGAATATGGCCTCGCCAAGCTTTGTACATACAAAGTGAAACCAACAGTGTTGCTGTTGGTATCGTTCCACCCACCAGAGGGGTTGCCTGTGAAAGGCTGCCCTTGGAGGTTGGTTTGGTGTCTGGGCTGGGGCGAGATGGTGAACAAGGTTTTGCACTTGTACTGTATTTTTGTCTATATCCAATATGAGAATAAGGAACAGCAATGGTGCAAGGACTGTACCTTGAGGTACAGAGCTTTAAACTGTGCTTGGACACTATTTGATTAACTGTTAATCTGTTCCGTTAGACAGGAAATTCTAAGTCTCCTGAGCTCATCAACTGTTTAATAATTGGAAACAAAGCCGCCAAAGATTGAGAAAAGATGTACAGGTTCGAGTGCTTTCGTGCTTTTTGGATTTGTTTCCATGAATCTAGTGACCTGACTCCTGATCACTCAAATACTCATTATTATGTTGGACGTTCGTGCAACTGGTCTACAATTCTTTGCTGTCCCTTGTGTAGAGGGGCTGTCTGCTGCTTTCAGCACATCTGGTATCTCCAGTGTCAAAGCTCTTCCTCCACACTATACTGAGTGCCTGTGCTACTGGCACTTTGCATTTCTTTATGAATATTGAATTCCAAGAGTCTGGAACCGGGACAGAGTGCATATTGTCAATTTCTTAACAAATCTGTTACTCTCGGATTGATATTACGTTATATTTACAGGTGTTTGGATATGAAGTTGTCCAGATCTTTCATGGAGTGGTTGAAAGATCATGCAGTTTATCGGAGTGCTAAACATAGAATTTTGCCAATTTCTTTGTCGTCCTCAGTATGAACCTTCACTAATACCAATGGTTCCAATACTGGCAGTTATTTTTGCTTTTGATTTAGCATGAAAAAATATTTTGGATTTTTCTTTTTCTTGAATTGCTTTCTGTTCCAGTTGCCTTTCTTCAGTCTGATACGAATGCTTCAATCTGTTCGATTTCTTCAATCTCCTTGTTTAAATTATTCCTTCTTTGTATGGAAAGTCGTGTCTGCTTAAGCATTTGTTTAGTTCTACCTTCCTTTGTAATGTCGTCTGCGTTCCCTTTTTACATCGAACCTTTCTGGCTTTCCTCAAAGGAACAAGAACAAAGGAGACTCATATGCTTCAGAAATGTTCTATTCCTTGTGTAGGATTTTTGTCTTAGAACATTTTCCCATCGATTGTTTGTAGTTCCCTGTTTATTCTCTCCCAGTCTATCGTTTTATTATTAAAATTATATTTATTGAATAACCCTTCTCACTTCTAACATTATTAATGTTAGTTTGCACTCCAATGAGCTTGTGGTCTGAGACCATAATGTGTCTGATTAGCTCATCATTGTTCGTGAATATCGGGTCCAGCATATTTTCGTTCCTAGTTGGTTCTGCAATCTGCTGACAGAATTTGTCACAGAATCTCAGTAGTTCTCCGACCCATGTAGAGGAGCAGAGAACGTGTAGAGGAAAATGAAAGTAGGAATCCTTATGCATTTTATTCTTCAGCTTCTATATTTGCGAGAAAGATTACATCACAAACATAATATTTAGAAATTTGAACTTTCAAGACTTAATTGTACACCAAGGACATAGAAAGATAGGATGCAATTTAAATACACTAGTTTTCTATTGAGCAAGATTGTTCAATAGAAATATGCAGTATGCACTGCTTTTCAAATTGTGTGCATACCATTAATATATTATATACGCAAGAATTCAGTTGAACTGTGGAACATCATCTCTTGGTAAATGAGCTGATCCAATGCAAATATACAAACTAGCTGCCTGTCCCCAAAATTGTCCATGCCATTTATAAATGCAAATTACTGAATCCACTACTTGTGAAAACCAAGGGATTTACAACATTTCATTGACAACCTTCACAAACCAATGGTCTCTTTAGTCATAGTGATATTCATCGTATTAAAAGTATTTACAGTACTAACATTTCGTATTAAAAGTATTTACAGTACTAACTAGTCAAAAAAGATTGAAATCGAATTAGTTTTCATTTAATGCATTTTTTTGGAAATCTGGAACTCGTGCCCCTTAATGTTATATTCAATACAATGGGCAATCTTTCAATAAATGCAAGACAGATCCTTGCCAAAATATATAGTGCAGTTTATATAGTAGTGTAATTTAAATTTATTGTCCATCCTCACATTTGTTAACTGGTTCCTCGCTGTTTCACCAAGTTTTTGGTTTACCCTACACATTTCCTGGAAGATCTTCAGGTTGAATATCCTTTTCCATAGTCTAGCCACAATCTGCAAGTGAATACTAATGAACAGCACTTCCCATTGCAAACCTTTTAATCACCACATCATGCACTTCAGAACCATGCATGATCGATCAACATTTACAAACCAATGGTCTGCTTTAGTCATGGTAATATTCATCCTGTTACAAGTAGTTATAGTACTGTACTTCATTACATTCTCAAGTTCATGCCTATTTCCTCAAGTTGTACTAAAAGTACTTACCAGCAACAATTAGCCTCAAAAAGAGTAGCATGGATGCCTCACCTGAAAAACACAAGCAAATATTTTTATAACCAGTGGCAACAATGGGTAAAGACCTTAATGCATCTTTAAATTCAGTATCTTCACTCTCCTCAAATAACTTAGGATGGGGAAAGAAGATTATGTCATCAGAAAAAATATTCAATGAGGGACAATGAATGGAAAAATATACAATGGCAAAAGGCAATACCAGTAATTGTAGTGTAATATTATATCTGGTTTGTTAGTGATCAACAGTTGATGGGAAAAATGCAGAAATGCAGGTTTAGCTTCATATACACAGTTACTTACCAATATGTATTTGTGTCATGAATTTTTGGAGACATTACAACTTAGCAATTCTTAAGTATTTCAAATAAGAAAAACTATGCATGGCACTTACAACTGAATGCTCCAGTATAAGCATGAATGAATGCCCAACATCAGCTACCTGAAATAAATTTAATATTTTAGGAAAAGATTATTGAAGTACATGCATGCAATAAATTAATATATTCAGTAAAATTTTGTCTTCAAACAACTCAGTTGAACTATGCAAAACATCATTTTAGTACAAAATAAAAACTAAGAAATTGGTCAAATTTAAAACTGCCTCAACTATAAAGTTAAGGGGGCATGAGTTCAGTTTTCTAAAAGTTGTTCAATATCAACCAATACTTTGACTAGTTGTGTATGAAAAGGGTTGCAATTGTTCCAAATTTCAGTACTGCAGCCTAAATAGAAAGGGAGATTTAATTTTTTTTTTCAACGAATATTACACATTTTCGAGTTCGAACCTTTCACCCTTTTCAGATTAATCATTCTACGACACTTTTCTGACACAATAGCATATAATAAAGGTTGTGTTGGAGGGGATTTTCCAAAACATCTTTAGTTTCCCTAATACAAATAGTCAAAGTTCCCCAAAAAATTATGTAAATATATCAGGTTTATTGCTATTTATAAAATCAATAAATGAACTTAAGAAAACATACGTCTAACAGATTTTAGAGACAAACTTTACATATAAGATGCAAGTTTCATGTAAATTGAATAAAATTCAAAGTTTGAAGTCATTTATGTTGCTTACAAAATAAATCTTTAAAATATTAGTCTAAGGTACTGCCATCTGTGGCCGAGATTGACGTCAACCAATTTCCTCCAAAATTGGCACCCTTACATGTAGGCTTTAGTGCAGTCAGGTGTACAAGTATCATGCAAATCGTTCGATAAACAAATAAAAATAAAATTGGGGGAAAAAATTAGCTTCTATTTTTTTTTAATATATGCTATTGTGATACACACACGATTTCAGTTGACACTTATTTGATAATAGTTTTTTGACCATTTTGGAAAATTTTTGACACCACCTTCAATATTTTTTTTCTCCCTTCCTATTTATGCTACGATGCAGAGATTTGGACCCTTTTCATATAAAACTAGTCAAAAAAGATTGAAATCAAATTAGTTTTCATTTAATGCATTTTTTTGGAAATCTGGAACTCATGCCCCTTAATGCTATATTCAATACAATGGGCAATCTTTCAATAAATGCAAGACAAATCCTTGTCAAGATATATAGTGCACATGTAATTTAAATTTATTGTCAATCCTCACATTTGTTAACTGGTTCCGTGCTGCTTCACCAAGTTTTTGGTTTACCCAATATTTCACACATTTGCTGGAAGATCTTCAGGTTGAATATCCTTTTCCATAGTCTAGCCACAATCTGCAAGTGAATACTAATGAACAGCACTTCCCATTGCAAACCTTTTAATTATCACATCAGGCACTTCAGAACCATGCATGATCGATCAACATTTACAAACCAATGGTCTGCTTTAGTCATGGTAATACTCATCCTATTACAAGTAGTTATAGTACTTCATTACATTCTCAAGTTCATGCCTATTTCCTCAAGTTGTACTAAAAGTACTTACCAGCAACAATTAGCCTCAAAAAAGAGTAGCATGGATGCCTCACCTGAAAAACACAAGCAAATATTATAACCAGTGGCAACAATGGGTAAAGACCTTAATGCATCTTTAAATTCAGTATCTTCACTCTCCTCAAATAACTTAGGATGGGGAAAGAAGATTATGTCATCAGAAAAAATATTCAATGAGGGACAATGAATGGAATAGCTTCTATTTTTTTTAATATGCTATTGTGACACACACACGATTTCAGTTGACACTTATTTGATAATAGTTTTTTGACCATTTTGGAAAATTTTTGACACCTACTTCAATATTTTTTTCTCCCTTCCTATTTATGCTACGATGCAGAGATTTGGACCCTTTTCATATAAAACTAGTCAAAAAAGATTGAAATCAAATTAGTTTTCATTTAATGCATTTTTTTGGAAATCTGGAACTCATGCCCCTTAATGCTATATTCAATACAATGGGCAATCTTTCAATAAATGCAAGACAAATCCTTGTCAAGATATATAGTGCACATGTAATTTAAATTTATTGTCAATCCTCACATTTGTTAACTGGTTCCGTGCTGCTTCACCAAGTTTTTGGTTTACCCAATATTTCACACATTTGCTGGAAGATCTTCAGGTTGAACATCCTTTTCCATAGTCTAGCCACAATCTGCAAGTGAATACTAATGAACAGCACTTCCCATTGCAAACCTTTTAATTATCACATCAGGCACTTCAGAACCATGCATGATCGATCAACATTTACAAACCAATGGTCTGCTTTAGTCATGGTAATACTCATCCTATTACAAGTAGTTATAGTACTTCATTACATTCTCAAGTTCATGCCTATTTCCTCAAGTTGTACTAAAAGTACTTACCAGCAACAATTAGCCTCAAAAAAAAAGAGTAGCATGGATGCCTCACCTGAAAAACACAAGCAAATATTATAACCAGTGGCAACAATGGGTAAAGACCTTAATGCATCTTTAAATTCAGTATCTTCACTCTCCTCAAATAACTTAGGATGGGGAAAGAAGATTATGTCATCAGAAAAAATATTCAATGAGGGACAATGAATGGAATAGCTTCTATTTTTTTTAATATGCTATTGTGATACACACACGATTTCAGTTGACACTTATTTGATAATAGTTTTTTGACCATTTTGGAAAATTTTTGACACCTACTTCAATATTTTTTTTCTCCCTTCCTATTTATGCTACGATGCAGAGATTTGGACCCTTTTCATATAAAACTAGTCAAAAAAAATTGAAATCAAATTAGTTTTCATTTAATGCATTTTTTTGGAAATCTGGAACTCATGCCCCTTAATGCTATATTCAATACAATGGGCAATCTTTCAATAAATGCAAGACAAATCCTTGCCAAGATATATAGTGCACATGTAATTTAAATTTATTGTCAATCCTCACATTTGTTAACTGGTTCCGTGCTGCTTCACCAAGTTTTTGGTTTACCCAATATTTCACACATTTGCTGGAAGATCTTCAGGTTGAACATCCTTTTCCATAGTCTAGCCACAATCTGCAAGTGAATACTAATGAACAGCACTTCCCATTGCAAACCTTTTAATTATCACATCAGGCACTTCAGAACCATGCATGATCAATCAACATTTACAAACCAATGGTCTGCTTTAGTCATGGTAATACTCATCCTGTTACAAGTAGTTATAGTACTTCATTACATTCTCAAGTTCATGCCTATTTCCTCAAGTTGTACTAAAAGTACTTACCAGCAACAATTAGCCTCAAAAAAAGAGTAGCATGGATGCCTCACCTGAAAAACACAAGCAAATATTATAACCAGTGGCAACAATGGGTAAAGACCTAAATGCATCTTTAAATTCAGTGTCTTCACTCTCCTCAAATAACTTAGGATGGGGAAAGAAGATTATGTCATCAGAAAAAATATTCAATGAGGGACAATAAATGGAAAAATATACAATGGCAAAAGGCAATACCAGTAATTGTAGTGTAATATTATATCTGGTTTGTTAGTGATCAACAGTTGATGGGAAAAATGCAGAAATGCAGGTTTAGCTTCATATACACAAAGTTACTTAACAAGTATGCATATTGGTTACATTGATAATCAGTTTCAAAGCAATATTGACATGGTAATTTATTCTTACCACATTTTATATTATCAAATTTAGAACAATCTTTAAAATTAATGAAATAACTTTAAAAACTACAACTATATTAGTAGTATAATATATATTATATAATATATACAACTATAAGCACATTACTCTCAGTCAACCATTCTCTTAACCTTGCTGATCAATCTCCACATTCAAAAAATATGTATTTGTGTCATTAATTTTTGGAGACATTACAACTTAGCAATTCTTAAGTATTTCAAATAAGAAAAACTATGCATGGCACTTACACTGAATGCTCCAGTATAAGCATGAATGAATGCCCAACATCAGCTACCTGAAATAAATTTAATATTTTAGGAAAAGATTATTGTAGTACATACATGCAATAAATTAATATATTCAGTAAAATTTTGTCTTCAAACAACTCAGTTGAACTATGCAAAACATCATTTTAGTACAAAATAAAAACTAAGAAATTGGTCAAATTTAAAACTGCCTCAACTATAAAGTTAAGGGGGCATGAGTTCAGTTTTCTAAAAGTTGTTCAATATCAACCAATACTTTGACTAGTTGTGTATGAAAAGGGTTGCAATTGTTCCAAATTTCAGTACTGCAGCCTAAATAGAAAGGGAGATTTAATTTTTTTTTTCAACGAATATTACACATTTTCGAGTTCAAACCTTTCACACTTTTCCGATTAATCATTCTATGACACTTTGCTGACACAATAGCATATAATAAAGGTTGTGTTGGAGGGGATTTTCCAAAACATCTTTAGTTTCCCTAATACAAATAGTCAAAGTTCCCCAAAAAATTATGTAAATATATCAGGTTTATTGCTATTTATAAAATCAATAAATGAACTTAAGAAAACATGCTTCTAACAGATTTTAGAGACAAACTTTACATATAAGATGCAAGTTTCATGTAAATTGAATAAAATTGAAAGTTTGAAGTCATTTATGTTGCTTACAAAATAAATCTTTAAAATATTAGTCTAAGGTACTGCCATCTGTGGCCGAGGTTGACGTCAACCAATTTCCTCCAAAATTGGCACCCTTACATGTAGGCTTTAGTGCAGTCAGGTGTACAAGTATCATGCAAATCGTTCGATAAACAAATAAGAAAAATAAAATTGTGGAAAAAAATTAGCTTCTATTTTTTGTAATATATGCTATTGTGATACACACACGATTTCAGTTGACACTTATTTGATAATAGTTTTTTGACCATTTTGGAAAATTTTTGACACCTACTTCAATATTTTTTTTCTCCCTTCCTATTTATGCTACGATGCAGAGACTTGGACCCTTTTCATATAAAACTAGTCAAAAAAGATTGAAATCAAATTAGTTTTCATTTAATGCATTTTTTTGGAAATCTGGAACTCATGCCCCTTAATGCTATATTCAATACAATGGGCAATCTTTCAATAAATGCAAGACAAATCCTTGCCAAGATATATAGTGCACATGTAATTTAAATTTATTGTCCATCCTCACATTTGTTAACTGGTTCCGTGCTGCTTCACCAAGTTTTTGGTTTACCCAATATTTCACACATTTGCTGGAAGATCTTCAGGTTGAATATCCTTTTCCATAGTCTAGCCACAATCTGCAAGTGAATACTAATGAACAGCACTTCCCATTGCAAACCTTTTAATTATCACATCAGGCACTTCAGAACCATGCATGATCGATCAACATTTACAAACCAATGGTCTGCTTTAGTCATGGTAATATTCATCCTGTTACAAGTAGGACAAGACAAGGACACTAAGATTGCTGCAAAAGTCAGAACAGTGTTAAAAAGGTACTTACCAACTACTATCAGCCATAATCATCTGAAACACCTCGTCTGAAAAAGAAAATCAAATCCTATATCCAGTGGCAACAACAGGTAAATGTATTATAATGTATTTTTAAATTCAGTATCTTCACTCTCCTCAAATAATTTAGGATGGGGAAAGAAGATTAATTCATCACAAATATATTAGTGTCTCCAGGAACCAGTATTAGTAATCCAGAATAATGAAAGGCACGACAAACGAAAACCATGATGAAGGATGGAGGTGGTTTGGCAAGTGTTAAATATATCAGCTGTCAGAAGAAGTGTGCAGGAATGAATACATTAGAAACATCTATTAAGACTCGCCTAGAGAATAGGTGAATTTCACCTTAATACACTATCATCAGTCTATTAAGACTGCTAAATCAGCAAATATTAATTTGCTAATCGGCAAATATTAAGACATTATATTTATAAATACACAATTTCCTGGCAATCCTTAATGCAAAATTTAACCGAATAAAAACTGAACTGTATATTGTACTTACAATTGTATGCTTCAGAATCAGTCGGGTTCTTTAACAGTAAACAAGCCACCTGAAATCATTTTCAGATATTTCAGCAAAAGATGATGGCAGCACAGCTTGCAATACAGTATAGGACTATAATCAGTAATATTGTATCTTCAAACAATTCAGTTGGAACTCTGCAAACATCATTTCTTTAATTTAAAAAAAAAAAAAGGACAGCAAAAGAAAGTGTACGAACATAGTAATTTAAATGTACTCTATATACTTGATAAAATTCATCACAAAATATTTAGTATTCTGCAAACATTACAATAATCAAGTAACCTATCAACACCCTAAGCCATAAATCCTTGCTAAGTACTAAAACTGTACATGCAATATTATGCGATTCCTTGTTGTGCGCAGCTTCAGAACACAAACATTTAAAAAGTACCCATTTAAGGTTAGGTAATCAGTCATAATGGCTAAGGTATTGCTGGCAGTGGGAGCCAATTACCATGAGTGAGTTTTTAAAATGTCTTACTTTCATTTGTCTAATTATGTTAGTAATAAGGATGATATAGAAATTATTAACATTTATATAGGTACAAAACTTTTATTGCTTTTTTGTTTTTAGGACAAACTGTATCTTACCTATGGTTGGGTTTGGGGGTTCCTTCCACATCCTGTAGTGGTATGAAGCTTTCCTGCTATTAGCTTGATCGACAAGGTTGTAGCCGAGTGACTAAGGCCAATAGCTATCAAAACCCAGGTGACCCAGCATGTCCTGTATCTCTTCATCTAATACCATTGAAAACTTTTGCTCATCCTCCAGTTCAGCCACAATCTGCAAAAGTGATTACAAGTAAATACAAATTGCTTAATGATAAACCCATGTAATTATCTCATTTCAGTGCCATGCATGATCAACATTCACAGACCAATGGCAACCGTCGTTCCATCATGCATAAATCTATTTTACGGCTTAGTATGGCATCCATGCTCTGGTAAATTCATTTGCAAATATTTTGACAGTTTACAGCTATAACTGAAAAACTAAAACTGCAAATTGAAAATAAATTTCTTGGACATCGCTGCCAAGGACACCAAGATTGGTGGAAGGTCAGAACAGTGTTAAAAGGTACTTACCATCAACTATCAGCCGTAATGACTAGCATGCACACCTCGTCTGAAAAAGAAAACCAAATCCTATATCCAGAGTCAACAACAGAAAAATGTACTAAGTATTTTTAAATTCAGTATCTTCACTCTCCTCAAATAATTTAGGATGGGGAAAGAAGATTAATTCATCACAAATATATTACTGTCTCCAGGAAGCAGTATTAGTATTCTAGAATAATGAAAGGCACAACAAACAAAAACCCTGAAGGTTATAGAGGTGGTTTGGAAAGTTAAATCTATCGGCTTAACTGAATAAAAACAGTATATCGTACTTACAATTTTATGCTGCAGAATTGCTGTCGGGTTCTTTAACAGGAAACAAGCCACCTGAAATCATTTTGAGGTTTCAGCAAAAGATTATGGCAGCACAGCTTGCAATACAGTATAGGACTATAATCAGTAAAATTGTATCTTCAAACAATTCAGTTGAACTATGCAAACATCATTTCTTTAATTTAAAAAAAAGTACTAATATAGTAATTTAAAAGTACTCTTTATGTGATAAAATTCTTCACTAAATATTTAGTATTCTGCAAACAGTACAATAATCAAGTAACCTATCAACACCCTAAGCCATAAATCCTTGCCAAATACTATAATGTACATGCAATTTTATGCGATTTTTTGTTGTGCGCTGCTTCAGAACACATTTAAAAAGTAGCCATTTAAGGTACGGTAATCAGTCATAATGGCTAAGCTATTGCTGGCAGTGTGATCCTTATTAACATGAATGTGTTTTTCAAAATTTGTTTCGCTTTCAATTATGTTGTCAAATTTATGTTGGTAATAAGGTTGATATAGTAATATGTTTATACAGGTACAAAACTTAAAATAGCTCTTTTGTTTTTAGGACAAACTATTTTACCTATGGCTGGGTTTGATGGCTATTTCCACATCCTGTACAGAGGTGAAGCTTTCCTGCTATCAACTTTATCAACCAGGTTGTACTTTTGAGTGACTAAGGCCAATAGCCATCAAAACTTAGGTGACCCAGCATATCCTGTACATCTTCAATACCATTGAAAACTTTTGCTCATCCTCCAGTTCAGCCAGAATCTGCAGTTATTACAAATCAACACAAATTGCTTAATTATAAACCATGTAATTATCTCTCATTTCAATGCCATGCTTGATCAACATTCACAAACCAATGGTCTGTTTTAGTCATTGTATTAGTCATCCTATACAAGTACTCGTAGCAACTCAATATGCAACAGTCGTTCCATCAGGCATAATGAATTTTACAGCTTTGTGTGGCATCTATACTCTGGTATTTGCAAACATTCTGACGAAGTTTATAGCTATAACTGAAGAACTAAAACTGCAAATTGAGAATTAATATTTTGGGCATCACTGACAAGGACACGAAGATTGCAGGAAGGTCAGAACAGTGTTAAAAGGTACTTACCATCAACTATCAGCCGTAATTGACTAGCATGGACACCATCTGAAAAAAAAAAAAAAAAAATCCTATATCCAGTGGCAACAACAGGTAATGTACTAATGTATTTTTAAATTCAGTATCTTCACTCTCCTCAAATAATTTAGGATGGGGAAAGAAGATTAATTCATCACAAATATTATTGTATTCAGGAAGCAGTATTAGTAATCCAGAATAATGAAAGACGCAACAAAAAAAAAGTAGGTTATAAAGGTGGTTTGGCAAAAGGTTATAGAGGTGGTGGGTAAATATATTAGCTGTCAGAAGAAAAGTGTGCAAGGATGAATACATTAGAAACAGTTTTTAAAACTACTCACGATATATAAGCGAATATTTGGACAAAATATTTATTTTTATTTACACAAATACAATATCCTGGCAAACCATAATGCAAGATTTAACTGAATAAAAACCGAACTATATATTGTACTTACAATTGTATGCTCCAGTATCACTGTTAGGTTCTTTAGCAGGAAACAAGCAATCTGAAATCATTTTCAAACAATTTATTAAGAGATTATAGCAGCAATACAGTGCAATACAGTGTAAAACTATAATCAGTAAAATTGTATCTTCAAACAATTCAGTTGAACTATGCAAACATCATTTCTTTAATTAAAAAAAAAAAGTACAGCAAAAGAAAATGTACGAATATAGGAATTTAAAAGTACCCATTTAAGGTTAGGTAATCAGTCATAATGGCTAAGATAATGCTGGCAATGTGATCTTTATTACCATCAATGTGTTTTTGTCTCACTTTCAATTATCTTGTCCAATTTATGTTGATTATAAGGTTGATATAGAAATTATTAACTTTTGTACCCATATGAACATTAAATTACTTTTGTTTTTAAGACAAACTATCTTACCTATGGCTGGGTTTGAGGGCTCCTTCCGCATCATGTACAGGGATGAAGCTTTCCTGCTATCAGCTTGATCGACAACGTTGTAGCTGTGAGCAACTAAGGCCAATAGCTATCAAAACCCAGGTGACCCAGCATGTCCTGTATCTCTTCATCTAATACCATTGAAAACTTTTGCTCATCCTCCAGTTCAGCCACAATCTGCAAGTGATTACAAGTAAATACAAATTGCTTAATGATAAACCCATGTAATTATCTCACATTTCAGTGCCATGCATGATCAACTATTAGTAATGATAAATATATTCTACACATCCCATCCTCTTAAAAAAATTACTTTCAGTAACCATTTCATTGAAAGTACCAATGTGACGTGATGGACCAACAGACGGGAGAATTTTGTTTTACTGAATTACCAAAACACTTATCAGCCTCACAAATACAAGCTAACCTCTCCCAGTAATCCTAGGCCTAATATAGTACAGGGTGTGCTATACTAAGCTTACAACTATTTAAGTTTGGTTTTTAGCTTATTTTTTCAGGACAAAATTCTATCTGCTGGTCCAACATCATTCACACACACTTTCAACCCAATAGTTACAAAAACTAACATTTCCAGAGGATAGGTCATCTATACACTTTCACACAATGGCCCGATATCTTATTGATACAGATAAGTTACTTAAATCATTATACAATGCTTTTTATCCACTCTCCTAAAAAAAAAATTGATATTACTGCATATAAAGAACACCCTCTTTGTAAATTAAAAAATGAAATCTTAAAGAAATATCTGGACTTGTACTTATTGATTGAAGCTTTGAGTCTACACATCCACCCTAAGGCATGCAAAATTTACATTAGCAGGCAGTGCGCTCCACTAGTGATGGCTAACCATCTTGCAATATTTAAACTCAATTCAACCTTAATGCAGGTGTTAACAAGAGAAAAAGCTTTGCATGGTACTTACAATTGTATGCTCCAATATTGTGTTTCCTTAATTTCAAACACAAACGACCTGTAAAGAAGGTAAAATATTCAAGCAAAAGATTATAGTAGCATTCACGTGATAAATAATTTACCATGTTCAGTAAACTATTATCTTCAAACAAGTCAGTTGAACTATGCGATATTATTTCTTAATATAAAGCAAACCTAAATAACTTTTGTAATTACCGTAAGGCCCCAAGCTAGGAAAACTTATTTTGCCCATTCACAAGATATGCAAAATGTCCTCAATATCACTCAGGAACACAAGAGCAAGACGAAGAAGCTAGCAATGTCAAGGCATCGTTTAACCAACAACGATCGAGGGACACGTGATATTAGGAAAGCAGGAAATTATTTTTATTCTAAAAATCAGGAGATTTCAAAAGTTGGACATAAGTGGAACAAGGCAAATAAAAAAAATAAGCAAGACATTATTCCGTTAACCAAAAACACTACCACCATCACCCACTTGCAATAAGGCCCAGTCTGCCAATTGCGAGGGAGAAACACGTGCCCCTGTAAGTCAAGTCCTCAAGATTCTATATAGGCATCATTCAACACGAAGATACCTCTTCGACTTCCCAAATGGGAATAAACAAATGCTGGCAGTCGCCTTTCTGGGGAAAGTTAAGTCACAAGAGTAACCCTCCACGATGAAGTACTTCAAAGTAAAATTAGCATAAACAACTTGGGGCAGTCTTGCCATTTCTAAATATAATCTATAATTAGTTTGTGCAAATACACTTTGGTTTTAAGGATTGGTATTGTTTCGAAAGAATGCATTAAGATGTCAAATATAGAATTTTTAAATTCAAAACTTAAAAGTAATATTGATAAAACATTTCCCAAATTCATTATGCATTTTATTTAACACAAGTACCAAATGCATATTTGACCTACTTTTCCAACATTTACTAATTTTGCAGATATTAAAATTGGTTTATGCTAATAATAAGTCCAACAAGGATTTTTTTTTTTTTTAGTAAATTTCTGACAAATATATACTCAAATACTGTACACACTCACCTTTCTAGTCACAAACTGTAAGATTTCAAATATTTGTCTTCTGGTATGCTTAAGATAGACTATCCACCTGCAACTTGAAAAAAATTAAAATGTGCACATTCTTTTTTTTTTATCCCTCTATGCTTTAGATATATACTGTATTAAGTTTCAAAATATAAAGAGATGAAACTATCTTTCAAACACTATAATAATTTAAAACATTCACATGTCAATAGAGCAAATGGGATAATCAAACCAATTTATTTTTCATTTTTATTACATTACAAATTATTCTCTGGCAGCCATAAGCTTTTGGCGAGCAAGTTTCTTCTTTGAAACCTTCTTCTTAACAGGCTCGTCTTGGGCCTTAGCCACAACCTGCTCCTTCTCTGCTAGGATAACTTCAATGTGGCAAGGAGAAGACATGAATGGATTGATACGACCATGAGCACGGTAAGTGCGGCGGCGCATCTGGCGAGCTCGCTGTACCATGATGTGCTCGATCACAAGATGATCAACCTCTAGACCCTGTATTAAAATTTAACTCTTAATAGTGGAATAAAATTACTTTGGTTAACTTAGGGCACCAATGACAATTTTCTTTACCCAATTGAATAGAAGTGTCCTGTGCCAAGACATTTTTATTAAGCTGTCTCTGTATTCAATGTGATTTCAACATTCATCAATATTTTGTATCCCACCCAACACTACAAGCACAATATAAGCCAAATATTTATCTATTCCTTTAACTCTCTTCCTGCATTGGATGATCTTGTCATCTGCCAGACTTTTACCAAATTAAAACAAACTGGTCTAGCCTAATGCATCAAAATCCTATAGAGCAATATTACCCAAAACACAAAACGAAAATTGAAGTCGAGCCAGCAACAGCGGTAAGAACGAGAAACAATCGGTGAAACATCTGAGGATAAACCGGGAAATGTCAGCAAAATCGAGAACAAATGGTAAAGGCGCTCTGCTAGGCTGCATCTGGAACGTATCAGCACGCTGTGCTTGATTTTGCCAACACTTCCAGTTTCATCTTTGGAGGTTTCAGTGTTTTATCACTTTTCCTTTATTTACATCTACAGTGTACTATTATAGCCATATTTGCATCGTATGTGTAGAAGCCAGACAACAATGGTTTAAATCGTCATACAACAATGACCGCATTACCCCATGAATCAACACAAATCAACTCAAGGGCTAAACTAATGAAAATTAGAGGAAAATGTGAACACGAACAGCTATGGATTAAAATTACCTTATATTGGGCATTACTCTCCGCATTCTTCAGCAGATCAAGAAGGAAGCGGGCACTCTTCTTTGGCCACCTACCTTGGGATAAACCCCAAGCTTTAGCCTGGAAAAAAGGAGCAAATAAGCAAGATAACTACAGCAGTTATTGATTATGCAAATAAAGGATGCTTAATCACTGTACTTGTTTACTAAATACAATAATTCATGAAGGATGTATCCAGGTTCTAGCCAAACCATAATACTAAATATTTATAATATATAAAATTTTAGTTGTAAATTTTAATTTAAATTTTTAAATTGTTAAGATCGTAAAATTGTCTAACCAAATGAGAAAATATATTGAATAGGTGATAATTTCTATCTTACCTGTGCACATCGCCCGACGCCACCATTATAGACACGGAAAGGAACACACTCTTTCTTGGCAATTACATTCTTGAGATAACGCACAGAACGAGCCAATGTCATCTTTTTGATGGCATTGGCAGTTTCACACGTGTTCTGAAATTAAGCACACATTTTAGATAAAACTTGGCTGTGAAATAAAGAGCATAAGAGAATTCTCTAGCCACAAAAATGTGCATTGTTCTTTTCTATTAAGCATTCTTTAACCCCTGCACTGCTCACCTGTTTCATGTAACACCAAAGTGCTGCAGAAATTAATGAATTAACATTAACTGAAAAATTAAAAAATGTGAAAAAATCAAAACTTTTTTGATTTTGAAATTTGACAAAACTTAAAATTTTTTACAAATAGGCACCATTTCTTTCACCCTGATGCTCCCATTCACCTAGCAGTAAATAGGTTCCTGGGAGTTCGACAGCTACTACTGGCTGCTTCCTGCATATGTAAAAAATGTCTCCGTGGTGTAGTGGGAAGACACTCGCCTGGCGTTCCGCGAGCGCTTTGTCATGGGTTCGTATCCTGGCCGGGGAGGATTTACTGGGCGCAAATCCATAACTGTAGCCTCTGTTTAACTCAACAGTAAAATGTGTATTTGGTTGTAACAACGATTCTTCGCAGCGGGGATCGTATTCCAGGGACCTGCCTGAAACACTACGCGTACTAGTGGCTGTACAAGAATGTAATAACTCTTATATCTTTCAAAAAAATATAAAAAAAATAAGTAGGCCTGGTCGAGGACCAGGCCACAGGGGCACTAAGCCTCGAAATCAGCTCAAGATAACCTCAAGAAGATTGCATTTAGAGAATGTAAATTAAACTTCAAATCACCAAGGGAAGGTTCCAATTTTGGAGCCAACATTCCTCCTCTGTACCCAAAAAGTGAAATAATATCCAATTTATTGTATAGTGACCAAAACTGTATGCCATAATCTAAATGGGGATCAACATTAGCAAGATAATGCTGTAAAAATAAGATGAATTGTTAAAAACTTCAAAAATCAAATCCCAGTATATTTGATTTGTAGAACTAAAGATTAAATGCTAAAATAATAAGATATATGCCAGGTCCAACTGCCTCAACACCATCCAGTTTTCGGAAATAGTGAGCTACCAAGGTTAAACCAAGGCAGGCATAAAACTCTCAAAAGCTATCAAAACTAACGAAACTAATTTTGTTTTTGATCGTTGAAATAAGAGAATAACACAATGGGGCAGCCTTAAAAAAGCTACGCCAAGTGCAATATGCTTTTCACGCAACTAAGAGGTTCTCACTATGGTGTTACGGACCCGAGTCCAGCGTCCGAGCACGGAGCAGTGACGACCACGCCATCTGTGGGTCAGCTCCCGAAATCCCCTCCAAATGGACGGCGCCATCAAGTGAGGACAGGAAATACCAGCCACAAGGGCTAGTTTCCGGTCCTGATCAGCTCATAACACAGCCGCTGCTGACCTCTGGTGAGGTGGCGCTCAGACACCAACGCCATCTATGGAGTGGATAGGTGGGCGTTTGGGTCTGAGCCGGTAAGTGACGTGCCCTAGTGTGTCCCTGTTACTGATGACGTGTCTGATTAGTCGACCTGGGACTGCTGTAATGGAAGTTGGATCAGTCTACCCAAGGCGGTCGTCTTGTCTCCAAGTGTTTGCTGCAGCAGCTGTGAGTCGCCCGCCGGATGAACACTGTGGTGTTAGCCTGCCTGTGAAGTGACAGTTGAGGGATTGTCATACCCGGGACTGACTGGTGGAGACACTTAACCACTGGGGTGTTGTGGCAAGGAGAGTGGTCTGTGGGATCACATGAGGCTCCTGACTAGGGTTCGCGACCTTAGTATCGATCGTAGAGTGGCCTAACCAGCGTCGCTGATTGGAACCTGCCAGCTACCGGCTGGACTTGTGGTTGATGGCCTCCACGACGGTGCCCCCAGTGGAACTGTGATTTGGCTGGCCTGTGGCCAGGGTAGACTCAAGAGGATCGAAGGATTCATAAGTGAGGCCACAAGAGCACCAAGAGCTTAGCATCGTGAACGTCCAGAGTCTTCCGAAGAAGACAACATTGTACATTATAGTGTTTGTTCCTCCCCCTTGTGATAATCTTTATATTATTTATGGTGATGGTGTTAATTATATTATTAAGTTTTTGACTTTATTTCCCTTCCCCTTTTATTTTTCTTGCGTTACGGATCACATCCCTTGAAAGCCACTACTAGCTTGGGGCCGGATACCCTACCTCTAACAACATCAGAGAAAGAACCCGGTTGCGACCCGAGAGGGCCGTAACATATGGGCATAACATTTTCGCGCTCCCGGCATGCACGCCGCAAACTTAAGAGGTCATGCCCCCGGCGTGCTGGTGAGCGTGCGGGCAAGCGCGTGGTGACAACGAAATGTGTATAATCGTTTGTTTTCTGCGGATGAGGACTCCGCCCGGAGTCCTGTTTTGCCTCACCGCTTCCGCGAGGTGGACATAAAATTATGTCCTCTTAAAATATTTGTATAAAATTCAATTTTAATCCGATTTCATTGGGGTTTGTTTCAAACGACGCGCCATGACGTTCTCTTTCTCACCACTAGGCTACATGGTACAATAAGTTCATGAAAGGTGTGGACCACTTCGATCAAATGGTATTACCATTTTACCCGGAAAACTCGCAAGTGGACCTAAAAGATAACGTTTTATTTCCTGCAAATGGCTTTGCATAATGCCTTTGTTTTGTACAAATACAACACAACTGATCAAAAAAAGCTAACATTGCTACAGTTCCACGAGGTGGCAAATTGGGCCCTATTGTGCTGGGACCCGGAAGATTGGCCTCAAACAGCAACAGTATCTCAACACTTGCGGCACGCTCCAGACATAAATGATGACACAGGTCCTGCCTATGCTGATGCCATGCAAACTCCTGGACCATCTGGTGTGAGGCAGCCCTTGTTCACTTCAACACCTCAAGCTGAAGCAGCAACCGAATCAGAACCAGAGATGTCTGGCACACTGCCATTTGACGAGACGGTTTTGTCAGATGACTGACTCAAATGTTGAACCTCCAGCGATTCAGTAGATTCTGAAAATCTCATGAACTACAAACTGAAACGAGTATTTTGATACCAGAATGAACACTATCACCTAAACTGCCATAAGTAGACTCGAACCTTCATAGATTTTTTTTTGGGTGTAGCGTGTGTCTGCACGAGTGTCCCAAACGGGTTGCAGGTGGGTGACTTTAGTCGTTTATACTGGTAATGATTCCCCCATATCATGTATTATATGCATATGTCTGTTTAGGGAATTTTATTCCGATCAATGTACAACCAAAAATAACTGTGCAACAAGTATAAACTTGACAAACATAACAAAAGTAAAAACATTTCGTGTGAGCACATAAGGGGCATAACTGGCCGACCCCTCACAGTGTTCAAGAGAACTGGATAAGCACCTCCAAAGGATACCTGATCAACCAGGCTGTGACTCATACGTCAGGCTGCGAGCAGCCGCGTCTAACAGCCTGGTAGATCAGTCCAGCAACCAGGAGGCCTGGTCGACGACCGGGCCGCGGGGACACTAAACCCCGGAAGCACCTCAAGGTAACCTCAAGGTAGGTGTGTTTGACGCTCACTGATATGTTCCAGCGTTGTTTTATATTTGGCGCTATTCTATCTTACGCTTTGTTGATCTTTTTTACCTACGGGCTCATAGAACATTCTATTGCGAACACTGACATAAAAATGAATGACGTACATAGAATAATAATGTCAGGAGAGTGAAATAAGTATAAACTTTCAAAGCGCCGTATCACACATGTGCCGTCCCGTCACCGATACCGGGTAACAATTTCACCACTTCCCACACTCTTGCGGGTGGGCTGCAATCATTATTCTACGTTTATATTCATATCACCGTGTTGGGAATTTCATTGCGAGTCCATCGATACCAAAATTAACGCTGTAGGACAAGTGTGGAGGTGATAACAATCCCAAGAGTAAAAAAATTTTGTTGCTGTTGGGCGCTCACGGCGAGTCATATTCGTAGTTATTTATTTGGTGCTGGTATCCCTATACGTTTCGCGACTTTTTTTACTGATGTTCTTCTAGAGAATTTTATTGCAAACACGTTGGTACCAAAATGAAATACGTAGCTCGAGAACTAAGGTCAGGAGAGTAAAAAAGAGTATACACATTTTTGTTTTTACGCTTGCGTGGCAAAAGCGCCGCGCGCACATACCGCTTTTTTTTTTTTTACCATCCCAGGGCGCGCGAAAGTGTTAATACTCAGGCTCCGTCGTTCGTTTTGGCATTATTGTGTTTACAATAGAATTCCCTACAGGTGTACATATGCATATAATGTCCAAAAGCCTGGCATGACTCCCCACAGCAAAGCCTAAAGTCGGCAAAAGTAACCCGTGTGTGCACAAAATCAGTAAAATGTGTATACTCGTTTCAGTTTTCTCACCCTAATTCTCGTGCTACGCCGTTCGTTTTGGTAGCAGTGTGTTCGCAATTAAATTCCCTGCAAGTGTATATGCATATAATGTCCAAAAGCCTGGTGTAAATCCCCGCAGCAAAGCCTAAAGTTACCCGTGAACGAGCACCAATTTGCACGTCGCAGCCTAATGTACTCGCCTAGTTGTGGTTGCGGGGGTTGAGCTCAACCTCTCAACCGTCAACTGATTTACAGATTCCTGAGCCTACTGGGCTCTTTATCTACATTTGAAACTGTGTATACCCATTCAGTTTGATAACACCAATTGTCTTGTTACGTCTTTCATTTTGGTATCAATGTTCGCAATATAAAGGCATTTTAAAACTAGTCCCATAATAATAGCACATTTTAAAACTAGTCCCATAATAATAGCACATTTTAAAACTAGTCCCATAATAATAGCACAATAAATAGAATTTTAACATTTTAATTTTGGATGCTCATCTCCTCAATTATTTATATCTATATATTTATACAATTGACAAATTTTCGTTTTACATCTTTCATTTCGGTATCAAATTGTTCGCAATCTAAAGGGGGCACAATTTAAAACTAGTCCCATAATAATAGCACAATAAATAGAATTTTAAATATTTTAACAAAAAACGTATTCATAATCTTTCAAGTGTTCTGCCATAAGTTTCGTGTTACATCTTTTATTTTGGTATCAAATTGTGCGCAATTTAAAGGCGCTCATCTTGAAACTATCCCAAAGTCGATCGGATGAAAAATTTTTATAAATATTTTATTTTTGCGACTCATACACGAGTAACAAGAGAGGACTTAAAGAAAAAAATTGGTAACTAAACGCCATGAGTGCGAAAGTGTTAAGACTGGGGTCTTGTTAAGGGGCACACAGGCCAGGTAAGGCCTCATATAGGCTATATTGACTACTATAGACTATTATGTTATAATAATTCATGTTGTCGGGGGACAGGCAGCCAGAGTGCATGCACACACATTGGGCTTATATCGAGGTCCCCCCCCATGATGCAACCCCAGAACAAACTAACTCCCGAGTACCTACTTACTGTTAGGTCAACAGAAGCATTAGGTGCTAGGAAATGTGCCCAACCACATTGGTCACGCTCGGGATACAAACCAGAGATTTTCGATTGCGGGTCGAGAACGAGCCAGACTGCACTGCCAAGACCCCTAGATATTATAATAAACTTGAGGCCACGTTTAGTCCCACCGCCACACACACACCGGGACTATGGCCAGGTGTACACACGTGGCCCACTATACCCTAGGCCTAGAACAAAGCAATTCCCTTTGATAAGTCAAATTTTGGGGTCCTTAAACGAGTCCCTAAACGATTTCTACCAAACTACCTGGTGGTAATTACCGTAGTTACCACAGACACGCCAAAGCTCTTTTACTCAGGTACTCACAGCCCTTACTCACCCTACCACTCCAAGAAGCACAAACTCACCTTGAAGCTGCATCTCAGGTTGGAGCCCTTGGCTTTACAGCTCTTGGTGGTGTTCTCGGGCTGGGCGCTGTACCGCACCATCTTGATCTCTGCAAATAAGAACCAGCCGCAGGTCAACACTCCGGCCACCCAACAACCCTCACATGTAAACACAAGATTATTATCCCTCTCCAGCCCGGTTAATACAACCCTCGGCGCCCCTCAGCCAGCCTAGATACACGGCCCGGGTACCACAGCGCCGCCTGCTAGTGCCAACGGGGAGGTATGGCCAGCGCTGGGGTGGATGTTTAGAGATAATGCAAGAGAGAGGGACACGTACCAGCGTGAGGCCACTCGGCCAGTGGAGGAAGGAGCGCAGCAACGCCAAGCGGCCACCATCACAACTACCCACTCTGGCGCCTACTTCAAATTTATTTATTTATTTATTTATATACAAGAAGGTACATTGGGTTTGTGAGAATACATTGGATAGTACAGTATTTACATTCTTGTAAAGCCACTAGTACGCACAGCGTTTCGATTCCTTATGCACATTCAAACAATTCAAATGTTTATTTAGGTAAAATACATACATACAAGGGGGTGATACAAAAATTGATGAATTTATAGATAGAGCTAGTACATACAATGCCTAAAGCCACTATTATGCAAAGCGTTTCGGGCAGAATGATTATTGATCTGTGTATTCTTTAATTTCTTATATACACTGTGTAGTCTTTAATTTTTGATCTACACTGTGTAATCTTTAATTTTTGATTTACACTGTAATCTTTCAATGTTTAATTGAAATATGTAGTATTTAATCTAAATATGTAGTATACTACTTTTTTTTTGACAGTAGCGGCCAACTGGAGTTCATGGCGTCAGGTATGAGTGAAATGAGTATTCAGAAGAACGTATAAATAATAATTTACATAGCCTTCCCTCCCAAATTTTCTTTATATTATTGTCGTTAATTTGTATTGTAATGAAAAACTAATCGGAATTCAATAGCTAATCTGACATGAAGTTCCCACATTATGAAATGCATCAATTATTTCTTAGTAAACTTATATATTTGCCGATGATATATGCTGCCTTCACCCGTGTGGTATTTTAATTTGTAATTTTTGTTTCTTTTAGTGTTGGGCATAAAGTCTATCAACCTCTGGAGGGATATTAAGATATTAAGGACAATCATTTACTGAACAACCAGCAAGTATACTTTAATCTTTAACATAATTTAGGACCAAAAATAAAAAGTATAACTAATACACCGAGAATCTATCCCCTTTTCGTATTAACAAGGTTAGGTATACACAGCAATCTGCTGCTACACTATCCTATATGAAAGATTACAGTGTAGATAACAAAAACTAGCTATAAGTTCATCTAATATCCCCATCTCACATGATGGCCCGCGGAACATCTCTCAGTGTATATATATACTGAGATATGCTTAATTATAGCTGGTAACTGCAGGCCATGAATCTTCCAACTGTAAGCACTCCAGTTGTAAACTTTGTGAATGCGAGCTAGGACACACTCAAGCTCAATAAGCCCAGGAACCTGTGCATCAGTAGATTGAGAGCTGCGAGGAGGGACCAAAGAGCCGAAGCTCAATCCCCATTTCGGTCCGTCCCGGACCATTATCAAGTCGTAAGTCGTACACATAGAGATCACACTAACGTGATGCATCAAATGAACAAAACTTCGGTTTCAACCTTTTTAACCCTGTCGTAGCTCACTCGATTAAGGCAGTGTCTGGGATGCTCCCGGACGGAGGTTCGAATCCTCGTCACGGCCCTTGTGGATTTCTTCGTAAGTCGTATCCAGGACGGACCGAAACGTCGACATTTACATCATTTTCTGATGTGTGGTCATCATATCTTCAGCCACGTTGTTGTGACTCATCGTCTACTCATCTATGTCATTGATATATATATGACAAAGAGGGTGGGCCCCAATATGGAGCCTTGCAGTATCCCACTTTCATATTTCTCCAACCAGATTCGTTTCTATTTAGGACAACCCTTTGCTTACTTCATTTTACCCATTGTTTAATCCATTCTATTATTTTTCCATTAGTTCTTGTGCTTGTAATTTCCTTGCCAGTCTTTTATGTGGTGCCTTGTCAAAAGATTTAGAGAAGTCCATGTAGAATACGTCCAATAGAAGTCCCTTGTCTGAATAACTGGTTCCAAAAATGTAAGCAGGTTAGTAAAGCAAGATTTATTTGAATAAAATCACGTTTTTTCGGTCCAGGACGGACCGAAACGTCGTCGTCCCTTCACTTTCTAGTGTGTGGTCTGGTCATCAGGAATCTTCACTGTCTTGGGATAAGTACCCTACACTGAGAGAAAGGTCTTCAGTCTTGGGATAAGTACCCTACACTGAGAGAAAGGTCTTCAGTCTTGGGATAAGTACCCTACACTGAGAGAAAGGTCTTCAGTCTTGGGATAAGTACCCTACACTGAGGGAGAGTTTTCATTGTGTTGGGATGAGTACCCTACACTGAGGGAAATGTCTTCATTGTCTTGGGATGAGTACCCTAAACTGAGGGAGAGAAGTCTTCATTGTGTTGGGATGAGTATCAAAAGAAGGCACCAAACCGGGAAGGCTATGTAGCACCATCAAATGTGCGGAATAATCAGAGGGCGCTAAATATCACCAAGGATGCCAATACGAGAACAAAAACGCATAAGGCGAACAATATCAAAAGTATCCGAGTCACCAAGAATTCTATTGAGGGACAGGTGACCGCGAGGGGCGGTCGGAATTTCCTAAAGGAAAAATAAAAAATATTGGAAATATTTATTGAAGAAATTATGTTCAAATGACCGCTGCATTATGTAGGAATGCGGAGGAATTTCTGATGGAGGAGAAAGACAGTTGCACAGCGCGTTCCGCGGCGCAGCGCGCGGAGCGCCGTGGGGGCCTATATAAAGAAGAGAGGAGAGGTCATGTGTGAGACGGGGCAAGCTGGTGCCCTCGACAAGAGAATGACTAGGCAAGCTGGAGTTGACGGGGCAAGCTTGCCGCCCTGGCAGGAAAAATGGAGCAACCTGACGGCTCTGTCAGGAAAATTGACGGGCAAAATTGCTGTCGTGGCAGTGCAAGCTCGTAGCGATTTTGATAGGAGTTACCGACAAACTGGTGGCTCTGGCGGGAAAGTTGATGGGGCAAATTGGCGGCCCTGGCGGGAAGGTTGATGGGGCAAGCTGACAGCCATGGCGGGAGATGGAGACACGAGATATTCTCCATGACGGGGCAACCTGGCAGGCCTAAGAGAAGTTGACGGGGGGCAAGCTGGCAGGCCTAAGAGGAGTTGACGGGGGGCAAGCTGGCAGGCCTAAGAGTTGACGGGGACAAGCTGGCAGGCCTAAGAGGAGTTGACGGGGGGCAAGCTGGTAGGCCTAAGAGGAGCTGACGGGGGACAAGCTGGCAGGCCTAAGAGGAGCTGACGGGGGGCAAGCTGGCAAGCCTAAGAGGAGTTGACGGGGGGCAAGCTGGCAGGCCTAAGAGTTGACGGGGGGCAAGCTGGCGGCGTTAAAATGAGTTTATGGGGCATGCTTGAGGCCCAAGCGGGAAAGATATGGCAAGCTAGCGGCACTGGTAGGAGAATTTACGGGGAAAATTGCCGCCCTGGCGGGAGAATTGACGGGGCATGCTGACCGCCCTGACAGGAGAGTTGACAAAGCAAGCTCTTGGAGGCCATGATTGAAGAGTTGACGGCAAACTGGTGGCTCTTGTTGGGAAAGTTGATGGGGGGCAAAATGGCGGCCTTGGCGGGAGCGTTGACGGGGCAAGCAGGCAGCTTTGACGATAAATATGACGGGAGAAACTGACGGCCATGGTCTGAAAGGTGACGGGACAAGCGGATACCCCTGGAGGGAGTGTCGAGGGTGTAAACTCCCGGGGTAAACTCCCGTCCAGACGGGAGAGGTGAGGTGACGGATCGCCGCCGCCCTGACAGCGCAGCAGACGCGGGAAACCTGGTAGGCGACGCAAGGCAGAAAAAGCGGGAAAGACGCAAGGCAGAAAAAGCGGGAAAAATAAGGTACTACTTTGTGCAGAATTTTGGTCATTTTCCATATTATGAGCGAAACAGTCACAGATTCAATTTTTAATTTTCAAGCAATTAATAACAAGTACATGGCGTAAATTTCTGCTAAATTCTGCATGTATATAAAAATAGTGCAATTAATCAACTACATCAAATGACGTGCCAAATGTAAATAATATGCGAGTAAAATACATTTTGAGTTAAATTTGTATCAATAAAGCTTTAAACCAAAACATCTGGGTTATCTGATTTTAAAATAGATTTATTATTCAAATTTTAAAACATCACATTTGATTGCCACTTCCTCGACTATATTAATCCGCGAGACTGCAATGCCGGGCCCGGGAAACCTCTCATCTTGTCACTCGACGTCGTGTCTCCGAAGGGGGAGGATGTGCAGGTGAGTCTCTCGCTGTATACCCCTGTTTTCGCGCTTACAGCCCTAATATTAAGATATCAACTCTGCTAGCAATGCCCCCCAGGATATCATTCAGCAGTTTGCATATAATACTAATTTATTTGCAGTAAAAGTTACATAATGTGTTGGTGAGATGACATAAGATAGATATTTTTTTTAATTCATGCAATGCCATTAAGCAATTCATATGACATAATCTCGGGTTCATTGTAGGTAAGGGGACAGGAAGCCGTTTTTTTTAGGCTTACTAGGCCCTTACGGCCAGTTACTGACTTTCACAATCAACAGTTGCATATCTTACTAATTGTTTTTCGTATTTTAGCAAATTTTTATGTATTTTAACATTTATATGTATTTTACCATATGTGTATGTATTTTACCAATTTTGTATATATTTTACATTGATATTTTGTTGCGTTCGCACCCCCTTTCCTCCAATCCGGGCAGATAGACATACAGACACTTACAGACATACATGCACGGACATACAGACACTTAGACATACATGCACGGACATAGACACTTATACATACACGGACATACAGACACTTACAGACATACAGGCACAGACTGACAGACATAGACATACACAGATACAGACATAGACATACACAGATACAGACATAGACATACACAGATACAGACATAGACATACACAGATACAGACATAGACATACACAGATACAGACATAGACATACACAGATACAGACATACACATATACAGAAATACAGACAGATATACACAGACATATACGAACACAGCACACACGCACGCACACGCACGCACGCACGCACGCACGCACGCACGCACACACACACACACACACACACACACACACACACACACACACACACACACACACACACACACACACACACACACACATATACACATATACACATATACACATATACACATATACACATATACACATATACACATATACACATACACACATACACACACACACATATATACATACACGCGCACATATACACATACACACATACACACATATACACACACACATATATACATACACGCGCACACACACGTACACACGGAATGCATTAGGAAGTAATGTGGTGGAGGCTGACTCCATACACAGTTTCAAGTGTAGATATGATAGAGCCCAATAGGCTCAGGAACCTGTACACCTGTTGATTAACGGTTGAGAGGCGGGACCAAAGAGCCAGAGCTCAACCCCCGCAAGCACAACTAGGTGAGTACCCGGTGTTATAGGCGCCGGTGGCTGTGTGGATAGCACGCTGGGCACATGATCCTGTGGCCCGGGTTCGATTCCCGGCGCCGGCGAGAAACGATAGGCAGTTTCTTTCACCCTGATGCCCCTGTTACCTAGCAGTAAATAGGTACCTGAAAGTTAGTCAGCTGTCACGGGCTGCTTCCTGGGGGTGTGAAAAAATAGTGGTTAGTAACAGTTGATTGACTATTGAGAGGCGGGCCGAAAGAGCAGAGCTCAACCCCCGCAAGCACAACTAGGTGAATCAACTAGGTGAATACACACACATATATGCACTTTCTCTATTTCTAACTTTCTATGTTAGAAAGAACTTTTTCAACGTTAGAAAGAACTTTTTCAGTGTCAGAGTAGTTAACAGGTGAAATGCATTAGGCAGTGATGTGGTGGAGGCTGACTCCATACACAGTTTCAACTGTAGATATGATAGAGCCCAATAGGCTCTGGAATCTGTACATCTGTTAATTGACGGTTGAGAGGCGAGACCAAAGAGCCAGAGCTCAACCCACGCAAGCACAAATAGGTGAGTACAAATGGGTGAGTATACACACACACACACACACGCGCACACAGACATAGACATAGACAGTCTATGGAAGACAGAAGAACTAGGGGAGACATGATCACCACATACAAAATTCTCGGGAATTGACAGGGTGGACAAGGATGGATTATTTAACACGGGTGGCACACGCACAAGGGGTCACAGGTGGAAGCTGAGTACCCAAATGAGTCAGAGACATTAGAAAGAACTTTTTCAGTGTCAGAATAGTTAGTAAATGGAATGCATTAGGAAGTGATGTGGTGGAGGCTGACTCCATACACAGTTTCAAATGTAGATATGATAGAGCCCAGTAGGCTCAGGAATCTGTACACCAGTTGATTGACCAAAGAGCCAGAGCTCATCCCCCTCAAGCACAAGATGAGTACACCACACCTGCGCACCGACACTTGCGCACACACTTGTGGATAAGGGAGTACTTAAGCAACAGGAAACAGCGAGTAACGGTGAGGGGGAAGACATCAGAGTGGCGAGATGTCACCAGCGGAGTCCCACAGGGCTCAGTACTTGGACCCATCCTGTTTCTAATATATGTGAACGATCTTCCAGAGGGTATAGACTCATTCCTCTCGATGTTTGCTGATGATGCAAAAATTATGAGAAGAATCAAGACGGATGAAGATAGACAGAGACTACAGGATGACCTGGATAAACTGGAGGAATGGTCTAGAAAATGGCTGCTGAAGTTCAACTCTGGAAAGTGTAAGGTGATGAAATTAGGCGAAGGGAGCAGGAGGCTGAACACAAGGTATCATCTGGGAGGGGAAATCCTGCAAGAATCAAATAGAGAGAAGGATCTGGGGGTTGATATCACACCGAACCTGTCCCCAGAGGCCCACATCAAAAGAATATCATCAGCGGCATATGCTAGACTGGCCAACATAAGAACTGCCTTCAGAAACTTGTGTAAGGAATCTTTCAGAACCCTGTATACCACTTATGTAAGACCAATCCTGGAGTATGCAGCTCCAGCCTGGAGTCCATACCTAGTTAAACACAGGACAAAGTTAGAGAAGATTCAGCGGTATGCCACCAGGCTCGTCCCGGAACTGAGAGGATTGAGCTACGAGGAAAGGCTAAAGGAGCTGAACCTCACATCCCTGGAAAACAGAAGAGTAAGGGGAGACATGATAACCACCTACAAAATTCTCAGGGGAATTGACAGGGTGGACAAAGACAAACTCTTCAGCACGGGTGGGACACGAACAAGGGGACACAGGTGGAAACTTAGTACCCAGATGAGCCACAGAGACTCAAAAGAAAGAATTTTCTTTCGAAAGAAAGAAATTTTTTCAGTTAGAAAGAATTTTTTCAGTGTCAGAGTAGTTAATAAATGGAATGCACTAGGAAGTGATGTGGTGGAGGCTGACTCCATACACGGTTTCAAATGTAGATATGATAGAGCCCAGTAGGCTCAGGAATCTGTACACCAGTTGAGAGGCGGGACCAAAGAGCCAAAGCTCAACCCCCGCAAGCACAATTAGGTGAGTACAATTAGGTGAGTACACAGACCCACGTGCACACACATGCGCACACAGGCTAACATAGTTCCATAGTGGAAACAGGCTAACATAGTTCCAATCTACAAAAGTGGCAGCAGGGAAGACCCCCTCAATTATAGACCTGTATCATTGACAAGTGTAATAGTGAAAGTATTGGAAAAACTAATCAAAACTAAATGGGTAGAACACGTAGAGAGAAATGATATAATATCAGACAGACAGTATGGTTTTCGATCTGGAAGATCCTGTGTATCGAATTTGCTCAGTTTCTATGATCGAGCCACAGAGATATTACAGGAAAGAGATGGTTGGGTTGACTGCATCTATCTGGACCTAAAAAAGGCTTTCGACAGAGTTCCACATAAGAGGTTGTTCTGGAAACTGGAAAATATTGGAGGAGTGACAGGTAAGCTTCTATCATGGGTGAAAAATTTTCTGACTGATAGAAAAATGAGGGCAGTAATCTGAGGCAATGTATCGGAATGGAGAAATGTCACAAGTGGAGTACCACAGGGTTCAGTTCTTGCACCAGTGATGTTTATTGTGTACATAAATGATCAACCAGTTGGTATACAGAATTATATGAACATGTTTGCTGATGATGCTAAGATAATAGGAAGGATAAGAAATTTAGATGATTGTCATGCCCTTCAAGAAGACCTGGACAAAATAAGTAGATGGAGCACCACTTGGCAAATGGAATTTAATGTTAATAAATGTCATGTTATGGAATGTGGAATAGGAGAACATAGACCCCACACAACCTATATATTATGTGAGAAATCTTTAAAGAATTCTGATAAAGAAAGAGATCTAGGGGTGGTTCTAGATAGAAAACTATCACCTGAGGACCACATAAAGAATATTGTGCAAGGAGCCTATGCTATGCTTTCTAACTTCAGAATTGCATTTAAATACATGGATGGCGATATACTAAAGAAATTGTACTGTATTGTAGTTAGATAAAAAATTGTAATCAGTATAAAATGTATTTTTAAGTTATTATTTTTGATGGTATGGAACGGATTAATTCAATTCCCTTTATTTCTTATGGGAAAAATAGTTTCGACTTACGTTATTTCGACTTACGATTCGTCTCTGGGAACGGATTACCATTGTAAATCGATGCTCCACACCTGTACTTATTTTGCCCAGGTCTTCTTGAACGGCATGACAATCATCTAAGTTTCTTATCTTTCCTATTTCCTAGTGTGTGTGTGCGTTTGTAATTACCTCCTAATTACCTATGTGTAGTTACAGGATGAGAGTTATGCTCTTGGTGTCCCGTATTCCCAGTACTCTTTGTCATATAATACTTTGAAACTACTGACAGTTTTGGCCTCCACCACCACCTCACTTAGCTTATCCAACCGTCTACCACTGTTTACAAAATAACATTTTCTAATGCTTTCTCGGCACCTTTGTTTCCTTAGCTTTACTCTGTGTCCTCTTGTTCGTGATGTTGCTGATTTTAGGAATTCTTCCTTGCCAATTTGGTCAATTCCTGTAAGAATTTTGTATATGGTGATCATATCACTTTTTTTTCTATCTTCTAGTTTTGGCATGTTTAATGTCTGTAGTCCCTCCTCATAACTAATGTTTTACAGTTTCAAAAGCCATTACGTAGAATGCCACTGCACCTTTTCCAGTTTTTTTAAGTGCTTCTTGAGATTTGGGCACCATACAACTGCTGCATATTCCGGTTTTGGTCTCATAAAAGTCCTGAACAGTTTCTTTAGTATTTCACCATCCATATAACTAAAAGCAAGTCTGATGGAAAGCAACACATACTCTCCTCTCACAATGTTTTTTGTGTTCCTCTGGCGACAGATTACTATCCAAAACCACCCCTAGGTCACGTTTATTATAGTTCTGTAATTTCATTCCACATAATTTGTAAGTTGTGTGTTAATTTAATTTTTTGTTGCAGACAGTTAAAACAAGTTGAGTGAGAGGGTGGTCAAGGCGCAAACCGTCAAAGAGTTTCAAAACGTTATATGACAGAGTACTGGGAAGATGGAACACCACAAGGACAGGTCCCATGCTGTAAGTACACATAGGTAATTTATACACAGACACATGTCCTGCCATGAGAATCAAACCCAGGTAATTTAGGTTTTAAACTCACTCGATGGCCCATGATGAAAATTGTTAAACAATGATTGTTAAACAATGATTAAACATTCTCAAGAACAGTATTTAAGGAATGATATTCCAAGGAATGATATGATGCAAATGATATTCCATCTTCCAGTACTGACATTAAGGACTATCTTACAGGTAACTATCCACAGTCTCTGTACCTAAAGCCTATTAACTCCACTGACGTCAATGAGATAATCCTTTCCCTTAAAACCAAGTCTGGTGCCCTTGAGGAGATACCAACTTTAATTTACAAAAAAGCCTCCAGATCTTTAGCCCCTGCTATTGCTTTGCTCTTCAACAAGTCACTTGAACTCCAAACCTTTCCAGATATTCTAAAAAAAGCGAGAGTAACGCCTGTCCACAAATGTGGTGACCCCACAGATGTTAACAACTACAGACCTATATCAATCCTGCCAAACTTGTCAAAAAATTTTGAAAAACTTATATACAAGCAGCTTTACTCATATCTAGCCAAACTCAATATACTTAGCCCTTGCCAATATGGCTTCAGACCCAAAAAAAGCACTAACGATGCACTTATTAGTATGCTTAACTCGATTCATACAGCTCTTGATAAAAAGGAGTTCCCTGTTGGGTTATTTGTGGACCTGCGTAAAGCTTTTGATACTGTCAACCACCATAACCTTCTTCTTAAATTACATCATTATGGAGTCAGAGGACACTCCCTACAATACCTCGAGTCCTACCTTACTGACAGGCTCCAATATGTTTCTGTGAATAATACAATTTCTCCCACCCTACCCATCAACATTGGTGTTCCTCAGGGCAGCATACTTGGCCCTCTCCTCTTTCTCATCTACATTAATGACCTTCCAAATGCCTCCCAACACCTCAAACCAATTCTATTTGCTGACGACACAACCTTCATTTACTCCAGTCCTGACCCTCTTGCTCTAAATGCCACAGTAAATACTGAGCTAAATAAAGTCCATCTTTGGCTAACTGCCAACAAACTCACCCTTAACATTGACAAAACCTTCTATATTCTGTTTGGCAATAAATCCTCTAGTCTTATAAATCTCAAAATAAACAATACCCAAATTTGTAACAAATTAGATGGCAAATTCCTTGGCATTCTCATTGACCACAAGCTGAATTTCCAGGGACACATTCTAAATATATCTAAAAAAGTTTCAAAAACTGTGGGCATTCTTTCTAAGATCAGATATTATGTACCACGCCCTGCCCTGGTGACTCTCTATTACTCCCTTATCTATCCTTATCTCAACTATGGTATTTGTGCTTGGGGTTCTACTACCCAAAATCACTTACGTCCTCTAATTACCCAACACAAAGCCGCTATTAGAACAATATCCAACTCTGGCCCCAGACATCACTCGGTACCCCTACTCAAATCTCTTAATATGTTAGATATTAAGTCTCTGCACATTCTCTCATGTGTATTATACATATATAAAACGCTAAACTATAATGCCAATCCTGATCTTAAAAGCTTCATAGTAGGTTGTAACAGAACCCATGAGCACCACACCAGAAATAAATACAGTTTTGATATTCCTAGAGTACGTCTTAATCAAACTAGAAATGCTCTGCAAATCAAGGGGCCCAGAATGTGGAATGACCTTCCCAACCATGTTAAAGACTGTACCTCTCTCAACCAGTTTAAGATAAAAACTAAACACTACCTAATAAATTCCCTGTAATCTACCTCACTCCTCTATTGTCAACCCATGTCTGTTATTTTCTTTTTTTTTTTTTTTTTTTTTTTTAATCAACACTGTTTGTCAACCTATTGTATTTGTGCTGCTTTTTCAGTCATGTTTCCCCCTTTTTTTTATCTTTATTTGTATTTGTTCTCAACATCTTTTATTCTTTATGCTCAATTAGTATTAAGTTCTAGATATTAATGTTTTCTTGCCCGAAACGCATTGCGTAATAGTGGCTTTAGGCATTGTATGTACTAGATCTATCTATATATCAATCCATTAATGTAACATCACTTGTATGTATATACCTTACCTGAATAAACATCTGAATCTGAATCTGAATAATTCAATATATGCCTATTTGCTACTAAATGTATTTAGGTACTAAGTGAAAGTACAGTGCCAAAATGATTGTCATGCCATGGGAATGAAACCCAGGCTATTTCAACTGTGAACTGACTCTACAGGCCCTGTTGTAAGTTGTTCAAAATTTAGGGTATACTCCATTTTTTTTAAGAGTAATTCCATATTTACCTATTTGCTGCATGGTGTATGAAGTCACTGAGTGAAATTGAACATGCCCAACTAAATGTCTGTCTTGCTATGGGAATCAAACCCAAACACTTTCAGATTGAGGCTGACTTGACAGCTGAGGATGAACAGTTTTATACAGTGAGAGTGTATTCTCAGGTTCTGAGAAGTAATTTCATACATACCTGTTAGCATTTATGTATATTTAGGCACTTTAGAGAAAGTAATTGTGCCCAAATAAGTGTGTCATGCCATGGAAACCAACCCTAGGCCATTTCAGTTTCAAACTGATTCAATGGCCCATGATAAAAAAAATTTAAACAACAATGACATTCTCAAGTTGTTGTGGAGTAATTTGATATTTACTCATTAATTTCTATTTAATAATTTTAATTTTATACCATTTAACTTCAATTTAGTTTCATTGGGATTTCTAGGCTATCCATGTATAGCACATATAATTTTCTTTTCTGTTTATTTTTAATTGATGCAATAATTTTTATTTTCACCTTTCACTCCTTGCATGTGATACAGTACCAGCATTTCATTTTTGAGTGAGCATGATTCAAACTCATAACCTTGCTATCATCAGGAATTCCAAAGTAATTTTTGGTGCATTCTTTAGGGTTCGACCTAACATTGAAGTAAAGTTTCACCAGATGATTAACCCTGGACTAGCTCATAATCACAGACCTCATCATGGTGAGCTAGTGAACATGGATATACCATGTTCATTTCATTAAACTCATTGTTTTAATGATATTTTGTGGCCAAATTGCGACTATTAGCTAATTTTGTTAATAATTCTTTATACATATAAAAAATTCTTGTACTGTACCCTATATATACTGTACTCTTATGTTAATGTTTTACACACATAGTTAAATATGAAATACACAGAACTCACATTAACAGGATATATATCAATGAGAAAAACGACTAGGGCTATGAGGTGGATGCAAATCTAATGACCCCAGCATTGCCAGGGTCATTATGACCCCGGTATTTTGGGTCATACCTAAGAACTTGTACTGGTTTCAGTTGGGGCCTCAAGACTTAATGTGTGAACCAGAAATAAATATCTCTTTGATATCCCCAGGGTCAAACTTAATCTGTGTAAACACTCTATGCAAATTAAGGGACCCAGTCTATGGAACTCACTCCCTAGTGAATTGAAAAACTGTAAAACTTTTGCCTTATTTAAAAGCAAAACCAAAAAGTACCTAATTTCATCTTCTTAGTTTCCTACACTGAGCTTTAAATTTGCTCTGTACCTAGTGTTACCCAATCTCCTAATTTTTATGTAGTATCAAACAACCTTATCATTGTGTTCATTGCTGTCTTCTTTTATGTGCTAGCCATATGCTGTATTGTGACTACCAATTTTTGTCAACTACCATTCAAGCTGTCATTGCAATCAATCTTAGCTACCTATGTGCTTTAATATACTGTACCTACAATTTTCTCTCATCTTTTTTTTTCATTCCATGTAACTGTTATCATTTTTTTGTCTATAAATTTTGCAAGTATTTACCTCCTTAAAATTTTCTTAGATTAAGGACCTTCCCGAAACGCTGCGTGTACTAGTGGCTTTACAAGACTGTAATTACCATATTATGTATCCTCACATTCCCAATGTACATTCTTGTATATGCATAAATAAATAAAATAAATAAATAAACGTGATTTCAGTAGAAATCCGGTTGTAGGACTTTCACAAGTCAGCAGTGGTCTAGTGGTAGAGTACGCGACTGGCAATGCTGAGGGTCGTAGGTTCTCGTCCACCTCATGGTCCTGGTGGAGTTTCGCATTGATATATGTTACGTTGATGTGATTGTGTGTTTCTGAAGTTAGGGAGTAAGGTGTAAGACCACTTTGCACTTCCACCCAAGTGCTTGTGGGTCATATGTAAAAACTTGGACTGGCTTTATTCAGTAGGGGCCTTCAAACCCAGGCATTGCTGCTTGTGAACTAAATTACTGTGCTACAGGATTCAATGTGCCAACTAGGTTTGGTAAAATTAGCTTTTGAATCTCTTGACACCTTACCTACTGGTTTTAAAGTACTGACTGGCTGGTTGGGTTAAAGCTTTTTAGCTTAATTAGTCTCTACTTGGAGCTAATAATTTTAATCGGCTTGAATTTTTTTTTCTTTTAATGCAGTGCCATTTGATGCTTCACTATTTTCAGTGAGATATGGTTTTCCCATTGTCTCCTGGTTTTAAATTATAAAGACTTGGACACAAGCATCTTCTCTCTAAGAAAAATATAAGAAAATTCACTTTTGTCAACAGAGTGGTAGACGATTGGAACAAATTAAGTGAGAGAGGGGTTGGAGGCCAAAACCGTCAGCAATTTCAAAGAGTTATATGACAAAGAATGCTGGGAAGATGGGACACGACGAGCGTAGCTCTCATACTGTAACTACACTTAGGTAATTACTATTGGGACATCATTTTAGAGACCTAAATTTGTTTGCTCCCTCATATAACATGCATCCTATATTGTGAAAAGTTATCATAATAGTTTAAGCTTTATGCTTATAACCTTGTCGTTGTCAAGAAACCTTTCTACATGGAGGCACATTCTTATTTTTATTTAATTATTTTTAGTTTACACCATTTTACATGCATGTGATTTTTTTGGGATTCTCTTGGTTATCCATATGTGGCACTTATAATTTTATTTATTGTTTATTTAACCATTAATTTATTTTAAGTTTTGGATTATTTTTTATTTTCACCTCCTGTCACTCCTTGTGGGTGGCCGTCAGCATATCACCTCTGGGTGAGCATGATTCACGGTGATAACCTAGCATTCATCGGGAATCCCAAAGTAACCTTTGGTGCGTGGTTTAGGGGTTCCACGTAACGTCAAAGCAAAGATTTTGACGGACGATTAAACCTGCACCGGCCCGATAGTCGCAGACCTCAACGTGGTGGGCCGGTGAACATGGAATATCACACTGTTGTAATGGTATTCCATGGCCAACATGAGACTATTAGTTAGCTAATTTTGTTGAACATGCAATATCACATTACTGTATGTATTGTAATGGTATTCCATGGCCAACTTACGACAACTATTAGTTAGCTAATTTTGTCAATTTTGTTTATATATAAAAATTCTTGTATTGTACCTCTGTACTTACAATTTATTACATTATCGTTAAACTTGTACAACAGTAAAAAATCTCAGCATTTCATATATATTACTTATGCACATATACTGAACATTGTCAAAGTTTGTATAAGTTTAAGAATCTTTTTGACCCTTGTAAATATTATGTTTGTTTAATATTTGCAGTAGAATTGTTTTGTAATGAAGGTATTATTTTGTTACATTCATTATTGAAATGTCAATGTTACATGACCTCCTTTAATTGCTTGTGTGTACTTAAGCACACTGCTTAGTTGTAAATTTTTAAACATTGAGGAAATTTTGTTTTTTTACTAAAAAATTTCATCTTACAGCTAGGCATCCAGTGAAAGTCAACATGCCTGATTAAGTGCCTATCCTGCCTTGGGAATCTAACCCATGCTCTTTCGGTTTTGGACCGACTTGATGGCCGGGAACTATTCGGGTGTTCTCAGGTTCTAAGGAGTAATTTCATACTGACCTATTTGCTGCTAGGTATACATAGGCACTGAATGAAAGTAAACGTGCCCGATTAAGTGTCTGTCCAGCCGTGGGAATCAAACCCAGGCCATTTTGGTTGTCAACTGACTTGATGGCCCACGATGAAAATTGTTAAACAATGAGTGTTCTCAAAATTTTACGGAATAATTTCGTATCAATCTGTTTGCTGCTAAGTATACATAGGCACCGAGTGAAAGGTAGCATGCCCGAATAAGTCTGTCCTGCCATGGGAGTCAAACCCAGGCTATTTTGGTTGAGAACTTGACACGAATGCCCACATCCTCAATTGTTGATACTTGAGGATATTCTCGGGTTTTATTGAGTACTGTAATTTCATATTTACCTATGTGCTTCTGGGTGTATGAAGGCACCGAGGAAAAGTTGAGGTGCCTGAATTAATGTCTTATGCTGCCGTGGGAATCAAACTCATGCCATTTTGGATGTGAACTATCTAATGGCCCTTGATGTATTGAGGATATTCACAGTTTTTGTTAGGAATATTGGTACAGTACTTCCATGTATACGTGTTTACTGCTAGGTATTCACAGGAAACAAGTGTCCGTCCTGCCATGGGAAATCAAACCCAGGCATTGCTGCCTGTCAACCAAATTACTGTCTGTTCTTCAGGAATCAATGTACCAACTAGGTTTGGTTAAACATTGCTTTTAAATCTGTTGACATTTTACAGTTTTAAAGTTCTGACTGTGGCTGATTGGGTTTAAGCTTTCTACAAACCCAGGCATTTTTGTAATGCCTGAATTAATGTCTTATGCTGCCGTGGGAATCAAACCCATGCCATTTTGGATGTGAACTGATTTAATGGCCCTTGATGTATCGAGGGTATTCTCAGTTTTTTAGGAGTACAGTTCTTCCATGTATACCCGCTTACTGCTAGGTATTCACAGGAAACAAGTATCCTTCCTGCCATGGGAAATCAAACCCAGGCATTGCTGCTTGTGAACCAAATTACTGTGCTACAGGACACAATGTCACAACTAGGTTTGATAAAACTTAGCTTTTGAATCTCTTTGCCACTTAACCTACTGGTTTTAATGTTCTGACTGTGGCTGGTTAGGTTTAAGCATTTTAGCTTCATTAGTCTCTTCTTGGAGCTAATGGTTTTAATCGGCCTGCATTTATTTTTTCTCTTTTTAAAGCAGTGCCATTTGATGCTTCACTATTTTCAGTGAGATATGGTTTTCCCATTGTCTCCTGGTTTTAACTTGTAAGGGCTTGGACACAAGCACCTTCACACTACTGGGACATCATTTTAGAGACCTAAATTTGTTTGCTCCCTCATATGACATGCATCCTATATTGTGAAAAGTTATCACAATACTTTAAGCTTCATGCTTATAACCTTGTCGTTGACAAGAAGCCTTTCTACATGGAGGCACATTCTTATTTTTATTTAATTATTTTTAGTTTACACCATTTTACATGCATGTGATTTCCTTGGATTCTCTTGGTTATCCATGTGTGGCACTTATTATTTTATTTATTGTTTATTTAACCATTAATTTATTTTAAGTTTTGCATTATTTTTTATTTTTACCTCCTGTCACTCCTTGTGGGTGGCCGTCAGCATATCACCTCCGGGTGAGCATGATTCACGGTGATAACCTAGCTATCATCGGGAATCCCAAAGTAACCTTCGGTGCGTGGTTTAGGGTTCCACATAACGTCAAAGCAGAGTTTTTGACGGACGATTAACCCTGGACTGGCCCGATAGTCGCAGACCTCAACGTGGTGGGCCAACTATTAGTTAGCTAATTTTGTCAATTTTGTTTATACATAAAAATTCTTGTACTGTACCTCTGTACTTACAATTTATTACATTACTGTATTGTTAAACTTGTACAACAATAAAAAATCTCAACATTTCATATATATTACTTTTGCACATATACTGAACATTGTCAAAGTTTGTATAAGTTTAAGAATCTTTTTGACCCTTGTAAATATTATGTTTGTTTTATATTTGCAGTAGAATTGTTTTGTAATGAAGGTATTATTTTGTTACATTCATTACTGAAATGTCAATGTTACATGACCTCCTTTAATTGCTTGTGTGTACTTAAGCACACTGTTTAGTTGTAAATTTTTAAACATTGAGGACATTTTGTTTTTTTACTAAAAAAATTCATCTTACAGCTAGGCATCCAGTGAAAGAGGTCCTGCTCTGCTCCAGGCTTCGTCTCAACGTCTGCGACACTGCTGAATCCAGGACTACTAAATAAATATGAAACTCACTAAACACTGTGAATCTAATAAACCCAACAACGTAACATAATCGTACGTTACATTGGTGCTATTGATTACTCCGAAGTAATCAATATAATAACTATATGACCCATATGAAAAACATATCAACGTATAAGTACCTGATAAAATGAATATAAGAAAAACAGTTCTTTAAACCATAACTGAGACCTGCTTGTGTCCGGAGAGACACACACACAACAAATTAAAATTGTGGTAACTGAGTGCCATACAGCCCGCAAAGAACTGCGTCCATTACAGTCTAAAATTAACTGAGTCGATTACATTGAATTCCATCCCATGTTGTCCTCCGTATGCAGGCCGACAAATAAATTGATTTACCTATTGCGATTAAAGTTTTAATTAAGATGCGTTAAGCGTAAGATAAGTATAAGATCGGATTAAAGAATAACCTCTTAATGTGTAAACCACAGCTTATAATCTTAATGCTGGAGATAAAAAACTTAATCTTGTCCGAAGGAAGTTAAATCATGACTTTGACATGCATGTGTCCGGACGGCACTGACTCCATAAATATAAGGATAATAATAAATATAAGAAATATAAGGTCCAATACAGCGGTTTCCATCGTAAGTTGTTCTTCGAATGCGTGGTACGTTTATCAGCCTCGTGAATTTGCTGATTGCAGATCAGCTGTAACGGCAGCAGTCGGAGCGTCGGCACCTGTTGAATAAAAAAAAACAATTTTTTGGGGGGGACGTCAAAGAGATATTTATTTCTGGTGTGGTGAAAATGGGTCCTTGCGTCTGTCCAGGGAGATTTTCAGAGCAGCAAATTACAAAATTGGTTACTGAGTCCATCTGAAGTCGTCGTTGGTGGGACTTCCTGAATGTCCTGACTTCCAGGATGAGCGTGTGTCTTGCTTTCCGACCGCCCCTCACGGTCACCTGTCCCTCGATAGAACTCTTGGTGACTCTGATACTTTTGATATCGTTCGCCTTATACGTTTTTGTTCTCGTATTGGCATCCTTGGTGATATTTAGCGCCCTCTGATTATTTTGCGTATTTGATGGTGCTAGATAGCCTTCCCGGTTTGGTGTCTTCTTTTGATAATTACTTACTTACTTCCTGCTACACCAGCGATCAAACTGATACAGCCAGCGGCCAGGGACAATCCACAGCCAGGGCAAACCAGCAGCCAGTGAGGCTGCATAAAAAATTTTCGGGCTTAACCGGCAGACAATAAGTCTGGCAATCCAGCAGCGAGGCGCCCGCATAATAATTCCGGGCTTACCCGGCAGACAAAAGGTCTGTCACTCCAGCAGCGAGGGGGGCTGCATTAAATTCCGGGCTTAACCGGCAGACATTTGGTCTGGCAATCCAATAGCGAGGGCGGCTGCATAGTAACTCCGGGCTTAACCGGCAGACAAAAGGTCTGGCAATCCAGCTGCGAGGGCGGCTGCATAATAATTCCGGGCTTAACCGGCAGACATAGGTCTGGCAATCCAGCTGCGAGGGGGGCTGCATAATAATTCCGGGCTTAACCGGCAGACATTAGGTCTGGCACTCCAATAGCGAGGGCGGCTGCATAATAATTCCGGGCTTAACCGGCAGACATAGGTCTGGCAATCCAGCTGCGAGGGCGGCTGCATAATAATTCTGGGCTTAACCGGCAGACATAGGTCTGGCAAACCAGCAGCGAGGAGAGCTGCATAAGAATTCCGTCTTAACCAGCAGACAATATGTCTGTCAATCCAGCAGCGTGGTGAGCTGCATAAAATTTTCCGTGCTTAACCGTCAGACAATAGGTCTGGCAATCCAGCAGCGAGGAGAGCTGCATAAAAAATCCGTGCTTAACCGGCAGACAATAATTCTGGCAATCCAGCAACGATGGAGGCTGCATAAGAATTCCGTCTTAACCAGCAGTCAATCTGTCTGGCAATCCAGCAGCGTGGTGAGCTGCATAAAATTTCCGGGCTCAACCGTCAGACAATAGGTCTGGCAATCCAGCAGCGAGGAGGCATAAAAAATCCGGGCTTAACCAACAGACAATAATTCTGGCAATCCAGCAGCAATGGAGGCTGCATAAGAATTTCGTCTTATCCAGCAGACAATATGTCCGGCAATTCAGCAGCGTGGTGAGCTGCATAAAGGGTTCCGGGCTTAACCGGCGGACAATATTTCCGGCAAACCAGCATCGAGGATACTGAACAAAAATTCCCGGGCTTAACTGGCGAACAATAATTCTGGCAAGCTAGCGGCGAGGGCAAGGCTGCATAAGAATTTCGTCTTAATCAGCGGACACTAGGTCTGGTGGCTGCATAAAATGTCCTGCCTAGGCATGGCCTAGCTAGAGCGGCTACAGGCCGCATGGGGAACAGCGCTGGGCACACGCCGACACTTGGGAGGGACCTATCTTTACATTTAGAACATAAGATACCACTTTACCTTGTAGAAAGTTGAGTAGTGTAGGCCACCCCTAGCTGGTCAGCATGTGAGGTTGAAGGGCCCACGAAGTTAAACTCAACCTGGGTGGGGTCACGGATTGTGGTAGCAGTCGTAGTTTCCATAGCTTCTAGAAGTCCCAAGAACACAAAAGTCCTAAGTTTTTCTTTTGTCTTGCGAAGCGAAGCGTGTTTGTAGCAGGGGAGGTGGTCTGTTGGCCAACAGTACGCCGAATCCTTTTTTCTTTTGACTTGCGAAGCGGAGCGTGTCTGGAGCAAGAGAGAGTGACGTTTTTCACTCATACGTCAGGCAAGATGTCATCATGCTTCCACATTGAAAACATTCCGCGGCCAGCGGGCACTCGCCCTTCGGGGGGGTGGTCTGGCCTGCTGGCTCTGCGGAGTGGGGGTGCAGCGCCGGCCCCTAAGTATTACGCTGTCCGCAGCTACTTACTCTGACTTGTAAGAGTACTGTAATGTTAAATTTGCCCTCTCGGTGTATTCTACATCTACTGGTAATTTACGATTTCACATTATGTCTGGGATTGGCGCATTATTTCTGTCATGTGTTAGGCCACTATATGCTACTCTATAAGCCCCGATTCTACTTTAAAATTATGTTAAACGTTTGCCTTACTTGTACACATAGTTAATAAGGATTCGGCGTTCTGCAGACCATGTTTTATTTAGTTACCGGCTATAAGCATATGTATTAATGCTATTAAGTTGTTGTAGTGTAGTCAAGTTATACATGTATTTATGCTGTTGTAAATTATACAAGTTAACTGCTTCATTAACATGGTCTGCAAAAATTATTTATTTGTTTCTACTATTAATTAAATAAATAGGTCCCCATGCTGTTGGTGTCTTATTCCTCCTAGATCAGAAATGATTATTATGACATTACATCAACGAAAACATATCAGGTCAACATTAAGTATAGTTTGCAGTTGTGAACATGTTAATACATATGTTCCAACATCATTCCTGGAAAACTTAATATTTGCCGACTTTAGTGCTTTAGTTTGTCACATTATATTCTTTACTCCTCACATAAATATTATCAGATTTTTTAAATGTAGACTGTAAGGTGGGCAACAGTGAGTTAGGAGCACTGACTTGTTTGTTCTGATACATGTATATTCAGTCACTACCATGAATCCCTTTTGTTTTATTTGTAATTGTCTAATATAACATATATTTCCTGCAATTTGTACTCTTAAATATAAATAGAACTTAAAAGAATTCTGAGGAAGAGAGTTTTTCACTAGTGGTTGAGCATGTCATAATCATCACACTTGTCCCGTGCTTACACAATTATGGCAGCCAGAAAATAAAATTAGCCTTCCATTAATAAATGATTATTGACTGATCTAACCTATACTATTAGTTTCACGAGTAGCTCTAACTTTCTGATGTCAAACACATAGTGAGTAAAACTGCTTTCAAGTAAAGGAAATGCAGGTCATTGGAGGTTAAGTTATGCTCCCACTGTCACCATATGCTGGTTATGGGAGGGTAACAGCTACGCTCACACTGTCGTAATGCTGTAGATGTTGCTGGTAGTTATGCCAACTGAATGAAGATAATATGATTAGTGTGGTGGCCTTTGAGTAATAGGCAATGATACTTGAGTGTTCTCCAAATTGGCCCGATATCTTGGTTGTGAAGCGAAGCCACAGCTCATTGCTGGATCTTGACATGTAGAATTAAAGCCACAGTTCATAAACTGAAGCAAAGACCAGAAGATGAGGAAGGGATAATGTTTCGGTCCGTTCTGGATCATTATCAGGTCGACTGACAATCAACTCAATAATGGTCCAAGACAGACTGAAACGTCGTTGTCTCCTCCTCTTCTCGTGTGTGGTTTGGTCATCATATTTTCAGCCACATTACTGTGACTCGTCGTCTGCATGAAGCAAAGACGTTTGTGATGTACCAAATGTGTCAGAATAAGTGGTTGGGTTACATGAAATCCTGTTTATTCATATCAAAGTGAATGCAGGCTAATTGATTGTACTTAGCCTCAAATCTTGTGACAAATTTCTATTAAAATGATTAAGTTTCCAGGAATTACCTGTATACATATACTTTAATAAAATAATTCAAATGTGGCAAGCAATTCAGAAAAACATCAAGGGAAGACTTTTACATTAACATCAGCTCACCATAATAATGGGATACCACATTTTATTGGAACTGCCAAGATCAGTGTTCAAGCCAAGGACTGAACTTGAGGTCATTTGCTTTAATAACCTCAGAACTGGTTACTTAATTGTAGATGATAGGAAACATGCTAAACTTTCTCAGAAAAACATAAAAAGTAAGCAGGACTTTAGCATGACTGATGTTGTCTTAGTTTTGCTTAGCAGAAATATGTATGTTGTATTTAGCATACCTTTTTCATATTGTAAAATGAGTTTCAAATTTTGAGCATATTGTGACAGGAATTCTGGCATTACTAGATAAATCTGTATACTTTTAGCCATAACAAAATTTAGCATAATTTTGTATTAGTACCACATGCTTTCTATTGATATACAGTATAGTCCAGCAGCTGCACTAATAACTTATTAATTTCATTGTCTTTGCATAAAGATTCTTCCTTTCACTCACTTTTAAAAGCAAACAACCATTGGCTAGTCATATTATTTGCAGTAATTTTAGCATTAATGAATTATTATTCAAGTTGTCTTTTATTTAAGGGATTCTCAGGGCTCTTCTGCCATTCCTTCCTTAACATCTGTTTCAGCTGTGACAGTCGTAAGTTAGGATTCTCTTTTTTAATCTGAGGAAGTCTTACTGATTCAAAGGCTTTGAAAGCAGCAGCCATTCTCCTCTCTGGATGACGGTCTGTCGAGTCATCCGGAACACTGCAATACGAAAAGTTATGCATAAGTAAACTGTATTCTGAATCTACTGTAAATATGTAGCTTTTGCAAAATTTCAAATTCAAATTTTTCAAATTTTGTATTCAGGTAAAAGTACATACATAGATGATGAGTTACAAACATATTTACAGATAGAGCTAGTGCATACAATACCTAAAGCCACTAACACGCATAGCGTTTCGGGCAAAAATAGCACAATGCGTTTGAGCTTTAACGCAGAAAAGCACACACATAGTTATGACCATTTATATGCCCTTATATAACAATACTAATCATTTTAATTCCCAAAGTACTATATGTAAGTGCAGAGAATGATAGAATACAGAGTATGAAACAAGAATAAGATACCAAAACACATACAGTACTTGGGAAGTCTGAAAGCTACTCTGATGTTAAAATAGGTAGAATCAATTAACATTTTTATTAAGTAAATTTCCTAAGCACCTAGCTTCCCATATGGAAAAATTAAACAGTAAATTACAAAAACAGAGCAGCGAGTGTAATGAAATGCCACGTTCTGGGTAGCTTCATCGATAGTTTACCTCAGCTTACCTCACTGGCAGCCTAGAACCTCAAGAAATATGCCATCGATAACCAAACCTCACAACAGAAGATGAAGAGACGACGATGTTTCAGTCCGTCCTGGACCATTATCAAGTCAATTGTCTTGATAATGAACTTGATAATGGTCCAGGATGGACCAAAATGTCATCGTCTCCTCATCTTCTGGTGTGTGGTTTGGTCATCATATCTTCAGCCACGTTATTGTGACTCATCGTCTACAAGTATGCCAACCTCTATGACTCACCCTTGCCCACTGGAAACAAGTATCATTTCAGACCAACTTGTTAGGTTAAATCACCTGGAAAATGACAGGCATGTACTAGAAAACCATCATATCCACATTCTGAGAACCAAAAGTCGTACAGCCTGTGAACTGCCGGGCATACAGCCTTGGGCTAAGATCACAAACCCAGCACCTGGGTGAGGAAGCATTGCCCCAGGGCATAGAGAGATAGCACCAGGGCATGTAATCAAGCAATACTAGCCGATTTGCTTATGCTCGAGCTGTCATTTCATATATGTCCCTAGCTGCATACCCTGCCAATACGTAGACATACTTGTGATAATTGGCACCCCAACCTGGGGAATGAGAAAGACATATGGTTCTATGGATAGTGATACCAGAACTGGCAAGAAGGTATAACATGGCTCATGGAAATGTCTTCAGATATTTTCCCACCTCCCCATACACACAAAATTAAAAATTTTGCAAAAATGGTACAGTAGCAGAGAAGACCCCTCTAAATTATAGACCAGCAGCATTAACAAGCATGGCAGTCAAAACACTAGAAAAATTTGTTAAAACTAAATGGCTAGAACACCAGGATATTAAGGACGTAATAACAGACAGACAGTATGGTTTCCAAATAGGAAGATCCTACGTACCAAATCTACTTCGTTTTTATGATAGAGCTATAGAGATTCTATAGGAATGAGATGGTTGGGTCGACTGTCTATATGGACCTAAAATAGGCTCTTGACAGAGTTCCCCACAAGAGGCTGTTTTTGAAACTGGATAAAATGATTAAAGAAGAAAAGTCTGAAAATTTTAAGACAAGATAAGGCCTTTCTTATGGTCATTGGACTGATTACCACAAAGCCACGAATGAAGCTAAAACACATCATCAGATCGCTAAACTGTAGTGTTAATTTTAATATACCTTTAACAGTATGAAATAAGAAATGCATGTTAAAGGTATAGATTTTAGATTATTGTGCAGTACTAACAATCATGGCCAACTTTTGATAACATATGTTACTATTTGCTATTTGCAAATACAGTAGTAGAATATTTTACAATTTATTACTTACCTCAAAGCAGATAATGCAGCATCAATACCACTTGCAGACACAATTTCATCAGTGTCTCTATTAAGGTTTTCAACCAAGGGTACATCCAAGTGTGTTTCAATCGATTCTTTCTCTGCTTCTTGTTTTTCTCGATTTTTCTGAAAAGTTAAATTATACAATTGAAGGTAGGCAAAAATATGGGCAGTGCTGATATTTATATTTTATTTTTCTGTCGCTGTTTCCTAGAAATAATTTCTCTAGGAAAAAAGCACCACCACATTCCAGTAATGCATCTATAGCAGCATGTCCACTGCTTCAATGACTGAAAGAGAATTGTGTGTTTAGCGATGACACTTATTGAATGTTGCAGCTCAAGGGTTAATAGAGAAGGCCTCGGGAGAGAGGTGAGCATACATGGTGTTGGACCACTGCTGTTAAATGCTATGAAAAGTTTCTATGTAAAAAGTAGTGCATATGTAAGAATTAATGATGCAATGAGCGATTAGTTTGATATTAATACTGATGTTTACCATGAATGTCACCTTGGCTGTTCAATATACACATGGATGTATTCTTGAAGGTGGCCAAGATAATTTGAAATGAATTAGATGTACTAGAAAAGTATACAATATTGGAAAAAGATGTAGATGCTGCTGTTAAAAGTTAATATGAACAAAATTCAAGTTATGGAGGTAGAGAGAAGGAAATTTTGTATGAAATACATGTGAACGGTGAAATGGTTTAAGTAGTTTACATATCTAGAGCATGACTTATAAATTAAGAATTGAACTGCTGCTTTCCTACTATGGGCACATTTGATTGTGTTTTGTACCCCTTAAACATAATACAGAGTACAAAACACAATCAAATGTGCCCATAGTAGGAAAGCAGCATGTAAAGGATTTAGGAATAATGATGTCTGACGACTAACATTTAGGGAGCATAACCAAGCTAATACTGTGTTAGCCAGAAAAATGATAAGATGAATTATGAGAACTTTCAAATCCCGGGATCCCATCACAATGGTTGTACTATACAAATCACTTGTACTGTACCATCTTGAGTATTGCTCAGTACTCACTTCCTGCTTCAAAGCAGGAGATTGCTGAAAATGAGGGAATACAGAGAACATAGACGCGATAAAGAACCTAAATTATTGGGATCGTCTCAAAGCTCTCCAAATTTACTCACAAGAAAGGAAATGGGAAAGATATAAAATAATATACACGTGGAAAATACTGGAGGGCCAGGGGGCCCAAATCTATACAGTAAAATAACAACATACCGGAGTGAACGATATGGAAGAAAATGCAGAATAGAACCAGTGAAGAGCTGGGGTGCCATAGGCACAATCAGAGAACACTGTATAAACATCAGAGGTCCACGGTTGTTCAACATCCTCCCAGCGAGCATAAGAAATATTCCTGGAACAACCATGGACTGTGATGGATATGTGAGCCTGTGGGCTGCTCCAAGCAATAGCCTAGTGGACCAAACTCTCACAAGTCACTCCTGGCCTCAGGGTGGGCTTGGGGAGTGAAAGAACTCCCAGAACCCCATCAACCAGGTATCAAGCAGGAACATAACGAAATGATCTTTTCTGGTGAGGTTTCTGGTAGATCCTTGTAGCTTGCACCCTGGCAAAGCAAAGCCTTGAGAGGTGCACCAAGCCTCTGAGACCTACACTGACTTACCAGGAGCCAAGACCAGAATCCAGCGCTCTACAAGGCAATGGGAACTTCAGGATAAGATCAACTTAAAACCAAGAAAAATTTACATGTTATATTACTGACCACAGAAATCAATCAATTTTTGAGGTAAACAAGCCAAATGATCACTGTTACATATGAACAACACTAACTTTGAAATGTCCAAGTCACTTGAAGTCTCAACCAATTCCCACTCACTTATCAGTCACCAGAACTGAAACTCCCAATACTCCTGGGAAAGAAAGGCTCATGGGAACTTATTAAGGGACCCAACACACACACACACACACAAAAAAAACAGCGCTGAATGTAATCAAATGCCTCTTTCTTGGGAGTGGTCTTGGTGGCTCACAGTAGTCACACATCAGTTCTCAAGAGTCCTTAATAGCTTACCAGAAACCAGAAACTAAAACCTTGCCTCCCCCCCCCCCTTACAGACACACAGGTAGCAGGGGATTTATAATCAGCCTCACCAAAGAAACCTGGCCTCCTTACAGAGATACAGGTAGCAGAGGATACATGGTCACCCCTCACCTCACCAAAGAAACCTGGGCCCCTGTACAGACACACAGGTAGCAGGGAATTCATGATCAGCCTCGCCAAAGAAACCTGGCCCCCTAAGGTCCCTTGGTGAATGGCAAGGTTCACATAAAGTGAACAAACAATGCAGGCAATGCTTCACAAATGATCCACCCACTAGTTAGAACATAAGAACATAAGAACAAAGGTAACTGCAGAAGGCCTATTGGCCCATACGAGGCAGCTCCTATTCTATAACCACCCAATCCCACTCATATACTTGTCCAACCCGCGCTTGAAACAATCGAGGGACACCACCTCCACCACGTTACGCGGCAATTGGTTCCACAAATCAACAACCCTGTTACTGAACCAGTATTTACCCAAGTCTTTCCTAAATCTAAACTTATCCAATTTATACCCATTGTTTCGTGTTCTGTCTTGTGTTGATATTTTTAATACCCTATTAATATCCCCCCTGTTATGTCCATTCATCCACTTGTAAACCTCTATCATGTCACCCCTAACTCTTCGCCTTTCCAGTGAATGCAACTTAAGCTTTGTTAATCTTTCTTCATATGAAAGATTTCTAATTTGGGGAATTAACTTAGTCATCCTACGTTGGACACGTTCAAATCCATTCGTGAATTTATATCCATTCTATAATACGGCGACCAAAACTGAACTGCATAATCTAAATGGGGCCTAACCAGAGCAAGATATAGCTTAAGAACCACACCAGGTGTCTTGTTACTAACGCTTCGATTAATAAATCCCAGTGTCCTATTCGCCTTATTACGAACATTCATGCATTGATCCTTTTGTTTTAAATTCTAACTAATCATAACTCCCAGATCCCTTTCGCAATCCGACTTCGCAATCTCAACACCATCTAGCTCGTATCTTGTAACTCTATCATCATTTCCTAGCCTCAGAACTTTACATTTATCAGCATTAAACTGCATTTGCCAATCATTTGACCATTTCAAAACCCTATCTAGATCAACTTGAAGTGATAGTGAGTCCTCCTCCGAATTAATTTCCCTACCGATTTTCGTACTCCCCCTTGGCAACAGCTGACCACTACCTGATGAGTTCTTTGCTGCATTGTTGGTTTACTGTATGTGAATTTGCAGTCATGTTTTGCTTCACTTCATTTCTGGGGGTTTACTTCTTCAGTGAGGGTGATCATGAATCCCCTTGCTACCTGTGCCTGTGAGGGAGGGGGGGGGCCCAGGTTTTGACCTCTTCTCTCCAATAAGCTATTAAGGACTCCTAGGCCTAGCAATGGAGCCACCATTATGCATCTCCAGAAAAGACATTCTGGAGTGAAGGAGGAGGGGGATAGCAGAAACAATGTGATGACTGAAAGGAAAGTTTAGAAAGGAAAGACACCTTTCCTATGTTACTCTCCTATTTTCTGCATGCGTGCACCCTGTGAACGTGGGAAGCATAAAAATAATGAAGATAAACCATACCTGTAACTGGTATGCGGTCACTTTTTGCGGTGGAAGTTTAGGCACTATTTCTGCCACTTCATCTTCTGCTAAAGCTCGATTTTGAGCTTTTCTTTCCAGTTCTGCCTGGCGCTTCTTATCGCGATCCTCCTGTTAACACAGTGCATTAAATTTTGTATTAATTAGATATTCACTGGCATGGTACCACATAATACAGGTTTCCTGATATACAATAGAAAACACAAGCATATAAGCTTATGAAAATTTTTAGTACAGTATACTGTATATTTTATATGCAGAACATACATTATTACAATCACATGAATTATGAAACTCTGGAAGGAAAAAATTCAAAATTATTTGAACATTAGCAATGAAATGAACACTGTACTGTTAGAATTTGTCACTACTACCAGTGATAAGAACACCAACAGCACCACAACACACATGCTTGCCGCAGCTCAACCCACACAAGCAAAACTAGTGAGTACATTTATTGTCAAGTATTTTACAGATAGGCTTAATGAATCAATGGCTTAAATGCCACTTTACGAAACTATGAGATTGTGCAGAAACAAAATTTATGTACAGTAATTATTTTTAATGAAACAGTACATAATTACAAATATAACCCTGATAAAGTTATGCCATGAATGTGCATTGAACATCTCTCTGCACAGGGAGAAGTCACACTGTCATACTGGTGCTGCTACCTGGTGGTGGTTTGAGGTAGCATCTATGCAGGCCAACTTGTATTTAGTGAAAGTGATTCTTGGCAGTTCCCGTGATGCCAAGTACAGGCAGTGCTAAAAAAGGTTTTGAGTTATTTGAATGAGCCTTAAGAGGCCATTTTGGAGCAGATTGAGTACCCACCCCAACTGTGCAGCACCATCCTATTAAGGTTTCCCAATGTCAAGAAAATGGTAAAATTAAAGTGTCCTCTCCTAACCTACCAGAGAACCGTACACAGAAAATGGGAGAGTACATCACTGTCGTGAGCCACTTCAATTTTTTGCCTTATGTAATGCACATGAGCAAAAATCGACATTCTTTGTAAGAGGCCAGGTTGGATTGTGAATGATGCTCTTCTGGGGATTATCAAAATCTTGTTCAAGAGAGCAACCGAGTGGTGTAACTCATTAACACAAATGAAAATTGCTGTACTTACCTTTCTTGCTAATTTCTTTTTAATTTGCTTGTCATCATCATCCCAAAATGCTTCCTCTTCAGCCTTATCTTTCTTCAGCTTTTCCTGTGCAGCAGCCTCAGCTTTCCGAGCCTTGGCCACAGCTGCCTTGCTGTTTTCTCCTTGGAATTTTTTGGGCATCTTCTAACTAGCAACTCCTGAAAACTATTAATGCACAAAATATAAATTACAAAAATATTATCACTTAACTTTCTGATAATAAGTCATGTAGTTTTATTGGGTTGTAAGGATTACTTTGGGTTTTGTCCATTAGAGACCAGGTCTTCACATGTGGTACTGTGGAACCTCGATTCAACGAACCTTGATTGAGCAAATCTCCAGTTGGAACACACACTTTCCAAGCTGCCAGACTTACTCACCAGATTCGACGGACAAGAAGTAGGTAATGTTTCACCTAGGAGTAAATAGTATATAAGAGTTAGGCACCTGCTATGGCATGCATCCTGCAGAAGGTTGGTAGTTTACCTAGAGGTATGGTCTTAAAATATGCCTAAGTACTTTAACTTCCTGTCCCTCGACTCAAAGTTGGGATCTTGGATTCAATTCCCAGGTGGGACTGAAATGGTTGGACATGTTTCCTCTCATCTAATGCTCTGTTCACCTAGCAGTAAATAGGTACCCAGGAGTTAGGCAACTGTTGTAAGGGTGCATCCTGGGAAAGGTCAGTAGTTTGACCTTTGGGGGACCTCGATACAAGTCTAAAGTACAGTACCTGTACATATGAAGGAGGACTGAATGGTCCCGGTAGTACTGTCAGGATCGTTCTTGACGCACAATCGAGAAGTCCAGGTTCGAATCCCTAGCGGGACAGAAATGATTGGGCACATTACTGCTGTTCACCTAGCAGTGAGTAGGTAATACTGAGCTAGTCAGCTTGTTGTGGGGTTGCATCCTTGCATCCTGCATTCGGCCTTGGGGGGATGGGGGGACCTAGATAAAAGCCAAAATGTGTATATTACATTCTGGCTTCCTGCCCCCCCGACATAATGAATTAATATAAAAATATAGCTGCTCTGGAGAAAGTTCAACACCAGGTGCCAAAAATCTTTCCATAACTATGTCAAGTATCCCACCAGGAACAGCCGAGGGTCACTGGGCTAACAACACTACAAACCAGACATGACAAGGCTCATCTCATCAAAACTTTTAAAATACTGAACAATTTGGAGGATATCGGTCCAGACCACTTAGTTAAAAGATCTGATGTAACACAAATATGGCACAACGGTTTCAAGCTTAACAAGCAACAAAGTAGGACAAAACAGATACTTTTTCCCCATAAGGCTATACCAAATAATAGAACAGCCTACCCGTCGAAGCCAAAACGCTACTGTAAATCAAGATCCATCTCAATAAAATCATCAGGAAATATGGTGAGAAACCCCTAACAGGCCGCAGGTTTCCTGTCGAGGCCACAAGAGAGATAATGGCCCTCAGGTAAATTCAGGGAAATAAAACATCCAGTGTGCGAATATAGTGTACGATAAGATCTCCCAAGAGGTTCTTGCCACGCTAAGAAAACCGCTAAGTCGCTCCGTTTCTGCCCCGTAGATGGCTGGGTGTACACTTGTATGGGATGAGGGTGGAGAGAGAGGAGGAGGCAGGAGGCCAGGAGAGCCACAATACGCACCTGGAGTCTGATCTCCGCCTGGCACAGCCGCCGCCACAGTTGACAAACTCTCCTGCCGCTCTCACTTCACCCTCAACCATTGATTTATTTTAAGGACAAGTGAAATATTTTCAAACAATATATTGTCAATTAGGATTCATTTTATTATTAAAATACAAGTTTCTAGGGTAATACTTTAAAATAATTTGTTTCAGCTGATTATCGGAAATTCTAGAAATAAATCCTGGGGGTCGCTTTCAGTGTAATTTTGGCATGGATTTATTTGTTTAATATCTCTAATAACATGTATGGTTTATCGACGTTTACTGTCGTTAGCAATATATTAGTATGTTCTGGTAGCAGTATTTCTTGTAAGAATATAAGAATGAAGGTAACTGCAGAAAGCCTATTGGCCCATACGAGGCAGCTCCTATGTGTATATCCACTCAAACTACAAATACAACAAATACAAAGATTCATTCATATAAACTCCTTCATATAAATGTCTAACCTACGCTTGAAACAATCAAGGGATCCAACTTCTATAATGTTACGCGGTAATTGGTTCCACATATCAACAACCCGGTTACCAAACCAGTATTTACCCATTAGTATTATCCATTTATACCCATTGTTCGTGTTCTATTTTGTGTTGATACTTTTAATTAATACCCCCTATTAATAATCAAGGGATTAATAATCAAGGGATTATTAATATCTAAGCGAATTTTGGTTGTGTGGAGACTCACAAAAGTTGAAAAAAGTTGAACAAATTAACTCTGGAGTTGCATTTATTTAAAAATATTTTTAATTGTACATATATTAAATGTCAGCAAACATGTACACTTGTCTACAACAAGTCACTTGAACTCCAAACTTTTCCAGATATTCTAAAAAAAAAAAGGCGAGAGTAACCCCAGTCCATAAATGTGGTGATCTCACTGATGTCAACAACTTCAGACCTATATCAATTCTGCCAAACTTGTCAAAAATATTTGAAAAACTAACCTACAAGCAGCTTTACTCTTATCTAGCCAAACACAATATACTAAGCTCTTGTCAATATGGCTTCAGACCCCAAAAAAGCACTAACGATGCACTTATTAGTATGATTAACTTGATACATGCAGCTCTTGATAAAAATGAGTTCCCTGTTGGGTTATTTGTGGACCTATGTAAGGCTTTTGACACTGTCAACCACCAAAACCTTCTTCTTAAATTACATCATTATGGAGTCAGAGGTTACTCCCTGCAATACCTTCAGTCCTACCTTACTGACAGGCTCCAGTATGTTTATGTGAATAATTCCATTTCTCCGACACTACCTATAAACATCGGTGTTCCACAGGGCAGCATACTTGGCCCTATCCTCTTTCTCATCTACATTAATAACCTTCCAAATGCCTCTCAACACCTCAAACCAATCTTATTTGCTGATGACACAACTTTCATCTTCTCCAGTCCTGACCCTCTTGCTCTGAATGTCACAGTGAATACTGAGCTAAATAAAGTCCATCTTTGGCTAACTGCCAACAAACTCACCCTTAACATTGACAAAACTTTCTATATTTTGTTTGGTAATAAATCCTCAAATAAAATTAATTTAAGAATAAACAATATACAAATCAGTAGTAAAGTTGATGGTAAATTCCTTGGTGTCCACATTGATAACAAGCTGAATTTCCAGGGACACATTCTAAATATAGCAAAAAAAGTTTCTAAAACTGTTGGCATTCTTTCTAAGATCAGATATTATGTTCCTCGCCCTGCCCTGGTGACGCTCTATTACTCTCTCATCTATCCTTATCTCAAATATGGTATCTGTGCTTGGGGCTCTACTACCCAAAATCATTTACGTCCTCTAATTACCCAACACAAAGCTGCTATTAGAACAATATCTAACTCTGGCCCCAGACAGCACTCGGTACCCTTACTCAAATCTCTGAATATGTTAGATATTAAGTCACTGCACATCCTCTCTTGTGTACTCTATATATTTAAAACTCTGAACTGTAATGTCAGTCCTGACCTTCAACGCTTCCTAGAAGGTTGTAACAGAACCCATGGGCACCACCGGGGAGCCGGTCGGCCGAGCGGACAGCACGCTGGACTTATGATCCTGTGTTCGATCCCGGGCGCCGGCGAGAAACAATGGGCAGAGTTTCTTTCACCCTATGCCCCTGTTACCTAGCAGTAAAATAGGTACCTGGGTGTTAGTCAGCTGTCACGGGCTGCTTCCTGGGGGTGGAGGCCTGGTCGAAGACCGGGCCGCGGGGACACTAAAGCCCTGAAATCATTTCAAGATAACCTCAAGATAACCACACCAGAAACAAATACCTATTTGATATTCCAAGAGTTAGACTTAAAAATGCTCCTATCCAATGAGATTGCTATTCAGGCGATATATAATTCTATTTTACTAGAATTATTATATATAATTCTATATCTTCCGTCTGTTCCCAGTAGCTAATGGATAATAGTCCAGAAAATGAAAGAGGTGCTTTTTGAGCGCTCAATCTAAGATCAATCTAAGAATGCAGGCGATGAGTCACAATAACGTGGCTGAAGTATGTTGACCAGACCACACACTGGAAATTGAAGAGACGACGACGTTTCGGTCCGTCCTGGACCATTCTCAAGTCGAAACGTCGTCGTCTCTTCAATTTCTAGTGTGTGGTCTGGTCAACAATCAATCTAAGAAAATTGGATCCCATTTTTCTGTATGGATCTGTATTTCTCTACAATATATATTCCGTTTTGTAATTGAGTTTTATGGGAGGCCGGGGGCGGCCGGGGGCGCTCGCGGTTGTTATCTGATGTGCCATTTTTCTCAATATCTTCTGATATGGGTCTTGACTGATTTGGCTGAGAGACAGTTCACCATCAGCTGGCTGTCAGCACTGTGGGGAAATGTCCGACAGACCACTGGAACATTATCTAACACAGTGCACAGTTACAACCACAACAGACCACTGGAACATTATCTAACACAGTGCACAGTTACAACCACAACAGACCACTGGAACATTATCTAACACAGTGCACAGTTACAACCACAAAAGACCACTGGAACATTATCTAACACAGTGCACAGTTACAACCACAACAGACCACTGGAACATTATCTAACACAGTGCACAGTTACAACCACAACAGACCACTGGAACATTATCTAACACAGTGCACAGTTACAAACCCATTAAGATTTCAACTTAGATTCAACAGAAGTTGTTAAACACATGGGACAAAATCTTACAGAAGCGACCATACGAGTCATAAATACTAACACTCCGCCCAAGTAAAACAGAAACAAGCAACACTTAGTGGGCCAGCCAGAGGCTTAGGCCCCGCGCAGGAATATCCCTGCCAAAAAAAAAAAACACACACAGTTGGGGCCACAGTGGCTTTGACAGGTATTCAGCAGCAGGTGTCCATGATATACTTCATAACATGTATGATGAGAGTATCGGGGTACAGGTTATCCCACAGACTGCAAGCGAGCGTCACGGCGCCTCCAGGGAAGGCTGGTTAAGCTCTCCTCCTCCACCCTGGATAGTATTTCCAATTTCCAGGACAGTTCCAGATGGCTTCCTAAGCTGGGCTCAGCTCATGGGCAATTTTTCACCCACGCTTTTACCTTTCATAACCAGTTATTATTATTATTATTATTATTATTATTATTATTATTATTATTATTATTATTATTTGTACAGAGACATCACAGACTGAAATCACAGACTGCCAGCCGCGACTTCTACCACTATACCACACTGACCTTGTAAAATATAACAGATCAGGGTGGTGCAGCGGTAGAGGTTGCATCAGGTAAGGAAGAATGCCCAATCGTCTCTCCCTGACGCTGGAATTTAACTCGAGAGTCTAGACCATTCGGTTGTGAGCCGACTGCGTTAACCACTACGCCACAGAATTATATATATATATATGACAATGTCAGACCACGGAGGAAAAATGAAACAGGAATTTCCTTAAGTACTTTCGTATATTAAATACATCTTCAGAAGGACCTTCTGAAGATGTATTTAATATACGAAAGTACTTAAGGAAATTCCTGTTTCATTTTTCCTCCGTGGTCTGACATTGTCACATTCTTAATCACGTGTTTATTTTCGTGATATACACACACATATATATATATATATATATATATATATATATATATATATATATATATATATATATATATATATATATATATATATATATATATATATATATATATATATATATATATATATATATATATATATATGTGTGTATTACAAGTGTGACGAGAATCTGGAATAGAGTAGCAGCTATTGTGTCAGGTATTGTGCCAATCGCATATTAATAAAAACAAAGTAAAACAAATTGCTTGACACCTCTACGGTGTGAGAGCTGCGGGTAAAAACCAGAGAATAAAAACTTCAAACATTAAATATAACAAAAAATTACTAATTTTACACAAAATGATAAATAACAATTAATGAAAATAAAACCCCTTAGTCACTTGGCTTACACACAGTCAAACGAGAAATATATACATGTGAAATTTACGTTAAAGGAGAAGGTAATACTTTATACAAAATGCTATGTGCGTCTACCGTCACCTCGTCATCTACGGGGGCGAGAGTAGATGTTACAGCTTTGAGCACTCGAAGGGTAATCTAACGTTCTGGGTGTCGTTGTTTAAGATTCAGCTACTGGGAACAAAAAGTTCCAACTAGCACGGGCTATGGTGAGCCCGTAGTGGGCTTACCTGGCACAGGAGCGGGACTATAATTGTGTGAACGTTCAGGACGCTGGCAGAGTTTCATATATGGGCGGTGACGTCATATTTGGCGCGCATTCTGGAGTTTTAACAAGAAGCGCGCAGTTTAACGATCGAGAGAGGTCGTTAGCTGGTGGCGTCTGATCAACCGGCGACACAGCGAGTGCAGGTGTCACTGGTATTAGAGTTTGGAGGGTGGGAGGAGGTGCGTCTAGACAATACTTTTGGACACGAAAGATTATTGAATCTTGATGTTGGAGCATGCAGATACGTTGATGAGTAGGTGGTAAAGGAACAGGCAGGATCTACTGCTAAACAGGAGATTACCGTAACACAAGCACATTTTGGTGTGTAGAGTAAATAATGAGAGAGGCTGGACCTGCCCGTGATTCTAACATCTGTTGATGACTCTACCAGCAGCTGCTCGTACACGGGTTCAGGATATATATCCCATTATTGTATCTGGAGCTCAATGGGTCTATATGGCTATAATCCCCACTTGAGCTGCCTATCTTCCCCTCGATGCCATCATATTAAGGTAATCCTAAATGACGGAAGCTCTGCTTCACGAGATGGCGGCGGGGCCCTCCGCTCCATCTTTGTTGTTCTCTCCATTTATTATTTGTTGTTCACTCTATTCTTTTTTTGTAGTATCTGGAATATTTTTGATGAATACGAACCATAGTCCAACTCCATCAACCACACAGTTAAGAAGAGACTAACAGTCATCGGCTGTAACCTGAGAATATTCTGAGATTTGGGTTAGCTCCACAACAAACTCATTGTTATTCAGATATAACGAAGTCCACGAAACCCCATTTTAAACCTAAAAAGTGAAATATAAACAGCCATGACAAAAGATCTGTCAGGTGAATGTGCATGAGTGATAGAATACGTGCTGGCGAGGCTGGTGTTTGCAATGTGTTTGTGCATCAAAAGCCATCCGTGATCCAATATTTCTGTCCCATCGTGCCTCTTCCGCTCACGCCCATCCTATGAAACTAAATATTCAGCACTACATCAAAAAATTGCATTATTTATTGACACCATTGCATGTTTGGGCACAGTTCACGGATTTAGAAATATTTGACGAAAGAGTTTTTTTTTATGAAATGAATCCTAACATTTCTGTTTTGCTAAACACTACTCGGTGAAGCCACAAGACTAATAGGGCTCTGTCATATCTACATTTGAAACTGTGTATGGAGTTTGTCTCCACCACATTACCACATCACATTCCAGTTGCTAACTACCCTGACACTGAACAAAATTCTTTCAGACGTCTCTGTGGCTCATTTGAGTATTAAGTTTCCACCTGTACTCACCTATTTGTGCTTGCGGGGTTGAGATCTGGCTCTTTGGTCCCGCCTCTCAACTGTCAATCAACTGGTGTACAGGTTCCTGAGCCTATTGGGCTCTATCATATCTACACTTGAAACTGTGTATGGAGTCAGCCTCCACCACATCACTTCCTAATGCATTCCATTTGTCAACTACTCTGACACTAAAAAAAATTCTTTCTAATATCTCTGTGGCTCATTTGGGCACTCAGCTTCCACCTGTGTCCCCTAGTGCAAGTGCCCCTTGTGTTAAATAGCCCGTCTTTATCTACCCTGTCAATTCCTCTGAGAATCTTGTACGTGGTGATCATATCCCCCCTAACTCTTCTGTCTTCTAGCGACGTGAGGTTTAACTGTGTCCCCTTGTTCGTGTTCCTCCCAGACCGGTAGCCCCAAGAATCAAACCCTAATAACCAACTCCATATTCATTACTTGCACCAAAGAACATACCAACATATGAATATGTAAATAAACCCCTAATATTACGAATAATTTAGTTTACAAATGTAAATATTGGGCCACTAGGCTACCGCATTCTATACCACAATAACGATGGAGGCGCGCTCACCACCCGGGCCGCACCAACAAGACCTTTGGACCAATTCATCATTCCCTCCGCGGACTCTTCCTTTCATCCATTAATATTCATCATTTCGCCTCCTCTGTTCTCTCTTCACTCCCCTCATCCGTCCCTGCCCCTCGTCCTCACTAAGAGGGTTATTTGATTGTAGTGAATATGAATTGTGTTCTCCAACCTAACAGAAAATCATTAATATCCAGATAATATTTATCCGAATTCGGAATAATAAGCACCAAAAGATTTAATGACAAATCTCATGGAAGTCCACACTAAATATATGTCCATGTTTATTCTGGAAATACACGTAGAGATTCCGGTTTTTATTGATAGGTTGTATCAAGATTCATAGCCTATGGTACAAGGAATTAATGGCGACCGAACCACAACTCACAAGATGGGAGAAGCGACGACGTTTCGGTCCGTCTTGAACCATTACCAAGTCGTGTGATAGAACAGAAGAGTTATTAATGAAGATTAAGCCACCAACAAGGTGGCACGGGCATGAATAGCCCGTAAAAAAGACAAGGAAGTACAAGCAAATATAAGCTAAGAGATTAAGATGAGAGGTAAGAGAAGGTAAGAATAGCGTAAATGTAAGAATATGGTAATAATAGGATGAATGTAGGAATAAGGTAAGAATAGGTGAATGTAGGGATAAGGTAATGATAGGATGAATATGAAAATAAGGTAAGAAAAAGATGAATGTAAAAATAAGGTAAGGAAAGGATGATTGTAAGGATAAAAATAAGTGGAAAGATAAGAATAAGAAAAAGGGGGGGGGGGGAGAGCAGGAATAAGCAACAGTGACAAAGCCTGACATATATTCGCGGCCCCCCTGTTCCTTCTCCTCTGAGATATCGCTGGCTCCTGTTCCTTCCCTTTCTGACGAATATCGCTGGCCCCTGTTTCTTCCCTTTCTGACGAATATCGCTGGCCCCTGTTCCTTCCCTTTCTGACGAATATCGCTGGCCCCTGTTCCCCTGACCATCTTTTTTTCCCGCTCGCTGTGTGTTTTGTTTGTGTGTGTGTAAAGAGGAGGGGGGGGGGGGGTAGCGTACGCGTGTGCGTGTGGTGGCCGCCCAAGCCTCGCACGCTCACGTCTCCAGTTACTCTTTACTTTCCCCTTGTTGGGTGACCAGGAGTGTCCCCTCGCGCTCCCAGTGGACTGATCACTTTACCGCCACTAATTGCTAAATGTAGGGAGTGGCGGTGTGTGGTGTAGGAGGCGCTGTATGGGGTGCGAAGGTGCCCTGAAGGTCTCTGTAGGGGACCTAGGGTATTTTCTGAAGGGGACCTAGGAGGTTCATTAAGGGATTTAGGGGCCTCTGTAAGGGACTAATGGGTCTCTGAGGGGGAGCTAGGGGACTCTCTAGGAGATCTAGGTGCTCTGAGGGGACCTAGATGCTTCTGTAAGGGACCTAGGGGGTGTCTTTAGGGTACATATAGAGGGCTGACTGTAGGGAACATATAGGTGTGTCTCCAAGGGACATGTAACCTTACACATTTAACCTTGCAAATGTATATTCACATAACCTCTATCCCTGCAGAATTATATATATGCCTGAGCCATGATTGATAAAGATTAAGCCACCCAAGAGGTGCCACGGGCATGAATAGCCCGTAAGCCTGAGCCATCTTCTGCAGGTGTATATATACCCGACCTCTATGCTTGCAACGCTCTTTATTTGTAGATTTATATACATCTGACTTCTCCTCTGGCACGGGCTCACCATAGCCCGTGCTACTTGGAACCTGTTCCGAGTAGCTGAATCTATAACAACAATAACATCCTGACAGAGGTATGTACACCTGACTTTTCTCCTGTAATATCTCTATATATGTAGCTTTATAACCTTGCGTAATAAAGTGTACAACATAAAAAAAGGGGAATGGTAGGATAAGTGAACACTCATACGTATTCAGAATTAAATGACAAGTTTTTCTCCGAATGCTCTGTGTTCCCTTCTTCGAGGTTATGGGTCCCTACAATTGCATCTTTAACCCTTAACTTTGCTAGCAATTAGATCACGCAAGAAGATTATAAACTTAGATGATTATGAGCATGAACGACCCTCAGGGCAGCCTGGTGCGTCTGAGGCACCTAATTACCCCTTACCACCATTCCTGAGTTATGTCCTCAATGGCCAGTTTGACCTTCGCGTGGCGGGAAACATTCTCGCTTAATCCTCACCTTGGTCCTGGAATGACTTCGATCCATAAGTCAGTGGGCAGCAGACTAAGGAAGTATACCACACAGCGTTCTTGGGGTGTATACACAGAGAGGTGTACCCTGCTTGTTGGTTGTATATATTGAGAGTTTACTATAGTCCAGGACTTAAGTATTCGTGCTGGTTGGTCAGTAAGGTATTTTGGTGGCCTTAATAACCTTAAATAACACGAGGTTTGTGATGTAAGGCAGTTGTGGTCCATCTTACCTGATGTAACCTGGGACTTTACAAGCTTACTGACGTCAGGAGGTAGTTTTGGCGACGCCAGGGAAAAGGTTCTGGCGACGTCAGGAGGTAGTTTTGGCGACGCCAGGGAAAAGGTTTTGGCGACGTCTAGAGCCAGTTTATTCAAGACTAAAAACAAAACCACATTATGACCTCTACTTGGGTGAGTGAGGAAGGGATCGCCAGGACCACAAGATTACTTGGTGACGTCACTATCGACCTCGTCTGACCTCGGCCCCAGACTCACAGTGTCCGGGAAACATAAAACCAAAGTTATTGCAGACCATTTGCAAGGCGGTGAGGTCGCCGGGCCGTGTTGTGCTGTGGTTAACACAAGCGTGCTGTGTGACGGGGCTGTGGCATGATGCTCTTCTCTGGTGCTCATTTGTGGTGTAGTGTGGTGCTGGCTCGGGCTTGGTTTATCTTGTGTCGTTTTGCTCGGGTGAGTGGCCTCGTCGTGCACTGTGAGTTGTTGTTTTAGTATGTTGTGAGTGTCGTGTTCGTGTGGTGATGTAGAGGGTCCTTTGTTGTGAGGAGTTGTGATGTGTTATGAGTTGTGATGTGACGCAGTGCTAGGCACAGAGTCGAGCTGTGGAGTTATTGCGTCGTACTGTGTTGGAACACTCTGCTTCTGCTGCACTCCTGGCACAGCCTGCTTCTCCACTCCTGGGGCTACTGCTGTACTTCTGCTCCCTCTCTCCCTTCTCCTGTCTTTGGCACACGTGGACCAACAGCCCTTCTGCCCTTCCGGCACACCCTCTCCTCCACTCCTGGAACTTCCCCTCTCCTATCCGCCCGTGTGAACTTCCCCTCTCCTATTCCCCCTTGGCACACGAAAGCCTAATTAAAGTTTCTCGCTCGACTTGCTGGGTCTCGTGGTCTGGTTCCCTCGACAACACGCCCTTCCTCGCAGCCTCATCCATACCTCCAACTTCCCTCTATCAATATACAATTTTTATAATTTGTCTCAAATTATATAAAAAATTATATTTTTCCTTTACTATTACTTTTTTTTAGCTAGTTTTGTTTGATGAGCTTCCTTAAGGTAGATAATATTCATTATTTTATAATATATCTCGACTACTAAGTTGGGGTTAAATCCACGAGGACTATCAGTATGGTGTCTGAGATAATATTCATGAGATATTATAACGAGTACATAATACCCGGCTCAGTTAACGGCGTTCATGGTGGTAAGTTCCGTTTATGTGGATGAAACTCAACTTCAGAACTTGGTTATATAATCTCTTGGTGTAGCGTCTTAAGCAGCCAAGAGAGACTGTATGTACACAAAGTGAGTTTGTTCCTCTCAAACTCCAGAGTCTTCTACTGTGGTAATGTTTGTAATGTCATATAATTATATAGTCTTATGCGCAGTATTTACGAAAACACATTTATTTTAAGCTACAAGTTTGTATCATTATATATCTAACGCCTGTAATTTTAGACTGTTTTAAATGTAAAGTGCGTGTACATTAATAAATACAAACTAATTAGTGAATCAATCAATTAATTAAAAAATAAGTATCAATCTCGCGAATCATTCACAGTGACGATTAGGCTACAAGCGTAGACCTAAGTTAATCCAGTTTTCAAACCCCTTGTTTATGAATGAAAAACACTTGGGCTTTATTTATAATGATGGGCTGTATTTATGAGGACGGATTGTTTATAAAGATGCGATTTGAACAAACGAAGTGAGCGAAGCATTTGTCCAATGTTTAGAGGCTGATACCATGATGATACCAACCTATCCCCAGGCTATGCTCCCAGGCAGTTCTCATACAAAAAAGGTCAAATGCTCTTAATCCAGCAGTCAAATTCCCTGTTCATGAGTGAAAAACACTTTACACACGCAACCAGTCCTTAGACCACGTCCATTCCACCCAGCGGTCGACCCCCAAAACGCACCTGACCCCCTAACCTAACCTACGTCTAAATATGCTAATATATACTAATATAAGGGCAGGCCAAATGTCAATTTACCGTAATATTATTTTTAACACGATCCTATGTAAAAATTAAAATGACAAAAATATAACAAAACTAATACAAATATATAAATAAAAATAACTAAAATGGACGCATATTACTTGTTTTGTTATTTAAAATCTTTCATATAATTATATTAATAAAATAATATTACATTAAAGTAGCATTTGATCCTCTCTGATAATAATAAAAACAATAATAATTATATTTAGGGTCGCTGGTAGGATGGAATGGCAATAGCGTGAAGGCGAGAGCTCGGCGACGTGTTGGATCATTAAGGCGGTGGTGGTGGTTAGCCTGGGTTGTGCTGGGGTCACTCTGACCTCTCACGTGTTACTGGAAAGTCTTCAGCAGTCACTATACTGCCGCACTAGAGCAGCAGTGTGTGTCTTCAGTCATAAAGTTGTACGGGACTGTACGTGTTGTACACTAGAAAGGTGAACCAACGTCTTGGTGTGTGTATACAGTTTACTTCGCGCCTGGCTAATGTACAGACTTAAAAGTAAACTTGTAAGCTATTATGGGGACCTAAATATAGTTCTCGCGGATGATAGACTTTTAAGGAATAGTCAAGAAACAGTAAACACTCCAAGTTATGTACTCGGCTAAATATTGACTCGAGAAAGTTCAGTGTTTCGTAGCCATTACCACCAGACCTCTACTGCGGCGGAGAAATTCCAAGTTTGCCGAGACTGTAATTATTTGAGCAGTGTTTCTGGTCTTGTGGTGGATGCTTAAGACATCTTACAAGACTTGTGGAACGCGTATAGGGTCAGCAATCTGACCTCCTCAGACGAGGCACATCAGCGCCCTCATCCTTCACAAGGAGGTAAGTTGATGATTGTTCACATTTGATGATTGTGATCATTGTTCACATTAATGGTGTATTCATTTATATCCTATACAGTGACTATAGGATATAAATGTATACAGATATTTCACAATAATTCGCCTTCATGCCATTTGACAACAAATCTGGTAGAAATCCACCAATTTTATGATAGTACCTATTTCCATAGCTATATTTTTCCAGCTCTAGCAAACCAGGGCGTGAAAGGTACTCAGAATTGTCGGGAGTGTATTAATTGCTATTGTGGGGAATTGTGTACCTGCTTGATGGGGTTCTGAGAGTTCTTCTAGTCCCCATGCCCGCCCCGAAGCCAGGCTTGACGTGTGAGAGCCTGGTCCACCAGGCTGTTGCTTGCAGCGGTCTGCAGGCCCACATATTGACCACAGCCCGTATAAACTTGTTTGACACGCCCCATGTGATGAAGGGCCTATGGAACTCTTAATCAATGCACTGAATGTTGGGGTTGCTAGCCTATGACAGTTATATTCATGGTGGTAAACAAATTTTGTATTGGCATGTAGTGCCGGATTAAGAATTTTCTAGGGAGTAGAAATACAATAAAATATAGAATCTTAAAGATGGGAAAAATATATTAGTTCACGTAAATTCCGCCCAACCACTTGGGAATAGACGGTCGCGTTTCATGTAGGTCGGCGTTCAATCCCCGACCGTCCAAGTGATTGGGCACCATTCCTTACCCTCCGTCCCATCCCAAATCCTTATCCTGACCCCTTCTCAGTGCTATATAGTGGTAATGGCTTTGAGTTTTCTCCTGATAAGTCCCCTTCACGTAAATTCCTTTCCCTTTGTCTTGATGAAAAGACCTGTTACATCATCATTAGCTACCCAAGCAAGTATTCTTTTTCGTAGGAGTGATGAAATATGCGAAGAACAGAGGCTAACGTTATCTGAGCATACGACAGGGCTGTCATCCATAAAGTTGACAGGAGTTGTATTAATTTATAGTGATGTCTTTCATAGATTTCCCTTCACTTTTAATTCATTTTCACTTTTAAATTTTAAATGACATGAACACCACATTACAAGGATCTGGCATAACATTACATAAATGCCTTTGAAGTCAAAGTAAAATAGTTTAAACTCGGTGTTGGCAAATCATGTGATGAAATAAAATACAAAAGACAGTTTAATATAGAAAATGGAACCAAGTCCATTAAAGAAAATGAATATGCGAAAGTGCTACAGAAAACGGAAACATTAGGACAGACTAATTAGTTTTTACGGGTAGTGCACGCTAATAGTCGACTGTAGCGGACAAGCAGTTAACTTGGTCGTCTTTAAGACCCCCGCGTCTGCCTGGCGGCCTTCCCCGATGATTCACCCTGGCAGAGGGAAGCCCAACTCCTGCCGGGGGATGCTGACTCCTGGGGGAGGGTGGGAGGAGAGCGGTGAGCAGGAGGGAAACCCAACTAAGAGACGAGGACGTGGAGGAGGCTGGCGAGGAGACTCGTAGGGTTTCTGGACATATAGGAGACGAGACGGCCCCTACCATCACCGTAAATGGGAAGCCGGGAGGAGTTAATGGGGGGATGGTTCATGGAGATAGTGGCAACGTGCTGGTGGAACGAGTTTATTTTTTATTTATATATATAATATATATATATATATATATATATATATATATATATATATATATATATATATATGTATATATATATATATATATATATGTATATATATGTGTGTGTATATATGTATATATATTATATAGAGTTACAGCTCAGCGGAGGGAGGTGGAGCAGCCACCTTCAGGGAGACCCAGAAAATCCACAAGTACAGAGACCTAGAACGTTGTTACAGGTTCGTGCCGATAGGCTCTGAGACTCTGGGCGCCTGGGGTAAATGTGCACGTAAGTTTTTAAAGGAGGTCGGTGAGGAACTCATTGGGAAGACTAGAGACCCACGAGCAGCCAGTTTCCTGTTCCAGCGCCTCAGTGTCGCAGTTCAGAGGGGAAATGCGTGCTGTATCCTGGGTACGCACCCTACCTCCGAGGAGCTGGACGAGGTCTTCGAACGCTGATTGCTTAATTGTTATATATTTTTGTGTGTGTGTGTGTGTGTGTGTGTGTGTGTGTGTGTGTGTGTGTGTGTGTGTTCTCTGTAAACTGTAGCATTGCAATAAAATAAAACAAAATAAAACAAAACATACAAAAAAATAATAGGGGTGGTAGGAGAGGAAAAGAATAAAGTATTCAGTGAGAATCCACAAGATCTTCTCTGAATGCTCTTTGTTTTCTTCTTCGAGGATGTGGGTCCCTGCAATTGCACCAGAGGTGGTACCCCTAATATATATATATATATATATATATATATATATATATATATATATATATATATATATATATATATATATATATATATATATATATATATATATAATGTCCTCTACAGCAGCAGCTAGCTCCTCCTCCCTCGTCCTCTACAGCAGCTAGCTCCTCCTCTCTCGTCCTCTACAGCAGCTGGCTCGTCCTCTACAGCAGCAGCTGGCTCGTCCCTCGTCCTCTACAGCAGCAGCTGGCTCCTCCCTCGTCCTCTACAGCTGGCTCCTCCTCCCTCGTCCTCTACAGCTGGCTCCTCCTCCCTCGTCCTCTACAGCAACCATCCGCCCATTCAGCCTTCTGCAGCCGCTAATCTATCCTAAATGGGACAGCACAAATTATTCCGTTACCAAACTTGTTCTGGAAACTTTCCTGAACTTGGTAATTGGTGGGTGGCGGCGGGCCTGGGCTGGCAACGGTCTACAGTACCGCTCTGCTGGGCCGCTCTCTTCATCACGGCTTAACCAACCATTAACTGTACATTTCACTTTTTTGTGGAGTAAATAAACTGTTTTCCCTAATATTTTATTAATCTAATATCTGTTTTACAAGTATGTTTAATATTTAAAGTACATTTAGCATTTAAAGTTGGAGAGAGGTAGTATACACACACACACACACACAGCCGTGATGAGGGTTCGAACTTACGTCCGGGATGATCCCATCCAGACGCTGCCTTAGTCGACTAGGCCACGATATGGTTAAAAGAATTGTAACCGCGAGTTCCACTGACCTCACACGGATCCCTGCAGCCTCTCTGAGACACAAACCAGGGTTTTATACAATTCCCCCTTGTTTGTGTCTCGGAGATTTGTTCATTTGACGCATCACGCTATTGTGATTTCTGTATATACATATATATATATATATATATATATATATATATATATATATATATATATATATATATATATATATATATATATATATATATATATATATATATATTGGTAGCAGTCTTTCTTGTAAGCATATGTTGTTGAATATGACCGAGAGGGTAAGATTAATGATTCTAACAGGAATCTTCTCAATATTTCTTACGTTTTTTTCACTGTCGAGGGTAATTGAAAAATTAACTCTCCAAAGTTCATTTTCACATTTTATTTATGGTCTGATGCCTAGATACGTTTCGCAGGAGACTTCTTACATTTTCAAAGACAAATTTTACATACTCCGTTTCATGCTTATATTCGTTTTTGGGTGAGGTGACAGAACACAAATCAATGGGTAAAGATAATTTTACATAGAACACGAATCATTTGGTACATTGAGTATTTTCTCTTCTTGCGTCTGTGTTGGTTCATGGTCTTGAAGTGGTCTTCAAGGCCACTTCAAGATAGTGGGATATCTTGGTGGGATATCTGATCTTAGAACGATGCCAACAGCTTTAGAAACTTTTTTTTTACTATATTTAGAATGTGTCCTTGGAAATTCAGCTTGTTATCATTGAGGACACCAAGGAATTAACCATCTACTTTGTCACTAATTTGGATATTGTTTGTTCTTAGATTAATTTGATGTGAGGATTTATTACCAAACAAAATATAGAAGGTTTTGTCAATGTTAAGGGTGAGTTTGTTAGCAGTTAGCCACAGATGGACTTTATTTAGTTCAGTATTCACAGTGACATTCAGAGCAAGAGGGTCAGGACTGGAGAAAAGGAAGGTTGTACATCAGCAAATAATATTGGTTTGAGGTGTTAAGAGGCATTTGGAAGGTCATTAATGTAGATGAGAAAGAGGAGAGGGCCAAGTATGCTGCCCTGAGGAACATCAATGTTGATGGGTAGGGGTAGGAGAAATGGAATTATTTACAGAAACGTTCTGGTGCTTGTCACTGTCAGGAGAAACTGAAGGCATTGGAGGGAGTGACCTCCGACTCCATAATGATGTAATTTAAGAAGAACGTTTTGGAGGTTGTGTCAAAAGCCCAAAACGTTGGTGAACAAATAACCCAACAAGGCACTCATTTTTATCAAGAGCTGCATGTATCAAGTTCATCAGACTAATCTGTGCATCGTTAGTGCTTATGTTATAGGGGAGCCGGTCGGCCGAGCGGACAGCACCCTCGACTTGTGATCCTGTGGTCCCGGGTTCGATTCCCGGCGCCGGCGAGAAACATTGGGCAGAGTTTCTTTCACCCTATGCCCCTGTTACCTAGCAGTAAAATAGGTACCTGGGTGTTAGTCAGCTGTCACGGGCTGCTTTCTGGGGGTGGAGGCCTGGTCGAGGACCGGGCCGCGGGGACACTAAAAAAGCCCCGAAATCATCTCAAGATAACCTCAAGATGTTTATTATTTATGTGTTCGAATCCTTAAGAAGGTGGTTAGGTTGTTTGGGGAGGCGGCAGCTGTTACGCTTCCCAGTGGAGTGTCAGTAGTTAGGCCAGGCACGTCCCTAGTGTCTCTGTTCCCCTGGCACCCTGGCACCCTACCCCCTGGCCCCTATAACCCTCCCTGGCAACCTTCCTCAGTTACCCCTGGTCAATCCCAAGAGATCTACCACCCCCCCAAACTAGACCACACATCCTCTCAACAGCTCGTTATAAGCCCTGAAACTACCTTAATTATGCACGAAGTCTCACATTACCACCGTAGTCAGACCAGACATTTGCAGTAAACATCAGAAGCATAAACACAGCATTAGAAAATGTGTAGAATTGTGGGGGGAGACTCATTTATACGTGCTAGGGTTCCCGCCTTGGTGGGGGACTCATGTAATATTCATGGTGGCGTGCCTGGGGGGCTCTGTGGGGGGAGTTGTCTTCCCCACTGCTCTTAAGAATGTAGACGAGATTAAAGATCCCAATTCGTGTGATCTTCAGATGTATTCATTGGTATGTGGGCTACACAGAGCGGCTCTCACTGCAGTAGAAATTGATGTAATTACTTAAAAGAAGTTGGAGCAATGCTACAACTTCTACTGCTTCGCCTTTTATTACGACTTGTGCTGCTACTGTTTGTTCTACTTGTGTTATGCTGTTAGTACTACAACAGGTATTATAAACTACTTGTACAACTACTGTTGATATTATTGATACTGTTAATCTGTTAATGCTGCTACAACTACTGGTAATACCTAGACCACTGCTATGCTGCTACGACCACCACTGCTGCTACTACTACTGATGCTACTACTACCACCACTACCACCACTACTATTACTATTAAAAAGTTGTTTTGTGTGCTGGAGTCCAGTTACTGTGTGCCGGGGTCACCAAGATGGTGGGCGGGGGTATCCTTGGGGGTCACCAGGTGGACGGGAGGCAGGTGGCAGCCTCTGAGGTCACCAGGGACATGGCAGGCGGGTAGGAGCCGCTGAGGGCCACACGGGACGTGTCAGGGAGGCGGGTGGCAGTCAGTAGGGACCACAGGGGAGATGGCAGGCCCTCCGGAAGGGATAATTGGCCAGCCGTGTTCAGGGATTCTGTAGTGGAGATCTCGATTGATTCTTACACAGGCTCAGCCCTCTACACCCCGGCCTCACAGCACCCGTCTAGGGCCTCCAACACCTCCCTCTACACCATCCCCTACAACAGGAGGAGAGGACCCGCCAGCAGCACTAGGCCTGGTGTTCACCAACACGAGGCACATGGTGATCACATAGAGTATGAGGTACCAAACATGCTTGGGAAATGTACAGACTTAGGTACAGAGGACAATAGAGAAGTGTTAGATATAAACACAAATGAATACACTAGAGTCAGGAGAGAAGCTGAGAGGCAATTTGAAAAAGACATTGCAGGAAAAGGTAATGGCCAACCAAAGATGTTTTACGGCTATATAACGAGAAAAGCAACATTGATAGACCATGCGTTCTGGTTTAGGAGATGATGAAACCTCAGAGAAAATAATGAAGTATTTGAACAACTCAACACAAGACTTCAGGTCATGCCAATAGAACCAACATGGAGACCAAAGTTGCGAGACGAAGGCTGGAAGGAACAATGACATTGTAGTCACTGTAGAAGAGGTAAAAAGAGACACCTTGAGTAACTAGCTACAATAAAGTCAATAGGTTCAGACTTAGTCACACCATGGCTGCTGAAGGTGGCTTCAGAGGTACCTTGTCACCCACTATCTAAAATGTGTAATGCAACACTAGAGACAGTAAGTCCCAGAATTCTTGAAAAGGGCAAATGTCCTACTATTGAAGACAGGGGACAGACAGGAGGTACTACATGACAGGTATTCCAGGTATATCTTGAGATTATCTTAAGATAATTTCGGGGCTTTAGTGCCCCCGCGGCCCGGTCCTCGACCAGGCCTCCATCCCAGGAAGCAGCCCGTGACAGCTGACTAACACCCAGGTACCTATTTTACTGCTAGGTAACAGAAAGTGAAGAAAGTTCTCAGGTTGAGAATGATGGACCTCCTGGAGTTAACCAACTTTGTAAAGAAAGGACAACTAGAATTTAAAATGAATAGGTCGTGTTTGACTAGGGAAGGTAAGGGAATTGTCAGGGGGGGGGGAAGCGCCAAGCCATTACGACTATATAGCACTGGGAAGGAGTCGGGATAAGGATTTGGGATGGGACGGGGTAGAAGGAATGGTGCCCTATCCACTTGGACGGTCGGGGATTGAACACCGACCTGCATGAAACGAGACCGTCGCTCTACCGTCCAGCCCAAGCGGTTGGGCACGTGTTTGACAAGCTTAACTGAGTTCCATGACGGTTACTATAATATGACAGGAATAGGAAAGCCGGGTAGACTGTATTTGCCAAGACTGATAAAAGGCATTTGACACTGTTGCCCAAGAAAGGTTGATCTACACGATGGACTAGCAGGCTGGAATATCTGGGATAACACTAAGCTGGGTACTGGGTAAGGGAGTACCTGATGGACAGAAAACAAAGAGTCAGAGATGAGGGTCCGAGCTGTAGAGATGTAACCAGTGGGGGTCCCACGAGGCTCAGTCTTCAAACTGTTGACGTGACTGACCTACTTGAAAGAGTGAGCTCATTCATGTCAGTGTTTAGAGATGACATAAAGCTGGCGAGGAATGTACAAACAGAGGATGACTGCAGAAGGATACAGGAGGACCTTGAGAAACTCCAGAAGTGGCCAAATAAATGGTTGTTGAAGTTCAATCCCAACAAATGTAAGGTAATGAAGATGGGAAAGTGAAGGGAACACCTTACACACTGATAATAAGTACTGATACATAAGTACCTACACTGTCTTCTCTATCTCCTTCTCTTCCTCCTCCTTCTTCTCCTCCTCCTCCTCCTCCTCCTCCTAATCCTCCTCCTCCTCCTCCTCCTCCTCCTCCTCCTCCTCCTCCTATCCACATCTCAGAAAACGGATCATAATTCCAGGAGAGACTTGGGCTGACTCACCCACAGAGCTCGTGATCACTGAGGCTTGATGATCTAATTCATGTCTTCACCAGTTAGGACACACGAAAGTGACGCTGTGGGACACGAAAGTGACGCTGTGGGACACGAAGTCACGCTGTGGGACACGGAAGTCACGCTGTGGGACACGGAAGTCACGCTGTGGGACACGGAAGTCACGCTGTGGGACACGAAAGTGACGCTGTAAACACGAAAGTGAAGCTGTGGGACACGAAAGTGACGCTGTGGGACACGAAAGTGACGCTATGGGACACGGAAGTGACGCTGTAAACACGAAAGTGACGCTGTAAACACGAAAGTGACGCTGTGAACACGAAAGTCACGCTGTAAACACGAAAGTGACGCTGTGGGACACGAAAGTGACGCTGTAAACACGAAAGTGACGCTGTAAACACGAAAGTGACGCTGTAAACACGAAAGTGACGCTGTAAACACGAAAGTGACGCTGTGGGACACGAAAGTGACGCTGTAAACACGAAAGTGACGCTGTAAACACGAAAGTGACGCTGTAAACACGAAAGTGACGCTGTGAACACGAAAGTCACGCTGTAAACACGAAAGTCACGCTGTAAACACGAAAGTGACGCTGTGGGACACGAAAGTGACGATGTAAACACGAAAGTGACGCTGTAAACACGAAAGTGACGCTGTAAACACGAAAGTGACGCTGTGGGACACGAAAGTGACGTTGTGGAAGCCGTGGCGTGTCCGTCCCAGCCCGCCAAACCGGTCCTACCTTCCTGGAATATCAAAGAGGACAATTTTAGCAATTGCCACAGAAGTTTGTCGATACCATCTGTACGGAATTGTTGTAGGCGATGTTGATCACCCCTGCAGGTGTTGCGGAGCTGAGCACTCAGACACTGATCATCCTGCAGGTGTTGCGGAGCTGAGCACTCAGTCACTGATCATCCTGCAGGTGTTGGAGAGTTGAGCACTCAGTCACTGATCATCCTGCAGGTGTTCCAGAGCTGAGCACTCGGACACTGATCATCCTGCAGGTGTTCCAGAGCTGAGCACTCGGACACTGATCATCCTGCAGGTGTTCCAGAGCTGTACCGTTATCTTGAGATGATTTCGGGGCTTTAGTGTCCCCGCGGCCCGGTCCTCGACCAGGCCTCCACCCCCAGGAAGCAGCCCGTGACAGCTGACTAACACCCAGGTACCTATTTTACTGCTAGGTAACAGGGGCAAAGGGTGAAAGAAACTCTGCCCATTGTTTCTCGCCGGCGCCCGGGATCGAACCCAGGATCACAGGATCACAAGTCCAGCGTGCTGTCCGCTCGGCCGACCGGCTCCCTATCGGCTCTGTACCGTCTACTAAAACAGTACACGTCTCGCATTATCAATTATTAACTACCCAACCACACGGGTAGCCGGTCGGCCGAGCGGACAGCACGCTGGACTTGTGATCCTGTGATCCTGGGTTCGATCCCGGGCGCCGGCGAGAAACAATGGGCAGAGTTTCTTTCACCCTATGCCCCTGTTACCTAGCAGTAAAATAGGTACCTGGGTGTTAGTCAGCTGTCACGGGCTGCTTCCTGGGGGTGGAGGTCTGGTCGAGGACCGGGCCGCGGGGACACTAAAGCCTTGAAATCATCTCAAGATAACCTCAAGATAACGGCCGCTCCCGTCCTCACAAACTTCAGCCTTGTTAACGGCGAAGCTGTGAATCTCTAACTGCCTCAATTGGGCTTCGTAAATCCCAATTTGGTGGCTATTTTTCCTTGGCAGAACAGGATACTTCGGTAGTTAACTGCTCTCCAGCGGCACTTGGGGTGGATGGTAGAGCGACGGTCTCGCTTCATGCAGGTCGGCGTTCAATCCCCGACCGTCCAAGTGGTTGGGCACCATTCCTTACCCCGTCCCATCCCAAAGCCTTATCCTGACCCCTTCCCAGTGGTACATAGTCGTTATGGCTTGGCGCTTTCCCCTGTTAATTATCTCACTATCTCTCCAGCGGCAATTTAATCCATCAAATGTTCCCACATATATGGACTGGATTATAAATCTGGGGGCTCGTTATACAGGAGCCGGAACTAGTGGCCGCTGAACGAGGCTTTTGGATGGTATACAGCCTAAATAGTCTGAACTTCCGAACGCGGCCACACACAAGGGAACACAAGTTCCCCTTGTATGTTGTTCAATCCCTATCAATTCTCAAGGGAATTGACAGGGTAGATAAAGACAGGCTATTTAACACAAGGGGCACACGCACTAGGGGACACAGGAGGAAACTGAGTGCCCAAATGAGCCACAGAGATATTAGAAAGAACTTTTTTAGTGTTTTGTAGTTGACAAATGGAATGCATTAGGAAGTGATGTGGTGGAGGCTGACTCCATACACAGTTTCATGTGTAGATATGATAGAGCCCAATAGGCTCAGGAACCTGTACACCTGTTGATTGACGGTTGAGAGGCGGGACCAAAGAGCCAGAGCTCAACCCCCGCAAGCACAATTAGGTGAGTACAAGTCTAAAATTTTCCAGTGTATTAATGGGATTCACAAGTTTATATCCAAGCGACCGTACCAGAGGCATCCGAGTTAGGAGTCGTGGATATATCTATTGTATATTCATACAATAGATACGTATGGTATATACATGTAGTATAAACATAGAGTATATACAGAGAATATACGCTCTATATACAGAAAATATATGTATATTCTCTTTTGCAGGCGTTGCGATACACCCAAAAGAGCGTATAGCCAAGGCGAATTGCCACAATGACTACATCACATTGTCTGGTCCGGTTACTGTGCTTCTTGAGGTTATCTTGAGAGGATTTCGGGGCTTTAGTGTCCCCGCGGCCCGGTCCTCGACCAGGCCTCCACCCCCAGGAAGCAGCCCGTGACAGCTGACTAACACCCAGGTACCTATTTTACTGCTAGGTAACAGGGGCATAGGGTGAAAGAAACTTTTGCCCATTGTTTCTCGCCGGCGCCCGGGATCGAACCCAGGACCACAGGATCACAAGTCCAGCGTGCTGTCCGCTCGGCCGACCGGCTCCCTATTATGCTGACCATACTATTATCACAAAAGTTGTCATAACTTTTAATACTGCAGCTTTCAGGTGTCTGGGTGGAGGCGCTGGTAATGAGATCAGGGGAAAGAGTGGGCGACACCACCTCTGCTCACCTAGATTGGTTTATGAGCGACTCGGAGTTTATGAAGTTAGTAAGTCCTTACTTGCTTGCTAAGTTTTCTTTAAAGTTTGTTCATAAGCTCTGTGAGGACGCCATCTTGGACCAAGAAAGGCACACTCACTCTCATGCTTCCAGTCGAGTGGATAGCGCTGTGGAATCGTAGTCCTAAGGGTCCGGGTTCGATTCCCATTCAAGGCAGAAACAAATGAGCTGAGCTTCTTGCATCTGATGCGTCTGTTCATCTTGCAGTAAATTGGTACCTGGGAGTTAGACAGCTGCTACGAGCTGTTTCCTGGAGCTGTGAGAGAGAAATATATATTAGATATGATAGAGGGAAAATAGGTCGGGAGTGAGCACATTACACAACTGGCGGTTAGAAAGGCGGGGCCCAAGAGCTAATAGCTCAATCCTGCAAGCAGCAATAATAAACACATTCTA